>NW_027254361.1:0-300000 GCF_044704955.1 Pristiophorus japonicus
CAGCCTCACTGGACCACCACAAAAAAGCTTGCTTTGGAACCACCGGGCGGGCCGTAAGTTTTCACGGCAGAATTTCGCCGTTGATGGGGGCGGGGCGGGGAGTAGATCGACGGTACACACTGTGATGATGTACTTAGCACGGATCGGCAACAGCGGAGCAGTGGGGGGGAGCGGGTCACCACCGGGATAGCACAGAAGCGGAATTGTGATAATGGCAGCCATTACACGAAAAGTCAGCGGCCATTGCACTCCGCAGTGTGGCCGCCACTTTCCGGTGTTAAAAGGCCGAAAGGAAAGGAGCAATTTCAGCCCCATGGACTTAGTTTGCCTTATTTACAAATCAAACTTAACCAGGGGTTTCTGTTTCAATGAGGATACCTTCGTTCTCCAAACTTGGTGTTGTAGTTAGACTCATTCTAGGCTGAGCCTGAGGAGAGTTTTTCTTCAAGAGATGCCCTTGATCTACATTTGACCTCTCTACAACTTCAGACTGTCTGCCTGCCTGACTCAGACTTAAATTCTGACTTTCTCTTGGACTTGTTTCTAGTACATCAGATGTAGGATTTGCTATTGGTACTCTACTTATAACAAGACTATCTGACTCATCAGAAATAATCGAATCATTTCAACTTTCAACTCCTTCAATATGAACAAACCCAACATTTCCATCATCAAATATGTGCGAGGACCATATATCTTTACTATTCCTGGTAACCTCTTTAACCATTTATGGTGATGGTTCTTCACTCTAACCTTCTTATTCAATATTACACATCTCTCTCTTACTCTACCTCTATCATGATTCTCTTTCTGTCTTAATTGTTTCTCTTCTCCTGACTGTGTCAAGTCATATCAACCTCTAACACCTCAAAAGCCCAGAAGAGGGCAAGTACTTACATGGCCAGGACGTGGGTTACCATGGTACCGAAGTAGTCAAACAGTAAACCGTTGGGGAAGGCCACAAAGCTGAAGGTGCAGGAGGCGAGGGTGAAGATGAGGGTAAAGCGCTCATCCTGCCGATCGCAGTCCACTGAGAGAGAGAAAGAAAGGACGAGAAAGTGAGTGAGACAGACAGAGAGAAAGAGCATCGATTTCTACAGCGCCTTTCACCAACTCAAGATGTCCCAACTGAAGTCCTTTTGAAGTGTAGTTACTGTTGCAATGTAGAAAACATGGCAGCCAATTTTCACACAGCAAGATCCCACAAACAGCAACGTGATTAATGACCAGAACATCTGTTTTTTTGTGATATTGGTTGTGGGATAATTATTGTCCCTATACCTTGGACAGAACTGCCCCTGCTTTTCTTCCAATAGTGGCTGTGGGAACTTTTCTTCAACTAAGAGGGCAGACTGGGGCCTTGGTTTAATGTTTCATCCGAAAAATGCAACCTTCAACAGTGCGGCGTTCCCTCAGTAATGCCTCTCCGACAGTGTGGCGCTCCCTCAGAACTGCCCTTCCAACAGTGTGGCTGTCCTGCAGTACTGCCCCTCCGACAGTGTGGCACTCCCTCAGTACTGGCCCTCCGACAGTGTGGCACTCCCTCAGTACTGCCCCTCCGACGTTGCAGCACTCTCTCAGTACTGCCCCTCCGACAGTCCAGCACTCCCCCAGTACTGCCCCTCCGACATTGCAGCACTCCCTCAGTACTGCCCCTCCGACATTGCGGCACTCTCTCAGTACTGTCCCTCCGACTTTGCGACACGCCATCAGTACTGCCCCTCTCTCTCTCTCCGTGTTGCCCCTCCCTGTGTGGCGCTCCTTCAGTGCTAGCATCAGGAAGTGTTGGCCTCGATTATGGGGCTCGAGTCTCTGGAGTGGGAATCGAACCCATGAATGTCTGACTCAGAGGCGAGATGGAGTGCTATCCATTGATCTATGGCAGTGGACTCCGTGCTCTGAGCCTTTACAAGTTGTGCTACACGCAACCTTGCAATCCCGGGGAGGGGTGTTCCACCACAGAGTCTTTCTCCCTTCACCCATCTCCCCTCTCTTCCTGGACACTTACTGGTGCAATTCCTCGCTCCCTCCCTCCATGTCTCCCTCTCCCCTCCTCCATCTCTCTGTGCCTCTCTCCCTCTCTCTGTCCATCTCTCCCTCTCTCTGTGTTTCTCTTTGTTACTCTCTCTCTCTGTCTCTCCCTCTCTCTGTCCATCTCTCCCTCTCTCTGTGTTTCTCTTTGTTACTCTCTCTCTCTGTCTCTCTCTCTCTCTGTCCATCTCTCCTTCTGTCCCTCTCTCCCTCTGTCCCTTTCTCCCTCTGTCCCTCTCTCCCTCTGTCCCTCTCTCTCTCTCCCTCTCTCCCTCTCTCTCTCTGTCCCTCTCTCTCTCAGAATATCTGTACCTCTCTCTCTCTCTCTGTCCTTCCCCCTCTCAGAATCTCTGTCCCTCTCTCTCTGTCCCTCTCTCTCAGAACCTCTCTCTTTGTTCCTCACTCGCTCTCTCTCTGCCCCTCCTTCTCCCTGTGTCCCTCTTTCTCTGTCTCTGTCTGTCTCGCGCTCTATCTCTCTCTCTCTCTACCCCTTTCTCACTGTCTGTCACTGTGTCTCCATCTCTCTATCTCCGTCTCTCTCTCTCGGTCCCTCTCTCTCTCGGTCCCTCTCTCACTGACATAAGAACATATGGTGTATATCAATGACTTGGACTTGAATGTTGGGGTTATGATTAAGAAGTCTGCAGATGACACTAAAATAGGCTGTATGGTTGAAGAAGAAAGCTGCAGGTGTCAGGAAGATATCAATGTACTGGTCAGGTGGACGAAACAGTGGCAAATGGAATTCAATCCAGCTAATTATGAGGTAATGCATTTGGGGAGGTCTAACAAGGCAAAGGAATACACATTAAATGATACGACACTGAAAAGTGTAGAGGAACAAAGCGACCCTGAAGTGCAGGGCCACAGATCCCTGAAGCTAGCAGGCCAGGTAGTAAAGGTGGTTAAGAAGGCATATGAAATACTTGCCTTTATTAGTCGAGGCATGGAATACAAGAGCAAGGAGGTTATGCTTGAAATGTATAAAACACTGGTTAGGCCACAGCTGGAGTACTGTGTGGAGTTCTGGTCACCACATGATAGGAAAGATGTGATTGCACTGGAAAGGGTGCAGATGAGATTTACACGATTGTTGCCTGGACTGGAGAATTTTGGCTATGAGGAAAGATTGGAGATGCTGGGTCTGTTTTCTTTGGAGCAGAGGAAGCTGAGGGGAGACCTGATTGAGTTGTATAAAATTATGAGAGGCCTAGCTAGAGTGGATAGAAAGGGCCTATTTCCCTTAGCAGAGGCGTCAACAACCAGGAGGCATAAATTTAAAGGAATTGGTACAAGGTTTAGAGGGGATTTGAGGGGAAATTTCTTCACACAGATGGTTGAGGGGTTCTGGAACTCACTGCTTGAAAGGGTGGTAGAGGCAGAAACCCTCACCATATTTTAAAAGTTGTTGGATGTGCACCTGATGTGCTGTAACCTGCAGGACTACGGATCTAGAGCTGGAAAGTGGGATTAGGCTGGATAGCCTCTTGTTGCCTGACACGGACACGATGGGCCAAAATGGCCTTCCATGCTGTAAACTTCTATGATTCTATGATTCTATGAATCATAGAAATTTGCAGCACGGAAGGAGGCCATTTCGACCCATCATGCTCGGGCTGGTGAACAAGAGGCTATCCAGCCTAATCCCACTTTCCAGCCCGGTAGGTTATGGCACTTTAAGTTCTCATCCAAATATGTTTTAAATGTGATGAGAATTTCTGCCTCTATCACCCTTTCAGGCAGAGTTCCAGACCCTTACCACCCAACGGGTGAAGAAATTTCCCCTCATATCGCCTCTAAACCTCACCCCAATTACTTTAAATCTATATCCCCTGGTTGTTGACCCCTCTGCCAAGGGAAACAGGTCCTTCCTATCAACTCTATCCAGGCCCCTCATAATGTTATACACCTCAATCAGGTCTCTCCTCAGCCTCATCTGTTCCAAAGAAAACAGCATCTCCAATCTTTCCTCACAGCCAAAATTCTCCAGTCCAGGCAACATTCTTGTAAATCTCCTTTGTACCCTTAACAGTGCAATCACATCTTTCCTGTAATGTGATGACTGGAACTGCACACAGTACTCCAGCTGTGGCCAAACAAGTGTTTTAAACAGTTCAAGCATAACCTACTTGCTCTTGTATTCCATGCCTCGATTTATAAAGGCAAGTATTCCATATGCCTTCTGAACATAGAAACATAGAAACAATGAAAATAGGTGCAGGAGTAGACCATTCGGCCTTTCGAGCCTACACCACCATTCAATATGATCATGGCTGATCATGCAACTTCAGTACCTCATTCCTGCTTTCTCTCCATACCCCTTGATCCCTTTAGCCATAAGGGTCACATCTAACTCCATTTTGAATATATGCAACGGACTGGCCTCAACAACTTTCTGTAGTAAAGAATTCCACAGGTGCACAATTCTCTGAGTGAAGAAGTTTCTCCTCATCTCGGTCCTAAATGGCTTACCCCTTATCCTTAGACTGTGACCCCTGGTTCTGGACTTGCCCAACATCGAGAACATTCTTCCTGCATCTAACCTGTCCAGTCCCGTCAGAATTTTATATGTTTCTATGAGATCCCCTCTCATTCTTCTAAATTCCAGTGAATATCAGCCCAGTCAATCAAGTCTTTCTTCATATGTCAGTCCCGCCATCCCGGGAATCAGTCTGGTGAACCTTCGCTGCACTCCCTCAATAGCAAGAACATCCTTCCTCAGATTAGAATACCGAAACATACTCAATATTCAAGGTGTGGCCTCACCAAGGCCCTGTACAACAGCAGTAAGACCTCCCTGCTCCTATACTCAAATCCTCTCGCTATGAAGGTCAACATGCCATTTGCCTTCTTCACCAAATGCTGTACCTGCATGCCAACTTTCAATGACTGATGTACCATGACACCCAGGTCTGTTGCACCTCCGCTTTTCCTAATCTGTCACTATTCAGATAATATTCTGCCTTCATGTTTTTGCCACCAAAGTGGATAACCTCATATTTATCTACATTATACTGCATCTGCCAAGCATATGCCCACTCACCTAACCTGTCCAAGTCACCCTGCAGCCTCGAAGCATCCTCCTCACAGCTCACACTGCCACCCAGCTTAGTGTCATCTGCAAACTTGGAGATATTACATTCAATTCCTTCGTCTAAATCATTAATGTATATTGTAAAGAGCTGTTGTCTGAGCATTGAAACTTGCGTTACCCTACTAGTCACTGCCTGCCATTCTGAAAAGGACCCGGTCATTCCTACTCTTTGCTTCCTGTCTACCAACAAGTTCTCTAGCCACTTCAATACATTACCCCAATACCATGTGTTTTAATTTTGCACACTTATCTCTTGTGTGGGACCTTGTCAAAAGCCTTTTGAAAGTCCAAATACATCACATCCACTTGTTCTCCCTTGTCCACTCTACTAGTTACATCCTCAAAAAATTCTAGAAGATTTGTCAAGCATGATTTCCCTTTCATAAATCCATGCTGACTTGGACCGATCCTGTCACTGCTTTCCAAATGCATCTTTAGTAATTGATTCCAACATTTTCCCCACTACCGATGTCAGGCTAACCGATCTATAATTCCGTTTTCTCTCTCCTTCCTTTTTTAGAAAGTGAGGTTACATTAGCTATCCTCCAATCCATAGGAACTGATCCAGAATCTAAAGAATGTTGGAAAATAACCATCATTAAATCCACTATTTCTAGGGCCACCTCCTTAAGTACTCCGGGATGCAGACTACTAGGCCCTGGGGATTTATCGGCCTTCATACCCATCAATTTCCCCAACACAATTTCCTGACTAATAAAGATTTCCTTCAGTTTTTCCTTCTCGCTAGACCCTCTGTCCCCTATTATTTTTGGGAAGTTATTCGTGTCTTCCTCAGTGAAGACAGAACCAAAGTATTTGTTCAATTGGTCTGCCATTTCCTCATTCCCCATTATGAATTCTTCTGATTCTGACTGCAAGGGACCAACATCGGTCTTCACGAATCTTTTTCTCTTCACATATCTATAGAAGCTTTTCCAGTCAGTTTTTATGTTCCCTGCAAGTTTCCTCTCATACTCTATTTTCCCCCTCCTAATTACACCTTTAGTCCTCCTCTGCTGGATTCTAAATTTCTCCCAGTCGTCAAGTTCGCTTTTTCTGGCCAATTTTTATGCCTCTTCCTTGCATTTAACACTATCCCTAATTTCCCTTGTTAGCCACGGTTGAGCCACCTTCCCCTTTTTAATTTTACGCCAGACAGGGATGTACAATTGTTGAAGTTCATCCATTTGATCTTTACATGTCTGCCACTGCCCATCCACCATCAGCCCTTTAAGTATAATTCATCAGTCTATCCTAACCAATTCACGTCTCATACCATCGAAGTAACCTTTCTTTATGTTAAGGTACCTAGTCTCTGAATTAACTGTGTCACTCTCCATCTTAATGTAGAATTCTACCATATTAGGGTCACTCTTCCCCAAGGGGCCTCGCACGACCAGATTGCTAATTAATCCTCTCTTATTACACAAGACCCAGTCTAGGATGACCTGCTCTCTGGTTGGTTCCTCGACATATTGGTCTAGAAAACCATCTCTTATGCACTCCAGGAACTCCTCCTCCACAGTACTGCTACCAGTTTGGTTAGCCCAATCTATATGTAGATTAAAGTCACCCATGATAACTGCTGTACGATTATTGCACACATCACTAATTAGCTGTTTGATGCCATCCCCAACCTCCCTACTACTGTTTGGTGGTCTGTACACAACTTCCACTAACATTTTCTGGCCTTTGGTGTTTCGCAGCTGAACAAATATAGATTTCACATCATCCAAGCTAATGTCCTTCCTTACTATTGCGTTAATCTCCTCTTTAACTACCTTATCTACCTGGCCTGCTACCTTCATGGATCTGTGGACCTGCATTCCAAGGTCCCTTTGTTCCTTGTTAGCCATCCCCAAATGCATTACCTCACACTTATCCGGATTGAATTCCATTTGCCACTGTTCTGCCTCACTGACCAGTACATTGATACCTTCCTGCAGTCCGCAGCTTTCTCCTTCATTATCAACCACACAGTCTATTTTAGTGTCATCTTTAAACTTCTTAATCATACCCACAGCATTTAAGTCCAAGTCATTGATAAATACCACAAAAAGCAAAGGATCCAGCATTGAGCCCTGTGGAACCCCACTGGATATAGCCTTCCAGTCACAAAAATACCCATCAACCATTGCCATTTGCTCCCTACTGTGTTCCGAACACAGATGAGACTGCACACAGGGAGGCTAAAGTAACAGTGACATCAGTCTTTAATAAGACACTCCAGAGTGAGGAACAGGCCTGAGGGGCCGGCTCATATACAGTGCTCCCAAAGGATGCTGGGATCCCTTGAGACTTCAGGGGATGCGCTCTCTGGTGGCAGAACATGGGAGTGCATGCTTTATAGATACACAACATCACTCCCCCCCAAAGTCAAAGTGAAAACTATTTACAAGGTGAGGCAGCTGGGAGCCTTTCTTTCCCTGGTGGACTGCGTCAGTACAAATGTCTGTTCTGGTGTGTTGGCTGTGCCCTTACTGGGCTGGTGTGTTGTTGGCCCTGCAGAGCCGCTGGGTGAGCCTGGCCTTGCTGGGCTGTTGGGCGTGATGGGTTTGATTTCCTGGTCCGGTGTGGTGTCGTTCATCCTTTGGGTGTATGTTGTGGGCTCGAAAAAAGTGGTGTCTGCTGTGGGTTGTTCAGGGCAGTCTGTGAACCGCAGCCTCTTTTGGTCCAGGTGCTTTCTGAAAATGTGTCCATTGTCAAGTTTGACTACAAACACCCTACTCCCTTCTTTAGCTATCACCAGGCCTGCAATCCACTTGGGACCATGTCTATAGTTTAGCATATACAGAGGGTCATTCAGATCAATTTTCCATGACACAGTGGCGCGACCATCGTTTACATTTTGTTGCTGCCGCCTGCTCTCTACCTGATCCATGCAGGTTGGGGTGAACCAGCGAGAGTCTGGTTTTAGGTGTCCTTTTCAGCCGGGGACACGCCTGTGAGCGAGTGGAGTCTCGTGCGGTCGCTGAACAGTACTCGGGACAGGCGGGTTTGGAGTGAGCCTTCTTTGACTCGTTTAAGATTGTTTGTACTGCCTGCTCTGCCTGCCCATTGGAGGCTGGTTTAAACGGGCTCAGGGTGACATTGCGGGTCATGAACTCTTTAAATTCGACACTGGTGAAACATGGCCCGTTGCCACTGACCAGTACGTCAGGCAGGCCGTGGGTGGCAAACATGGCCCTCAGGCTTTCAATGGTGGCGATGGCGGTGCTTCCCGACATTATTTCACATTCAATCCATTTTGAAAAAGCATCCACCACCACCAGGAACATTTTACCGAGAAACGGGCCCGCATAGTCGACATGGATCCTCAACCATGGTCTGGAGGGCCAGGACCACAAACTTAGTGGTGCCTCTCTGGGTGCATTGCTCAACAGAGCACACATACTGCATTGCCGTACACAGGACTCTAATTCAGAGTCAATACCGGGCCACCACACGTGGGATCTGGCTATCACTTTCATCATTACTATACCCGGGTGTGTGCTATGGAGATCCGAAATGAACATCTCCCTGCCCTTTTTGGGTAGCACTATGCAGTTACCCCACAACAGGCAGTCTGCCTAAATGGACAGCTCGTCCTTTCGCCACTGGAACGGCTTGATTGGCTCTTGCATTTCAACAGGGATGCTGGCCCAGCTCCCATGCAGCACACAGTTTTTTATGAGGGACAGCAGAGGATCTTGGCTGGTCCAAGTCCTAATCAGGCGGGCTGTGACAAGTGATTTATCATTTTCAAACACTTCCATGACCATCAACAAGTCTGCGGGCTGTGCCACCATCAAAAAGTAGGCAGGCTGACCATTTCCACCCCCGTGGTGGGCAATGGTAGCCGACTGAGAGCATCCGCACAGTTCTCAGTGCCTGGCCAGTGGCGGATGATATAGTTATATGCTGTTAGTGCGAGTGCCCACCTTTGTATGCGGGCTGAGGCATTAGTATTTATCCCCTTGTTTTCAGGGAGGGGCTTGTGATCGGATTCCAGCTCAAATTTGAGGCCAAACAGGTACTGATACATTTTCTTTACCCCGAACACACACACTAATGCCTCTTTCTGAATCATGCTGTAGGTCCTCTCAGCCTTAGACAAGCTCCTGGAAGCATACGCGACAGGTTGCAACATCCCCGCAACATTAGTTTGTTGTAATACACACCCGACTCCATACGACAACGCGTCATATGCTAGCACCAGTCTTTTACACGGGTTATACAACACAAGCAGCTTGTTGGAGCATAAAATGTTTTTTCCCATACCCAGTTCTCACCTTAACACAATAACACATGTAGGGGCTCTAAGAGGGTGCCTAACCCCGGTAGGAAATTACCAAAATAGTTGAGGTGTCCCAGGGACGACCGCAGTTCCATGACGTTGTGTGGCCTGGGCGCGTTCCTGATCGCCTCTGTCTTGGCGAATGTGGGCTGAATGCTGTCCGCCGTAATCTTTCTCCCCAAAAACTCCACTTCTGTTGCCATGAAGACGCATTTCGACCTCTTCAGCCACAGTTCTACACGATCCAAAAACAGAAACAGAAACAGAAAATAGGTGCAGGAGCATCCTCCTCGCAGCTCACACTGCCACCCAACTTAGTGTCATCTGCAAATTTGGAGATACTACATTTAATCCCCTCGTCTAAATCATTAATGTACAATGTAAACAACTGGGGCCCCAGCACAGAACCTTGCGGTACCCCACTAGTCACTGCCTGCCATTCTGAAAATTACCCATTTACTCCTACTCTTTGCCAACCAGTTCTCAATCCATGTCAGCACACGACCCCCAATCCCATGTGCTTTAACTTTGCACATTAATCTCCTGTGTGGGACCTTGTCGAAGGCCTTCTGAAAGTCCAAATACACCACATCAACTGGTTCTCCCTTGTCCACTCTACTGGAAACATCCTCAAAAAATTCCAGAAGATTTGTCAAGCATGATTTCCCTTTCACAAATCCATGCTGACTTGGACCTATCATGTCACCTCTTCCCAAATGCATTGCTATGACATCCTTCAGAATTGATTCCATCATTTTACCCACTACTGATGTCAGGCTGACCGGTCTATAATTCCCTGCTTTATCTCTCCCTCCTTTTTTAAAAAGTGGGGTTACATTGGCTACCCTCCACTCCATAGGAACTGATCCAGAGTCGATGGAATGTTGGAAAATGACTGTGAATGCATCTACTATTTCCAAGGCCACCTCCTTAAGTGCTCTGAGATGCAGTCCATCAGGCCCTGGGGATTTATCGACCTTCAATCCCATCAATATCCCCAACACAATTTCCCGACTAATAAGGATTTCCCTCAGTTCCTCCTTCTCACTAGACCCTCTGACCCCTTTTATATCCGGAAGGTTGTTTGTGTCCTCCTCAGTGAATACCGAACCAAAGTACTTGTTCAATTGGTCTGCCATTTCTTTGTTCCCTGTTATGACTTCCCCTGATTCTGAATGCAGTGGACCTACGTTTGTCTTTACTAACCTTTTTCTCTTTACATATCTATAGAAGCTTTTGCAGTCCGTCTTAATGTTCCCGGCAAGCTTCCTCTCGTACTCTATTTTCCCTGCCCTAATCAAACCCTTTGTCCTCCTCTGCTGAGTTCTAAATTTCTCCCAGTCCCCGGGTTCGTTGCTATTTCTTGCACAATGGGATTGCTAATTAATCCTCTCTCATTACACAACACCCAGTCTAAGATGGCCACCCCCCTAGTTGGTTCCTCGACATATAGGTCTAGAAAACCATCCCTTATGTACTCCAGGAAATCCTCCTCCACTGTATTGCTTCAAGTTTGGTTTGCCCAATCTATATGCATATTAAAGTCACCCATGATAACTGCTGCACCTTTATTGCATGCACCTCTAATTTCCTGTTTGATGTTCTCCCCAACATCACTACTACTGTTTGGAGGTCTGTACACAACTCCCACTAATGTTTTTTGCCCTTTGGTGTTCTGCAGCTCCACCCATATAGATTGCACATCATCCAAGCTAATGTCCTTCCTAACTATTGCATTAAACTCCTCTTTAACCAGCAATGCTACCCCACCTCCTTTTCCTGTTATTCTATCCTTCCTAAATGTTGAATACCCTTGGATGTTGAGTTCCCAGCCATGATCATCCTGGAGCCACGTATCCGTAATCCCAATCACATCATATCTGTTAACATCTATTTGCACAGTTAATTCATCCACTTTATTACGGATACTCCTTACATTAAGACACAAAACCTTCAGGCTTGTTTTTTTAACACCCTTTGTCCTTTTAGAATTATGATGTAGTGTGGCCCTTTTTGTTTATTGCCTTTGTTTACTCAGCCTTCCACTATTGCTTTTTACCTTTCTACCATCTGTTTCTGACTCCATATTACTTCGCCCTGTCTTGCTGCATAGGTTCCCATCCCCCTGCCATATTAGTTTAAACACTCCCGAACTGCATTAGCAAATGTTACCCCCAGGACATCAGTTCCAGTCCTGCCCAAGTGCAAACCGTTCCTTTTGTACAGGTCCCACTTCCCCCAGAACTGGTTCCAATGTCCCAGGAATTTGAATCCCTCCCTCTTGCACCACTGCTTAAGCCACATATTTATTCTAACTATCCTGCTCCCCCTACTCTGATTAGCACGTAGCACTGGAGGATCTCCTCCAGGTTTTGTAGGTGCTAGACGTTGTCCCGACCCGTGACCAATATGTCACCCTGAAATACCATCGTGTGTGGTACCGACTTGAGTAGGCTCTCCATGTTTCTCTGGAACATCGCTGCAGCTGACCATATTCTAAACGATGAACAGTCCATTGCGCGTGTTGATGCAGGTGAGGCCCTTCGAAGACTCCTCCAGTTCCTGCGTTATGTAGGCCGAAGTCAGGTCGAGCTTGGTGAACGTATTGCCTCCTGCCAGCGTTGCAAATAGGTCGTCTGCCTTAGGTAGCGGTATTGGTCCTGTAGCAAGAAACGATTAATAGTTACTTTATAATCACCGCAAATCCTGACCATGCCATCACTTTTGAGTTCTGGAACAATCAGGCTGGCCCATTCACTGAATTCCACTGGGGAGATGATGCACTCGCGTTGCAGCCTGTCCAGCTCGATTTCCACTCTCTCCCTCATCATGTGAGGTAAAGTTTGCGCCTTGTGGTGAATGGGTCGTGCTTCTGGGACCAAGTTGATCCGCACCTTCGCCCCGGAAAAGTTTCCAATGCCTGGAAGGGAAGGAAATTTGTTGAGAACCTGGGTACATGAGGCCTCATCGACATGTGGTAGTGCTCGGATGTCATCCCAGTTCCAGCGGATTTTGCGCAGCCAGCTCCTTCCAAGCAGTGTGGGGCTATCGCGCAGGACAATCCAGAGTGGCAGTTCGTGCACCGTGCCCTCGTAGGTGACCTTGACTATGGCGCTGCCCAAGACAGTGATAAGCTCTTTGGTGTACGTTCTCAGTTTCGTGTGGATGGGGCTCAGGGCTGGTCTGAGTGCCTTGTTGCACCACAGTCTCTCAAACATCATTTTACTCATTATGGATTGGCTAGTACCAGTGTCCAGTTCCATGGCTACGGGTAAGCCATTCAATTTTACACTTAGCATTATAGGTTGACATTTTGTCGAAAATGTGTGCACCCCGTGTACTTCAGCATCTGCCTCCTCTCTCTGAGGCTCAAAATTGCTTTGATCCACCATGGACCGATCTTCCTCTGCCACATGGTGGTTAGCAGGTTTTGCAGAGCTTGCAGTTCGTCTGCAAGGTTGTTGGAGGTGCCCCATTGTTCCACAGCTCTTGCAAACATACCCTTTGAAGCAGCATGAATAGGCTGAATGGAAGCCTCCACAACAAGGTGTGAATTGCCTTGCATTCATCCTTTGTTGCGAAATCTGAGTCATCTGGGTCACCTGAGGCCTGCTGGCAGTTGCAGACTCGTGGTTTCTGCACTGTACATTTCTGCTCGCAAACACAGTTCCAGTTAATTTATGAACATTACTAGCACTTGTGTGCTGAGAGATTTGTTTGGTGTTATCACTGGTGGACATAAATGCCTGTGCTATCGCAATGGCCTTACTGAGGGTCGGTGTCGCTACAGTCAAAAGTTTTCGTAGGATGGTCTTGTGGCCAATGCTCAGTACAAAAAAGTCTCTGAGCATTTGCTCCAGGTAGCCATCAAACTCACATTGTCCTGCAAGTCGCCTTAGCTCGGCAACATAGCTCGCCATTTCTTGACCTTCAGATCGCTGGCACGTGTAGAACCGATACCTCGCCATCAGCACGCTCTCCCTCGGGTTAAGATGCTCCCGAACCAGTGTACACACGCTCCTCATACGACTTATCTGTGGGTTTCACTGGAGCCAGAAGATTCTTCATGAGGCTGTAGGTCGGTGCCCCACAGACCGTGAGGAGGACTGCTCTCCTTTTTGCAGCGCTTCCTTTTCCATCCAGCTCGTTGGCTACAAAGTACTGGTCTAGCCGTTCGACACAGGCTTCCCAGCCCTTACCCTCCGAGATCTTTTTCAGGATACCCACAGTTTGCTGCATCTTTGCGTTGGATTCGTATACTCGTCACCAGTTATTGTGTTCCTCACACAGATGAGACTGCACACAGGGAGGCTAAAGTAACAGTACCTCAGTCTTTAATAAGACACTCTAGAGTGAGGAACAGGCCTTCGGGGGCCAGCTTATATACAATGCTCCCAAGGGATGTTAGGATCCCTTGGGACTTCAGGCGATGCGCTCTCTGGTGGCGGAACATGTGAGTGCATGCTTTACAGATACACAACACTTCCTGCCTCTGAGCCAATTTTGGATCCAACTTGCCACTTTGCCCTGGACCCCATGGGCTTTTACTTTCGTGATGAGTCTGCCAGGTGGGACCTTATCAAAAGCTTTTCTGAAATCCGTTATTCACTACATCATATGCACTGTCCTCATCGACCTTCCTCATTACCTCCTCGAAAAATTCAATCAAGTTAGGCAGACACGACCTTCCTCGACAACTGTCCTTGATTAATCCATGTCTTTGCAATTGAAGATTTAACATCTCGCTCACAAATTTTTCCAATAATTTTCCCACCACCAAGGTTAGGCTGACTGGCCTGTAATTACTCAGTCTATCCTTTTCTCCCTTTTTAAACACAGGTATAATTTTAGTCATCCTCCAGTCCTTCGGCACCACACCTGTAGCCAGAGAGGATTGGAAAATGATGGTCAGAGCCTCTGGTATTTCCCCTTTTGCTTCTCTTAACAGCCTGGGATACATTTCATCTGGGCCTTGGTAGTTACCCACTTTCAAAGCTGCTATGCACCTTAATACTTCCTCTCTCACTATGTTTATTTAAATCGAATATTTCGCACTCCTCCTCCATGATTGCAATGTATGCATTGCCCCTCTCTTTTGTGAAAATGGATGCAAAGTATTCATTATGAATCCTACCAACATAAGAACATAAGAAATAGGAGCAGGAGTCGGCCCTACGGACCCTCGAGCCTGCTCTGCCATTCAATACGATCATGGCTGATCCGATCATGGACTCAGGTGCCCTTCCCTGCTGGCTCCCCATAACCGCTTATCCCCTTATCGGTTAAGAAACTGCCTATTTCTGTCTTAAATTTATTCAATGTCCCAGATTCCACAGCTCTCTGAGGCAGTGAATTCCACAGATTTACAACCCGTTGAGGGAAGAAATTTCTCCTCATCTCAGTTTTAAGTGGTGGTCCCTTATTCTAAGATTATGCCCTCTAGTTCTAGTCTCCTCCATCAGTGGAAACATCCTCTCTGCATCCACCTTGTCAAGTCCCCTCATAATCTTATACGTTTCAATAAGATCACCTCTCATTCTTCTGAATTCCAATGAGTAGAGGCCCAACCTACTCAACCTTTCCTCATAAGTCAATCCCCTCATCTCTGGAATCAACCTAGTGAATCTTCTCTGAGCCACCTCCAAAGCAAGTATATCCTTTTGTAAATATGGAAACCAAAACTGCATGCAGTATTCCAGGTGTGGCCTCACCAATAACCTGTAGAGCTGCAGCAAGACTTCCCTGCTTTTATACTCCATCCCCTTTGCAATAAAGGTAAATATTCCATTGGCCTTCCTGATCACTTGCATACTATCCTTTTGTGTTTAATGCACAAGTACCCCCAGGTCCTGCTGCACTTTGCAATCTTTCTCCATTGAAATAATAACTTGTTCTTTGATTTTTTCTGCCGAAGTGCATGTCCTCACACTTTCCAACATCATGCTCCATCTGCCAAAGTTTTGCCCACTCACTTAGTCTGTCTATGTCCTTTTGCAGATTTTTTGTGTCCTCCTCACTCATTGCTTTTCCTCCCATCTTTGTATCGTAATCAAACTTGCTTTCGTTACACCCTTCTTCCAAGTCGTCAATATAGATTGTATATAGTTGGGGTGCCAGCACTAATCCCTGCTGCACCCCACGAGTTACTGATTGTCAACTAAAGAATGAACCATTTATTCTGACTCTGTTTTCTGTTAGTTATCCAATCCCTTATCCATGCTAATATATTACCCCCAACCCCATGAACGTTCATCTTGTACAGTTACCTTTTATGTGGCACCTTGTCAAATGCCTTCTGGAAGTCCAGATACACCACATCCACTGGTTCCCCTTTATCCACCCTGTTCATTACATCCTCAAAGAATTCCAGCAAATTTATTAAACATGACTTCCCCTTCAGAGAGAAAACGGGTAATTATAGATCGGTTAGCCTGACATCAGTAGTGGGGAAAATGTTGGAATCAATTATTAAAGATAAAATCGCAGCGCCTTTGGAAAGCAGTGACAGAATCGGTCCAAGTCAGCTTGGATTTCTGAAAGGGAAATCATGCTTGACAAATCTTCTGGAATTTTTTGAGGATGTAACTAGTAGAGTGGACAAGGGAGAACCTGTGGATGTGGTGTATTTGGACTTTCAAAAAGCTTTTGACAAGAGATTGGTGTGCAAAATCAAGCCACATTGTATTGGGGGTAATGTACTGACGTGGATAGAGAACTGGTTGGCAGATAGGAAGCAGAGAGTCGGGATAAACAGTTCCTTTTCAGTTACATTTCAGAATGGCAGGCAGTGACTAGTGGAGTACCGCAGGACTCAGTGCTGGGACCCCAGCTATTTACAATATACATTAATAATTTAGATGAAGGAATTGAGTGTATTATCTCCAAGTTTGCAGATGACACTAAACTGGGTGGTGGTGTGAGCTGTGAGGAGGATGCTAAAAGGCTGACTTGGACAGGTTAGGTGAGTGGGCAAATGCATGGCAGATGAGGCATAATGTGGATAAATGTGAATTTATCCACTTTGGGGGCAAAAACATAAAGGCAGAATATTATCTAAATGGTGGCAGATTAGGAAAGGGGGAGGTGCAACGTTGACCTGGGTGTCATGGTTCATCAGTGATTGAAAGTTAGCATGCAGGTACAGCAGGCAGTGAAGAAGCCTTCATAGCTAGGGGATTTGAGTATAGGAGCAGGGAGTTCTTACTGCAGTTGCACAGAGCCTTGGTGAGGCCTCATCTGGAATATTGTGTTCAGTTTTGGTCTCCTAATCTGAGGAAGGACATTCTTGCTATTGAGGGAATGCAGCGAAGGTTCACCAGACTGATTCCTGGGATGGCAGGACTGACATATGAGGAGAGACTGGATCAACTGAGTCTTTATACACTGGAGTTTGGAAGGATGAGAGGGGATCTCATAGAAACTTACAAGATTCTGACGAGATTCGACAGGTTAGATGCAGAAAGAATGTTCCCGATGATGGGGAAGTCCAGAACCAGGGGACACAGTCTTAGGATAAGGGGTAGGCCATTTAAGACTGAGATGAGGAGAAACTTCTTCACTCAGAGAGTTGTTAACCTGTGGAATTCCCTACCACAGAGAGTTCTTGATGTCAGTTCATTGGATATATTCAAGAGGGAGTTAGATATGGCCCTTACAGCTAAAGTGATCAAGGGGTATGGAGAGAAAGCAGGAAAGGGGGACTGAGGGAATGATCAGCCATGATCTTATTGAATGGTGGTGCAGGCTTGAAGAATCGAATGGCCTACTCCTGCACCTATTTTCTACGTTTCTATGTTTCTATAAATCCATGCTGACTCTGCTTGACCGAATTTTGCTTTTCCAAATGTCCTGCTACTGCTTCTTTAATAATGGACTCCAACATTTTCCCAAGCACAGATGTTAGGCTAGCTGGTCTATAGTTTCTTGCTTTTTGTCTGCCTCCTTTTTTAAATAGGCGCGTTACATTTGCAGATTTCCAATCTGCTGGGACCTCCACGGAATCCAGGGAATTTTGGTAAATTACAACCAATGCATTCACAATCCCTGCCGTTACTTCTCTTAAGACCCTAGGATGCAAGCCATCAGGTCCAGGCAATTTATCTGCCTTTAGTCCCATTATCCTACTGAGTACCACCTCCTTAGTGATTGTGATTGTGTTGATGGTCTCTAATTGTCCGCAATCTTTCTCTAGTTATCCTCTTGCTCTGAATGTATCCTTAAAACATCTTTGGATTTTCCATGATTATACTTGGCAACATTCTTTCATGCTCCCTCTCTGATTTCCTGATATGTTTTTTAATTGCAAACTGCACTTCTTACACTCCTCTAGCGTTTCTGCAGTGTTGAGTTCCCGGTATCAGTTTTTCTTTATCCTACCCTGTATGTCCCTTGACATCCAGGGGGCTCTAGATTTGTTAGAACCACCCTTTTTTTTAAGGGAACATACTTGCTCTGCACCTTCAGGATCTCCTCCTTGAATGTCTCCCACTGCTCTGACACTGATTTACCATCAAGTAGCCGTCTCCAGTCCACTTTGGCCAAATCCCATCTTAGCTCAGCAAAATTGGCTTTTCCCAAATTCAGAACTTTTATTCCTGGTCCCCCTTTGTCCTTTTCCATAACTACCCTAAATCTTACTGAATTATGATCACTAGCACCAAAATGCTCTCCCACTGATACCCCTTCCACCTGCCCCTCTTCATTCCCCAAAACCAAGTACAGAACTGTCCCTCCCTTGTTGGGCTTGTTACATACTGGCTAAAGAGTTTCTCCCGAATTCATTTTAGGAATTCTGCACCTTCTGTACCAGTCACACTACCTTTTTCCAAGTTAATATTAGGGTCGTTGAAATCCTTCACTGTTACAGCTCTATAGCTTTTTCACTTTGCAGCAATTTTCCCACATATTTGTTCTTCTATCTCTCTCTGACTGCTTCGGGGTCTATAGTACACTCCCAATATTGTGATCACTCCTTTTTTGTTCTTTAACTCAACCCACATGGCCTCATTTGATGACTCCTCTAACATATCATCCCTTCTCACAGATGTGATTGTTTTTTTAATCAATACTGCAACATACACTCCTGTTTTACCCCCCTCTCTATCCCGTCCGTAAACCCTGTAACCAGGAAAGTTGAGCTGCCATACCTGCCCTTCTTTCAGCCACATCTCAGTAATAGCTATAATATCGTACTCCCAAGTGTCAATCTGTGCTCTTCGCTCATCTGACTTATTTCCTATACTCCTTGCATTGATGTATATAACATTTAGTATTGCGAAACTCCCCTGTTGTCTATTTTCCAGCCCTTGTTTCAACTGTCTTCCAAATTCACTTTCTACTCCTACTACTCTGCTGCCCAATTCCAGCTTTACTTCTCTCCCCACTGAATCTATTCTCCAGTTCCCATCCCCCTGCCAAGCTAATTTAAACATCCCCAATAAGAATAGCAAAACCTCCCGCGAGGATATTGGTCGTGGGTATAATGAGGAGCAACCTGTTCGGCTTGTACAGGTCCCACCTCCCCCAGAAACAGTCCCAATGCCTCAGGAATCTAAAGCCCTCCCGTATGCACCATCTCTCCAGCCACGTATTCATCTTCTCTATCCTCCTATTTCTGTACTCACTAGCACGTGGCTCCGGGAGTAACCCGGAGATTGCTACCTTTGAGGTCCTGCTTTTCAATCTTTCTCCTAGCTCCCAAAACTCTGCCTGCAGGACCTCACCCCTCTTTTTACCTATGTCATTCCCTTCAGTTATCTCTTCCTATTTACATACCTATAGATATGGTTACAATCTGCTTTTATGTCTCTTTCTAATTTACTCCCATATTCTTTTTCTCTTTCCAGGCCATTTCTTGGTCCTCCTTTGCTGAATTTTAAAATCCTCCTAATCCTCAGGCTTATTAGTCTTTTTGGCACCATTATAAGCCTCTTCATTCGATCTAATACTAGTTTTAACATCTCTTGTTAGCCACGTTTGACCAGTTTTCCAGTGAGGATTTTGTGTCTTAAAGGAATGTATATTTGTTGTAAATGATGTATTAGATCTTTAAATGCTAGCCGTTGCTTGTCTACCATCATATCTTTTAATGTAGTTTCCCAATCTACCTTAGCCAAGTCACCCCTCATACCGACATAGTTTGCTTTGTCCCTCTCTCTGTCACTCTTTTTCACTGTCCCTCCTATATCTGTCTCTCTCTGTCTGTCCCTCTCTCTTTCTCTCTGTCCCTCTCTCTCTCTCTCTGTCTCTCTCTCTCTCTCACTCTCTCTGTCCCTCTCTCTCACTCTCTGTCCCTCTGTCCCTCTCCCCCCCTCTCCCTGGCCCTCTCTCTCTCTCCCTCCCTTCGGACACTTACTGGTGCCATTCCACGCTCAGTCACTCCCGCTCCCTCTTTCCCTTCCCCCCTCCTTGTCCTCATCCCGCAGATACTCACTGGTGCCATTCCTCGCGCCGGGGTCGCTGGAGTTATGCAATGGGACACAGAGGTCGGAGAAATATTCCTCCTTCTTCAGGACGAAGACGAGGGAAGCCCAGCCGAAGATCACGCCAGTGAAGCTGATACACTCGAAGAGCCCGGTGGCAAAGGTCAAATACCGCTTGACCTTCATATTCAACGGTGCCATTGACCCAGAGTCTTGTAAAATGCCCTTTTATAACCTGGGAGGTTCCTGATCCAGTGCCTGAAAGAAAGAGCCCCCATTTCTACAGTGCCTTTCACCACCTCAGGACATCCCAATCGCTGTACAGTCAATGACCTAATTTTTGAAGTGTAGTCATTGTTGTAATGAAGGAAATGCCGCAGCCAATTTGCACACAGCAAGAACCCACAAACAGCAATGTGATCAATGACCAGATAATCTGTTTATATTGATGTTGGTTAAGGGAAAAATATTGGGTCCCAGGACACGGGGGAAACCTCTTCACCTGATCTTCTTCCAATAACAGCCAGAGCTTTTTTATGTCCTCCCAAGCGGGTAGATTGGACTTTGGTTTAAAATCGTGAAAGACAGCATTTCCTACAGTGCAGTGTACCCTCAGTACTGACCCTCTGACAGTGCAGCATTTCCTCAGTACTGACCTTCTGACAGTGCAGCTTTCCCTCAGTACTGACCCTCCGATAGTGCAGCATTTCCTCAGTACTGACCCTCCGATAGTGCAGCACTCCCTCAGTACTGAGCCTCCGACAGGGCAGCACTCGCTCAGTAGTGAGCCTCTGACAGTGCAGCGCTCCCTCAGTACTGACCCTCCGACAGGGCAGCGCTCCCTCAGTACTGAGCCTCCAACAGGGCAGCACTCCCTCAGTACTGACTCTCCGACAGTGCAGCACTCCCTCAGTACTGACCCTCTGACAGCGCAGCGCTCCCTCAGTACTGACCCTCCGACAGCGCAGCGCTCCCTCAGTACTTACTCTCCCAGGACTGTCCCACACTCATAACATCAGACGTTGGTTACACTCCCAAAAAAATGTGGATTCTCGATTTTGCCCAGGGAGGGGTGAGAATGAGGAACTCATGGTTGAGGTGAGATACAAAAAGGGGAAACTGGATAATCACAAGTGTGAGAAAGGAATTGAAGGATATGTTGACGGGGTGAGATGAAGTGTGGTGGGAGAAGGCCCGTGTGGAGCATAAACACTGGCATGGACCTGTTGGGCCCAATGCCCATTTTCTGTGCTATAAATATTTTGTTTCACTTGCGGAAAACTCTTTTTCATTAATCTATAATTTGTTGACTGCTTCCGTAAAACCTAAAATGCAAATTATACAGTGCTCAAAATCAAAACAAAAATAAATGTGATGAGATAAAAAGAAAGTTATGGTAGATAATAATTGTTGTGTATTCAATAACTGTTAGACTGAGCACTGTTTAACTCCAAGACGTATGACCTTGGCTCTGCTTTATTAAGGCCCAAAGTGATTAATATACAAAATGGCTGGCCTTTTATACTTGGGCTGCACACACGTGCGTCAGCCCAATGGCATCCAAGCAAGTGGAGAGTCTTCATGAAAATTACAATCATAGTGAACAATGTTTTTATTGGTGCCTTCAACCCATAAATAATTATTTCAATGCACAATGTGCAAACTAAAGTGTACAAAAGAAAAAAAAAAAGCAGGTGCCAATTGTGGGCACGCCTGGTTTTATCTGGTATAATATACTCTGTAATAAATATTTTTGGACCTCCACAGTGAATAGGAGCTCTCCTGGGTACTGATGGGATCTGGCGTAGACCTCCTCGTGGTAATCTAGTGACTAGTGATCCCAAAAGTACATATATGACAATAACCCCCTCTGAGATATTAACATAGTCTTTTACAAATTGAGACGGTCCGATGTTTTACACTCTTGGGTTGACCATCTCAGTTCAACTCCAGCCTTGGGTGAGTGTTCATAGTCTGTTGTGACTGGTGGCTGCGTAGCTGAACCTGGTGGGAGTAGCAATGGCCATGTCAGGGATTGAAAGTCTATTTTCATTGAACATGTCAGGGATTGAAAGTCCCGATTCACTGATGACCACTGAGTGCTCTGATGACTGGGGGTAGATTGGTTGGTCATCGATTGTCTCTTCCTCCGACTGTTCCAGCTTGTCTGTGTGCCGCAGCTTTGTCTGATCCATATGTTTCCTGCATGTTTGGCCATTTTTGAGCTTGACAATAAATACTCTGTTGCCCTCCTTGGCCAGGACAGTACCAGCGATCCATTTGGGACCCTGACCATAATTCAGAACATATACAGGATCATTTACAGAAATATCGTGTGACACAGCTGCACGATCGTGATACCCGTGCTGACTTTGTCTTCTATATTCAACATGATCATTCAAGTCAGGGTGTACAAGAGATAGCTTGGTCTTAAGACCTCTCTTCATCATTAGTTTAGCAGGTGAGACCCCAGTAAGCGTGTGTGGTCTTGTCCTGTAACTAAGCAGTATGCATGACAGGTGGGTCTGCAGTGACCCTTGGGTTACTCGCTTCATACTCTGCTTTATGATTTGGACAGCACATTCTGCTTGCCCATTGGATGCAGGTTTGAATGGTGCTGACTTTTACATGTTTGATACCATTGAGTTTCATTAACTCTTGAAACTCCTGACTGATGAAGCACGATCCGTTGTCGCTAACAACCATGTCAGGCAGACCATGTGTCGCAAACGTGTCACTGACATTCTCAATGTTAGCTGTGGATGTACTGGATGACATGTTTATACACTCTATCCACTTCTAATATGCATCCACCACAATTAAAAACATCTTCCCCAGGAAGGGACCTGCAAAGTCTATGTGGATCCTGGACCATGATTTAGACGGCCACGTCCACAGACTCAGTGGTGGTTCCGCTGGTGCTTTGCTGAGCTGCATGCAAGTGTTGCACTGATGCACACATGATTCCAGCTCAGAGTCAATTCCCAGCCACCATACATGACACCTGGCAACGGCATTCATCATTACGATGCCGGGATGTGTGCTATGTAGCTTACGTACAAATTTCTCTCTCCCTTTCTTAGGCATAACAATACAGAATACAATCCGACTGAATAGACAAATCGTCTTTGCGACGAATATAAGGTTTGGTCTCCTCGCACATTTGCTTGGGTATGGCAGACCAATCACCTTTGAGGATGCAACTCAGGTCCTGGCTGGTCCAGGTGTTAACTTGTTGAGCCGTGAGAGGGGTTCCTTCACTCTCAAAAGAATCCATAACTAACAATAGGTCCGCCAGTTGTGGCGTTTCCACCTCCGGTGTGGACAATGGCAGACGGCTCATAGAAACATAGAAAATAGGTGCAGGAGTAGGCCATTCGGCCCTTCGAGCCTGCACCACCATTCAATAAGATCATGGCTGATCATTCCCTCAGTAACCCTTTCCTGCTCTCTCTCCATATCCCTTGATCCCCATATCTAACTCCCTCTTGAATATATCCAATGAACTGGCACCAAGAACTCTCTGCGCTAGGGAATTCCACAGGTTAACAACTCTCTGAGTGAAGAAGTTTCTCCTCATCTCAGTCCTAAATGGCCTACCCCTTATCCTAAGACTGTGTCTCCTGGTTCTGGACTTTCACAACATCGGGAACATTCTGCAAGCATCTAACCTGTCCAGTCCCATCAGAATCTTATATGTTTCTGTCATGTATTCAACTATCAGTGTATAAGCTGACCTAAGTTGTACACCTTGAGAACATTGATCACAAGGAGGTGAACTTGTGGGAGACACACCTAACCTGGATTTTCAGGTATAAAAGGGGAAGCTCTATCCACCTTCATCACTTGAGGTCTTGGTAATAAATGTAACTGGTCACAGAGTGATCTTCTCTTAAGTATGGGGCTCGTGTGCATTTATACTGTATAGTAAGGACGTAACATTGGCGATGAGAAACTGGGATTTAAACCACGCGAGCATGGCCACTAGCAGCACAGAAGAGAGGTACTGTGTTGGTGATGGTTGAGACGACGTTATTGAGAGACTACAGCAAAGGTTTGTCATTAAGGAATGGTTGGGACAGGATTCGGCCGACAAACGCAGGGCTCATCTCCTGACGGTTTGTGGATCCAGAACGTACTCCCTGATGAAGGACCTTCTAGCACTAGAGCTTCCTCAGGTCGATTCCAAGGACGGTGGTTTTTCAAGATGACATCCTCATCACGGGTTGTGATACTGAAGAACACCTCCACAACCTGGAGGAGGTGCTATGCAGACTGGACCGGGTAGGGCTGTGACTGAAAAAGGCGGAGTGCATCTTCTTAGCTCCAGAGGTAGAATTCCTGGGGAGGAGGGTAGCAGCAGACGGGATCAGACCAACTGCGTCCAAAATGGAAGCGATCCAGAAAGCACCCAGACCCGTAACACAACGGAGCTGCATTCGTTCCTGGGGCTCCTGAACTATTTTGGTAACTTTCTTCCCAAATTGAGCATGCTGCTAGAGCCGCTACACTTGCTCCTACACAAAGGTCGCGATTGGGTCTGGGGGGACAGCCAGGAAAAGGCTTTTGATAGAGCACGCAATTTGTTATGCTCCAAAAAACTGTTAACATTATATGACCCGTGTAAGAAACTTGTTTTAACGTGCGATGCGTCGTCCTATGGGGTCGGGTGTGTGTTGCAGCATGTGAATGCCAATGGTCAGTTACAGCTGGTAGCTTATGCCTCCAGAAGTCTATCCCAGGCAGAAAGGGACTACGGGATGGTAGAAAAGGAAGCGCTAGCATGTGTATATGCAATAAAAAAAAATGCACCAGTATCTGTTTGGCAGGAAATTTGAGCTGGAGACAGAACACAAACCACTAACGTCCCTTTTGACCAACAACAAGGCCATAAATGCAAATGCATCGGCCCGCATACAGAGGTGTGCATTCACATCAACCGCCTATGACTACACAATTTGGCACAGACCGGGCACTCAGCAGGCTCCCACTAGCCACCACTGAGGGGGCAACTGAGCATGATGCTGAGATGGTCATGGCTGTTGAAGCTTTCGAAAGCGAAGGCTCACCTGTGACAGCCCGTCAGATCAAAGTCTGGACAAATAAAGACTCGTCACATAAAGAAAAGTCTTTAGTTGAGAAATGTGTCCTGAATGGGGATGAGGCAGCCACGTACGGGGCATGCCCTGAGGAATTTAAACCGTTTCATAGGCGCAAGGATGAACTCTCGATTCAGGCCGATTGCCTACTATGGGAAAACCGAGTAGTCATGCCCCAGATGGGCAGAGAGGTGTTTATCAGAGAACTTCACAATGAGCACCCGGGCATTGTCATGGTGAAGGCAATTGCCAGGTCACACGTTTGGTGGCCAGGGATAGATGCAGACCTGAAACTTTGTGTTCGCAGGTGCAACACATGTGCTCAGCTGGGCAACGCACCCAGGGAAGCCCCCCTTAGCCCCTGGTCCTGGCCCGCCAAGCCATGGTCACGCATCCATGTTGATTATGCAGGTCCTTTCATGGGAAAAATGGTTTTGGTTGTAGTAGACGCCAGATCCAAATGGATTGAGTGCGCCATTTTGAATTCAAGCACATCCTCTGCCATGGTAGAAAGTCTACGGGCAATGTTCGCCACCCATGGTCTACCAGATGTCTTATTCAGCGACAATGGCCCGTGCTTCACAAGCACTGAATTCCAGGACTTCATGGCAGGGAATGGTATCAACCATGGCGGAACGGCACCGTTCAAGCCGACCTCAAATGGCCAGGCGGAACGAGCAGTGCAGATAATCAAACAGGGGATGCTCAGAATCCAAGGGGTTCCCTACAAAGCTGCTTATCACGCCTCCTGTTGGCCAATAGATCCCGACCACACTCACTCACAGGGGTTCCACCCGCAGAGCTGCTAATGAAAAGGATGCTCAAAATCAGGTTATCCCTTATACACCCCATGAAAGAAATTGTTGAGAGCAGGCATCAGTCACAATGTGACTACCATGACAGGAATGCGAGGGCGCGATGTATTGATGTCAATAACCCTGTTTTTTCCTTAATTACACTGCAGGGACCAAATAGCTTGCAGGCACTGTGATTGCCAAAGTGTGGAATAAGGTTTTGGTAGTTAAACTTAACAATGGACAAATCTGCCGTAAACACGTGGATCAAACCAAAAGGAGATTCAGCAACCCCATAGAAGAAGCAGAGGAAGAACACGACGTAGACTTCACTCCACCACTGGAACCAAGTGGAGGAGAGCCCAGTCACTGTGGGCAGTCCAGTCAGACCTGAGGCACTGCAAACAGCAGACATTCAGGCCAGCGCCCAACAACTGGAGCCCCAACACAGGCGTTCCACAAGGGAGCGTAAACCACCAGAGAGACATAACCTCTGATCCCAATAAGACTTTGGGGGGTGGGAGGCGATGTCATGTATTCAACTATCAGTGTAACCCATGTATAAGCTGACCTAAGTTGTACACCTTGAGAACAGTGACACAAGAGGGTGAACTTGTGGGAGACACTCTAACCTGGATTTTCAGGTATAAAAGGGGAAGCTCCACCCACCTTCATCACTTGACGTCTTGGTAATAAAGGTAACTGGTCACAGAGTGACATTCTCTCAAGTATGGGCCTCGTGTGCATTTATACTGTAGAGTAAGGACATATCAGTTTCTATGAGATCCCCTCTCATCCTTCTAAACTCCAATATATAAAGGCCCAGTCGATCCAGTGTCTCCTCATATGTCAGTCCTGCCATCCTGGGAATCAGTCTGGTGAACCTTTGCTGGACTCCCTCAATAGCAAGAACATCCTTCCTCAGATTAGGAGACCAAAACTGAACACAATATTCCAGGTGAGGCCTCACCAAGGCCCTGTACAACTGCAGTAAGACCTCCCTGCGCCTATACTCATATTCCCTAGCTATGAAGGCCAACATACTATTTGCCTTCTTCATCGCCTGCTGTACCTGTATGCCAACTTTCAATGACTGATGAACCATGACTTCCAGGTCTCGTTGCACCTCCCCTTTTCCTAAACTGCCGCCATTCAGAAAATATTCTGTCTTCGTGTTTTTGCCCCCAAAGTGGATAACCTCACATTTATCCACATTATACTGCATCTGCATGCATTTGCCCACTCACCTAAACTGTCCAAATCACCCTGTAGCCTCCTAGCGTCCCCCTTGCAGCTCACACCGCCACCCAGTTTAGTGTCATCTGCAAACTTGGAGATATTACACTCAATTCCTTCATCCAAATCATTGATGTATATTGTAAAGAGCTGGGGTCCCAGCAGTGTGCCCTGCAGCACTCCACTAGTCACTGCCTGCCATTCTGAAAAGAACCCGTTTATCCCGACTCTCTGCTTCCTGTCTGCCAACGAGTTCTCTATCCACATCAGTATATTACTCCCAATACCATGTGCATTGATTTTGCACACCAATCTCTTGTGTGGGACCTTGTCAAAAGCCTTTTGAAAGTCCAAATACACCACATCCACTGGTTCTCCCTTTCCACTCTACGAGTTACATCCTTAAAAAATTCTAGAAGATTTGTCAAGCATGATTTCCTCTTGATAAATCCATGCTGACTTGGACCGATTCTGTCACTGCTTTCCAAATGCACTGCTATATCATCCTTAATAATTGATTCCAACATTTTCGCAACTACTCATGTCAGGCTAACTGGTCTATAATTACCCGCTTTCTCTCTCTCTCCCTTTTTAAAAAGTGGTGTTACATTAGCTACTCTCCAGTCCATAGGAACTGATCCAGAGTTGATAGACTGTTGAAAAAAGATCACCAATGCATCCACTATTTCTAGGGCCACTACCTTAAGTACTCTGGGATGCAGACTATCAGGCCCCGGGGATGTATCGGCCTCAATCCCATCAATTTCCCAAACACAATTTCCCACCGAATAAGGATTTCCTTCAGTTCCTCCTTCTCACTGGACTCTCGGTCCCTTAGTTCTTCCGGAAGGTTATTTGTGCCTTCCTTCGTGAAGACAGAACCAAAGTATTTGTTCAATTGGTCTGCCTTTTCTTTGTTCTCCATTATAAATTCACCTGAATCTGACTGCAAGGGACCTACGTTTGTATTCACATATCTTTTTCACTTCACATATCTAGAGAAGCTTTTGCAGTTAGTTTTTATGTTCGCGGCAAGCTTCTACTCGTAGTCTTTTCTCGCCCTCTTAATGAAACCCTTTGTCCTCCTCTGCTGAATTTTAAATTTCTCCCCGTCCTCAGGCTTGTTGCTTTTTCTGGCCAATTTATATGCCTCTTCCTTGGATTTAACACTATCCGTAATTTCCCTGGTTAGCCACGGTTAAGCCCCCTTCCCCATTTTATTTTTACTCCAGGCAGTGATGTACAATTGCTGAAGTTCATCCATGTGATCTTTAAATGTTTGCCATTGCCTATCCACCGTCAACCCTTTAAGTATCATTTACCAGTCTATTCTAGCCAATTCATGCCTCAAACCATCGAAGTTACCTTTCCTTAAGTTCAGGACCATAGTTTCTGAATTAACTGTGTCACTCTCCATCTTAATAAAGAATTCTACCATGTTATGATCACTTTTCCCCAAGGGGTCTTGCACAACAAGATTGCTAATTAGTTCTTTCTCATTACACATCACCCAGTCCAGGATGGCCAGCTCCCTAGTTGGTTCCTCGAAATATTGGTCCAGAAAACCATCCCTAATACACTCTAGGAAATCCTCCTCCACCGTATTGCTACCAGTTTGCTGAGCCCAATCAATATGTAGATTAAAGTTGCCCATGATAACTGCTGTACCTTTATTGCATGCATCCCTAATTTCTTGTTTGACGCTGTCCCCAACCTTGCTACCACTGTTTGGTGGTCTGTACACAACTCCCACTAGCGTTTTCTGCCCCTTGGTATTCCATAGCTCCATCCATATTGATTCCACATCATCCAAGCTCATGTCTTTTCTTACTATTGCATTAATTTCCTCTTTAACCAGCAATGCTACCCCAACTCCTTTTCCTCTCTGTCTATCCTTCCTAAATGTTGAATAGCCCTGGATGTTGTGTTTCCAGCCTTGGTCACCCTGGAGCCATGAGTCCATGATGCCAATTACATCATACCCGTTAACTGCTATGTGCGCAGTTACTTTGTCCACCTTATTCGGAATACTCCTCGCATTGAGGCACAGAGCCTTCAGGCTTGTCTTTCTAACACACTTTTCCCCTTTAGAATTTTGCTGTAATGTGGCCCTTTTTGCTTTTTGCCTTTTGCCTTAGGTTTCTCTGCCCTCCACTTTTCCTTTTCTTCTTTCTATCATTTGCTTCTGCCCCCATTCTACTTCCTTCTGTCTCCCTGTATAGGTTCCCACCCCCTGCCATATTAGTTTAACTCCTCCCAACTGCACTAGCAAAGACTCCCCCTACAACATTGGTTCCGGTCCTGCCCAGGTGCAAACTGTCCGGTTTGTACACTTCCCACCTCCCCCAGAACCGCTTCCAATGTCCCAGGAATTTGAATCCCTCCCTTGTGCACCACTCCTCAAGCCACGTATTCATCTGAGCTGTCCTGCGATTCCTACTCTGACTAGCACATGGCAGTGGTAGCAATCATGATATTACTATTTTTGAGGTCCTACTTTTTAATTTAGCTCCTAGCTCCCTAAATTCGTCTTGTAGGACCTCATCACATTTTTTACCTATATCGTTGGTACCTATATGCAGCACGACAACTGGCTGTTCACCCTCGCTTTTTAGAATGCCTGCACCCGCTCTGAGACATCCTTGACCCTTGCAATAGGGAGGCAACATACCATCCTGGAGTCTCGGTTGCAGCCGCAGAAACGTCTATTTATTCCCCTTACAATTGAATTCCCTATCACTATAGCTCTCTCGCTCTTTTTACAGCCTTCCTGTGCAGCAGAGCCACCCACGGTGCCATGAACTTGGCTGCTGCTGCCCTCCCCTGATGAGTCATCCCCCACAACCGTACCCAAAGCTGTGTCTGTTTTGCAGGGGGATGACCGCAGGGGACCCCTGCACTTCCTTCCTTGCACTGCTCTTCCTATTGGTCACCCATTCCATAACTGGCTGTGTACCCTTTACCTGCAGTAATACCAACTCACTAAACGTGCTATTCACGTCATTTTCAGCATCGTAGATGCTCCAGAGTGAATCTACCCGCAGCTCCAGTGCCGCAATGAGGTCCGTCAGGAGCTACAGGTGGATGCACTTCCTGCACACATAGTCGTTAGGGACACAGGAAGCGTCCCTGACTTCCCACATAGTACAAGAGGAGCATAACATGTGTCCGAGCTCTCCTGCCATGACTTAACCCATGGATAAACTTAAATTGGCAACAATGCTAAATGTTACATACTGACATAGAAAAGAAAAAGAAAAACTACTTACCAATCACCAGCCAATCACTTACCCCCTTGGCTGTGATGTCACCTTTCGATTGCTTTTGACTTCTTTTTTGCCTCCCTGTTGCAGCTGTACTGGCTGGCCTCTCCGATGCTGCCGCTCCGCCTCCCGACTCCCTGCTCCGCCTCCCGACTCGACGCTGGCCTCTTGTAGGCCTCACCAATGCCGCTCCGCCTTCCGACTCCCTGCTGGGCCTCCCGGCTCGACGCTGGCCTCTTGTAGGCCTCACCAACGCTGCTCCGCATCCCGACTCAAAGCATCGGCACAATTCTTGGTGCCAGGTCTATGGCGAATGATATAATCATAAGTGGATAATGTCAATGCCCACCTCTGGATGCGCGATGGAGCATTGGTATTGATCTCTTTGGTTTCAGAAAACAGTGAAATAAGCAGCTTGTGATCTGTCTCCAGTTCAAACCAAAGATCAAACAGGTGTTGATTCATCTTTTTAACCCCATACACACAGGCTAGTGCTTCTTTCTCTACCATGCTGTCGGCTCTTTCCACTTTCGACAAACTTTTTGAAGCTTACACGACTGGTTGAGTTTACCCAACTCATTAGCTTGTTGGAGTACGCAACCAATTCCATATGATGAAGCATCACAGGACAATACTAAACGTTTACACGGGTCATAATGTACGAACAGCTTGTTAGAGCAAAGCAGATTAGTGGCTTTCTCAAAAGCTCTGTCGTGAGACGCATCCCACACCCAGTTGTCACCTTTCCTTAGCAGCATGTGCAGTGGTTCTAATAAGGTGCTCAATTTAGGTAGGAAGTTATCGAAGTAGTTGAGTCGATCCAGGGAAGAACGCAGCTCCGTCAAATTCTGCGGCCTGGGTGCATTCTTGATGGCCTTGGTTTTTGTGTCCGTGGGCCTGATGCCGTCAGCAGCAATTTTCCTCCCCAGGAATTCAACCTCTGGTGCCATGAAGACGCATTTTGAGCCTTTCAGTCTGAGTCCCACTTTGTCCAGACGATGTAGAACCTCTTCCAGGTTGTTCAGATGTTCCTCAGAGCCACGACCTGTGATAAGGATATCATCTTGGAATACGACGGGTTCTGGGAACAGACTTCAGTAGACTCTCCATGTTCCTCTGAAATATTGCTGCAGCCGATCGAATTCCAAAAGGGCACCTGTGATAAATAAACAGAACTTTATGAGTGTTAATGCACGTAAGGCTCTTTGACTTCTCGACCAGCTCCTGTGTCATGTAGGCCGACGTCAAGTCCAGTTTGGTAAATGACTTCCCCCATGGCTAGCGTTGCAAACAAGTCATCAGCCTTCGGTAATGGGTACTGATCCTGTTGCGAAACCCAGTTGAACGTAGCCTTGTAGTTTCCACAGAATCTGACTGTGCCATCACTTTTCAGCACAGGAACAATGGGGCTGACCCATTCATTAAATTCAACCAGTGATATGATCCCTTCACGCTGGAGTCTGTCCAGTTCGATTTCAACCTTCTCCCTCATTATATAAGGCACTGCCTGAGATTTATGATGGATGGGTTTTGCATTCAAGTCCGTGTGGATCTGCATCTTGGTTCCCGTGAAGTTGCCGATGCCTGGTTCGAACAGTGAGGGAAACTTGTTCAGTATTTGGGCACATGTATCTTCCTCCGATGAAAACGCCTTGATGTCATTCCAGTCACATCAGATTTTTGCAAGCCAGTTCCTGCCGAACAGCGTTGGGCCATTGCCTGGGACAATCCATAGCGGTAACTCATGAACTGCACCATCATATGACACTTTACTTGTGGTACTGCCAATCACCATTATGAGTTCTTTGGTGTACATGTGCAATTTGGCATTGACTGGAATCAGCCTGGGCCTCAGAGCCTTAGTGACCCACAGTTTGTCAAATGCCCTCTGGCTCATTATCGATCGGCTCGCCCCCGTGTACCATTAAATTTCACATTGATCATTATCGGTTTGCTCTTAGTTAGGAATGAGTACAGTCCATTGACTTCCTCCTCTGGTATCTCGGATTGCATATCCGGATCCGCGCTTCTGACCATCATCCTCCACGTGGTGTGTTGCAGCACGCTTGCTCAAGTGTTGCGGACACTTGCGCTAGAGCTGCCCCACTCTCAGACAGCCTTTGCAACTATATTGCTTAAATCAGCACTGCTGGTGCCGGTGATTTCCCCCACAATGCCAACACGGAGAAATCAGATTCATTCCCGCTGGCGGACTTTGGGCAGCCTCTGGTTTCGCGTACGGAGTCATGTAGGCCCTGCCATGTGCCACTCTGCCGAACGCTGAATCATATTTACAGAACTTGCTGAGTTTCAATTTTTCACTGATGTCTGCTTTACACTTCTATCGTCGTCATGCATGACTGAGCGATCGTGATGGCCCTTTTCAAGTCCAACGTCTCCACCGCCAGTAGCTAACGCAGGATCACCTTGTGGTTGATGCCAATTACAAAGTAGTCCTGCAGCATGTCTGCTAACACAACCCCGAACTTACACGGTCCCACTAGATGTCACAGGTCAGCAACAAATTCCGCCGCATTCTGGTCCTCTGAGCGAAAGTGCGTGTAAAATCTGTATCTCGAGATGATGATGCCTTTGACTGGCTTAAGGTGGTCCTGTACCAGTGTACACAATTCTTCATATGTCTTCTCTGTTGGACTCACAAACAGGAGTATATTCTTTATCAGACCATAAATTGTTGAACCGCAAACCGTGAGGAACACCGCCCGGTGCTGATCTGCGTCGCTAACCTCCTCCATTTTGTTGGCCATGAAGAACTGGCTCAAATGGCTCACAAAGTCTGCCTAATTTTCTCCTTCCAAAAATCACTCCAACAATCCAATTGTGCTCATTTTTGCATGCAAAGGTTCTTGTTGCCTCATCGCCAAATGTTGTGTATGCAGTAACTGTTAGACTGAGTACTGTTTAACTCCAAGAGTTCTGCTTTATTAAGGCCCAAAGTGACTAATATGCAAAATGGTTGGCCTTTTATACTTGGGCTGCACACACTTGGTGCAGCCCAATGGCCTCCCAGTGCCACCATCTCGTGCTAATGATCCCAAAGTACATCCATGACAATAATCTATGCAGAAGAATGTAATATCAGTGATGTGCCAAGAAAGTCCATCTGAAAATGTTTGCCAAGTCTCCTGCAACATTGCTGGAAAGAATTCCATGGGCTCGATTGTACTTTCTGAAAATGATCATTCGCCCATGGGAAAAAAATCGTAAGAACATAAGAAATAAGAATTAGGAGCAGGAGTAGGCCATTCGGCCCCTCGAGCCTGCTCCGCCATTGAATAAGATTCACTCTGGAGCATCCATGATGCTGAGAATGATGTGAGTAGCATGTGTAGCGAGTTGGTCTTACCGCAGGAGAAGGGTCCACAGCCAGCTAGGGAATGGAAGACCAGCAGGAAGAGTAGTGCAAGGAAGGTAGTGCAGGGGTCCCCTGTGGTCATCCCCCTGCAAAACAGATACACAGCTTTGAGTACTGTTGAGGAGGATGACTCCTCAGGGGAGGGCAGCAGCAGCCAAGTTCATGGCACCGTGGCTGGCTCTGTTGCACAGGAGGGCAGGAAAAAGAGTGGGAGAGCGATAGTGATAGGGCATTCAATTGTAAGGGGAATAGATAGGCGTTTCTGCGGCCGTAACCGAGACTCCAGGATGGTATGTTGCCTCCCTGGTGCAAGGGTCAAGGATGTCTCAGAGTGGGTGCAGGACATTCTAAAAAGGGAGGGAGAACAGCCAGTTGCCGTGGTGCACATTGGTACCAACGACATAGGTTAAAAAAAAGGGATGAGGTCCTACAAAATGAATTTAAGGAGCTAGGAGCTAAATTAAAAAGTAGGACCTCAAAAGTAGTAATCTCAAGATTGCTACCAGTGCCACGTGCTAGTCAGAGTAGGAATCACAGGAAAGCGCAGATGAATACGTGACTTGAGCAGTGGTGCAGCAGGGAGGGATTCAAATTCCTGGGGCATTGGAACCGGTTCTGGGGGAGGTGGGACCAGTACAAACCGGACGGTTTGCACCTGGGCAGGACCGGAACCAATGTCCAAGGAGGAGTGTTTGCTCGTGCTGTTGGGGAGGAGTTAAACTAATATGGCAGGGGGATGGGAACCAATGCAGGGAGACAGAGGGAAACAAAAAGGAGACAAAATCAAAAGACAGAAAGGAGATGAGGAAAAGTGGAGGACAGAGAAACCCAAGGCAAAGATCAAAAAGGGCCACTGTTCAGCAAAAGTCTAAAAAGACAAAGGGTGTTAAAAAAACAAGCCTGAAGGCTTTGTGTCTTAATGCAAGGAGTATCCGTAATAAGGTGGATGAATTAACTATGCAAATAGATGTTAACAAATATGATGTGATTGGGATTGCAGAGACGTGGCTACAGGATGATCAGGGCTGGGAACTCAACATCCAGGGGTATTCAACATTCAGGAAGGATAGAATAAAAGGAAAAGGAGGTGGGATAGCATTGCTGGTTAAGGAGGAGATTAATGCAATAGTTAGGAAGGACATTAGCTTGGATGATGTGGAATCTATATAGGTAGAGCTGCAGAACACCAAAGGGCAAAATACGTTAGTGGGAGTTGTGTACAGACCTCCAAACAGTAGTAGTGATGTTGGGGAGGGCATCAAACATGAAATTAGGAGTGCATGCAATAAAGGTGCAGCAGTTATAATGGGTGACTTTAATATGCACATAGATTAGACGAACCAAACTGGAAGCAATACGGTGGAGGAGGATTTCCTGGAGTGCATAAGGGATGGTTTTCTAGACCAATATGTCGAGGAACCAACTAGGGGGGACGCCATCTTCAACTGGGTGTTGTGTAATGAGAGAGGATTTATTAGCAATCTTATTGTGCGAGGCCCCTTGGGGAAGAGTGACCATAATATGGTGGAATTCTGCATTAGGATGGAGAATGAAACAGTTGATTCAGAGACCAAGGTCCAGAACTTAAAGAAGGGTAACTTTGAAGGTATGAGACGTGAATTGGCTAGGATAGATTGGCGAATGATACTTAAGGGGTTGACTGTGGATGGGCAATGGCAGACATTTAGAGACCGCATGGATGAACTACAACAATTGTACATTCCTGTCTGGCGTAAAAATAAAAAAGGGAAGGTGGCTCAACCATGGCTATCAAGTGAAATCAGGGAGAGTATTAAAGCCAAGGAAGTGGCATACAATTTGGCCAGAAATAGCAGCGAACCCAGGGACTGGGAGAAATTTAGAACTCAGCAGAGGAGGACAAAGGGTTTGATTAGGGCAGGGAAAATGGAGTACGAGAAGAAGCTTGCAGGGAGAACATTAAGACGGATTGCAAAAGTTTCTATCGATATGTAAAGAGAAAAAGGTTAGTAAAGACAAACATAGGTCCCCTGCAGTCAGAATCAGGGGAAGTCATATCGGGGAACAAAGAAATGGCAGACCAATTGAACAAGTACTTTGGTTCGGTATTCACTAAGGAGGACACAAACAACCTTCCGGATATAAAAGGGGTCAGAGGGTCTAGTAAGGAGGAGCAACTGAGGAAAATCCTTATTCGTCGGGAAATTGTGTTGGGGAAATTGATGGGATTGAAGGCCGATAAATCCCCAGGGCCTGATGGACTGCATCCCAGAGTACTTAAGGAGGTGGCCTTGGAAATGGCGGATGCATTGACAGTCATTTTCCAACATTCCATTGACTCTGGATCAGTTCCTATCGAGTGGAGGGTAGCCAATGTAAACCCATTTTTTTAAAAAGGAGGGAGAGAGACAACAGGGAATTATGGACTGGTCAGCCTGACCTGAGTAGTGGATAAAATGATGGAATTAATTATTTAGGATGTCATAGAAGCGCATTTGGAAAGAGGTGACATGATAGGTCCAAGTCAGCATGGATTTGTGAAAGGGAAATCATGCTTGACAAATCTTCTGGAATTTTTTGAGGATGTTTCCAGTAGAGTGGACAAGGGAGAACCAGTTGATGTGGTATATTTGGACTTTGAGAAGGCTTTTGACAAGGTTCCACACAAGAGATTAATGTGCAAAGTTAAAGCACATGGGATTGGGGGTAGTGTGCTGACATGGATTGAGAACTGGTTGGCAGACAGGAAGCAAAGAGTAGGAGTAAATGGGTACTTTTCAGAATGGCAGTCAGTGACTAGTGGGGTAACGCAAGGTTCTGTGCTGGGGCCCCAGCTGTTTACACTGTACATTAATGATTTAGACGACGGGATTAAATGTAGTATCTCCAAATTTGCGGATGACACTAAGTTGGGTGGCAGTGTGAGCTGCGAGGAGGATGCTATGAGGCTGCAGAGTGACTTGGATAGGTTAGGTGAGTGGGCAAATGCATGGCAGATGAAGTATAATGTGGATAAATGTGAGGTTATCCACTTTGATGGTAAAAACAGAGAGACAGACAATTGTCTGAATGGTGACAGATTAGGAAAAGGAGAGATGTAACGAGACCTGGGTGTCATGGTACATCAGTCATTGAAGGTTGGCATGCAGGTACAGCAGGCGGTTAAGAAACCAAATGGCATGTTGGCCTTCATAGCGAGGGGATTTGAGTAGAGGGGCAGGGAGGTGTTACTACAGTTGTACAGGGCCTTGGTGAGGCCACACCTAGAGTATTGTGTACAGTTATGGTCTCCTAACTTGAGGAAGGACATTCTTGCTATTGAGGGAGTGCAGCGAAGGTTCACCAGACTGATTCCTGGGATGGCGTGACTGACCTATCAAGAAAGACTGGATCAACTGGGCTTGTATTCACTGGAGTTCAGAAGAATGAGAGGGGATCTCATAGAAACGTTTAAAATTCTGATGGGTTTTGACAGGTTCGATGCAGGAAGAATGTTCCCAATGTTGGGGAAGTCCAGAACCAGGGGTCACAGTCTAAGGATAAGGGGTAAGCCATTTAGGACCGAGATGAGGAGAAACTTCTTCACCCAGAGAGTGGTGAACCTGTGGAATTCTCTACCACAGAAAGTTGTTGAGGCCAATTCACTAAATATATTCAAAAAGGAGTTAGATGAAGTCCTTACTACTCGGGGGATCAAGGGGTATGGCGAGAAAGCAGGAATGGGGTACTGAAGTTGCATGTTCAGCCATGAACTCATTGAATGGCGGTGCAGGCTAGAAGGGCCGAGTGGCCTACTCCTGCACCTATTTTCTATGTCTATGTCTATGTCTAAGATCATGGCTGATATTCTACCTTCCTACACTATCCACATATCCCTTGATTCCCTGAATATTCAAATATCTATCAACCTCGGTCTTGAATATACTCAACTACTGAGCCTCCATAGCCCTCTGGGGTAGAGAATTCCAAAGATTTACCACCCTCGGAGTGAAGAGATTTCTCCTCATCTCAGTCCAAAATGGCCAACCCGTTACTCTGAGACGGTGACCCCTGTTTCTAGACTCCCCAACCAGGGGAAACATGCTCCCTGCATCTACCCTGTCAAGTCCTGCAATAATTTTTTATGTTTCAATGAAATCCCCTTTCATTCTTCTCGAGAATATAGGTCGAGCGTACTCAATCTCTCTGCATAGGACAATCCCCCCATCCCAGGAGTCAGTCTGGTAAACCATTGTTGCACTCCCTCTAAGGGAAATATATACTTCCTTCAGTAAGGAGATCCAGGGGGCAAAATTGTCCTCCGACCGAAAGGGTTCGCACTCACTGATCTTGAAGTCGAACGAAATTCAGTTCTTTGATTTTTTTTCTGGTTGGGGTGGTTTTTGGGGCAGCTGCGGGGCGGAAGTACACTTGGAGCAGAGCGGACATCACTCAAAGTCATCAGTGTTGTGTTGATGCGTCACAACGTCCCTCCCCTTCAGTTAAAGGGGAAGGCCGCTGTGAGCTCTGCACTAAGTTTAATTTGGCCCATTGGGCCACCAGGGAGGGTTCTGGCCGGGCCAGCCGCCCGGTACCCAAGAGGGTTGCCGGGCTGCCTGCTGGAGGCCCGGCCAAACCCGTGGCTGCCATTGTCGGGCCGAACTTGTAATCGGCCGACAATTGAAATAAAATGGCGGCAGTGGCAGAACGCCCTCCCCTTTAAGGGTGGACGCACTGCCCAGCCACACTCAGCTTCCTGGAGGAGAACGCTGTCGGGGGCATCGAGCGATGACCGATCCGCTCCTGCGGACAATTTCCCGCCGGGCAATTACCCACGTGGGGTGGAAAAGGGTTGCTGCCGGTGGGTGGGGTTTGGAGTGGACCAACACCGCTGGTAAACAAATGGAGGGCAATTTCATAAATGTAGTTGAATCCTTGCCCACGAGGCGGTGAGTCCTTACTGACCCACGGCCGCCTCTTCAATGTGATCATGTCTCAAAGAAAAGGGACAATTTCAGCCCCAAAACATAGAAACATGGAAAGTAGATGCAGGAGTAGGCCATTCGGACCTTCGAGCCTACACCACCATTCAATAAGATCATGGCTGATCATTCACCTCAGTAGCCCTTTCTTGCTTTCGCTCCATACCCCTTATTCTCTTCAGACCGAAGAGCCATATCTAACTCCCTCTTGAAAATATCCAATGAACTGGCATCAACAACTCTCTGCGGTAGGGAATTCCACAGGTTAACAACTCTCTGAGTGCAGAAGTTTCTCCTTATCTTCGTCCTAAATGGCCGACCCCTTATCCTTCGACTGTGTCCCCTGGTTCTGGACTTCCCCAACATCGGGAACATTCTTCCTGCATCTAACCTGTCCAGTCCCGTCAGAATTTTATATATTTCTATGAGATCCCCTCTCATCCTTCTAAACTCCAGTGAATACAGACCCAGTTTATCCAATCTCTCCTCATATGTCAGTCCTGCCATCCAGGGAATCAGTCTGGGAGCCTTCGCTGCACTCCCTCAATAGCAAGAAGGTCCTTCCTCAGATTAGGAGACCAAAACTGAACAAAATATTCCAGGTGAGGCCTCACCAAGGCCCTGCACAACTACAGTAAGACCTCCCTGCTCCTATACTCAAATCCCCTATCTATGAAGGCCAACATACCATTTGCCTTCTTCACCGCCTGCTGTACCTGCATGCCCACTTTCAATGATTGATGTACCATGACACCCAGGTCTCGTTGCACCTCCCCTTTTCCGAATCTGCTGCCATACAGATAATATTCTGCCTTCGTGTTTTTGCCACCAAATTGGATAACCTCACATTTATCCACATTATACTACATCTGCTATGCATTTGCCCACTCACCTAACCTGTCCAAGTCACCCTGCAGCCTCTTAGCATCCTCCTCACAGCTCACACCGCCACCCATCTTAGTGTCATCTCCAAACTTGGAGATATTACACTCAATTCCTCCATCTAAAATCATTGATGTATATTGTAAATAGCTGGTGGCACCCCACTAGTTATTGCCTGCCATTCTGAAAAGAACCCGTTTATCCCGACTGTCTGCTTCCTGTCTGCCAACGAGTTCTCTATCCACGTCAGTACATTACCCCCAATACCATGTGCTTTAATTTTGCGCACCAATCTCTTGTCAGGACCTTGTCAAAAGCCTTTTGAAAGTCCAAATACACTACATCCACTGGTTCTCCTTTGTCCACTCTACTAGTTACATCCTCAAAAAATTCTAGAACATTTGTCAAGCATGATTTCCCTTTTATAAATCCATGCCAACTTGGACCGATCCTGTCGCTGCTTTCCAAATGCGCTTCTATTTCATCTTTAATAATTGTTTCCAACATTTTCCCCACTACTGATGTCAGGCTAACCGATCTATAATTCCCCGTTTTCTCTCACTACTTTTTAAAAAAGTGATGTTATGTTAGCTACCCTCCAATCCATAGGAACTGATCCAGAGTCGATAGATTGTTGGAAAATGATCAACAATGCATCCACTATTTCTCGGGCCACTTCCTTAAGTACTCTCGGATGCAGACTATTAGGCCCCGGTGATTTATCGGTGTTCAATCCCATCAATTTCCCCAACACAATTCCCCACCGAATAAGGATTCCCTTCAGTTCCTTCTTCTCTCTAGACCCTCGGTCCCCTAGTATTTCTGGAAGGTTATTTGTGTCTTCCTTTGTGAAGACAGAACCAAAGTATTTGTTCAACTGGTCTGCCATTTCTTTGTTCCCCATTATAAATTCACCTGAATCTGACTGCAAGGGACCTACGTTTGTCTTCACTAATCTTTTTCTCTTCACATATCTATAGAATCTTTTGCAGTCATTTTCTATGTTGCCAGCAAGCTTCCTCTCATACTCTATTTTCCCCCTCCTAATTAAACCCTTTGTCCTCCTCTTCTGAATTCTAAATTTCTCCCAGTCATCAGGTTTGCTGCTTTACCTGGCCAATTTATATGCCTCTTCCTTGGATTTAATACAATCCTTAATTTCCCTTGTTGCCACGGTTGAGCCACCTTCCCCATTTTACTTTTACTCCAGACAGGGATGTACAATTGTTGACAATTAAAACTGTACACAATGCTCCAGGTGCCGTCTCACCAGGGCCCTATATAATTGTAGTAAGATGTCTAGCCAACATAACATTTGCTTTTTTAATTGCTTCCTGTACCTGCAGGTGAACTCTCTGTGATCCGTGTACAAGGAGACCCAGGTCCCTCTGAACACCAACATTTCTCAATCTCTCACCATTTAAAAAATACTCTGCTTTTCTATTTTTCCTACCAAAGTGGATAATTTTGCATATCACCACAATTGTGGCAAATGTACTGCCATTCAATACTGTCTTACTTTCTCTCTCCTTTCTTTCTCTCTCACTCTCTCCCTCCCTTTGTCTCTCCCTCACTTTCTTTTTCTCTCTCTCTCTCACTACCCATATCACTTTTGCTGAAATACAGAACATTCGGTGGAGCTATCGAAAACATGAACGAGAGACGATAAAAATATAACACAGCTCATTAATGCTGAAAGCTACTGGGCCCCACAGATGAAAATATTTGTCATATTACTTTTGCAAAACTTCCTTAAGATTCAAATAAATTCCCTTCCCAAAATAGTGATATTCCAACCCCAACCGCCCATATAACCGCCCGTGCATTGCTGCACTGATGCAGAGGCAGTACTGAGGGAGTGCTGCACTGTCGGAGGGGCAGTACTGAGGGAGTGCTGCACTGTCAGAGGGGCAGCACTGAGGGAGAACTGCACAGTCGGAGGGGCAGTACTGAGGGAGAGTTCCACTGTCGGCGGTGCTGTACTGAGGGAGCGCTGCACAGTCAGAGGGGCAGTACTGAGGGAGCGCTGCACTGTCGGAGGGGCAGTACTGAAGGAGTGCTGCACTGTCAGAGGGGCAGTACTGAGGAAGCGCTGCACTGTTGGTGGGACAGAACTGAGGGAGTGCTGCACTGTTGGTGGGACAGTACTGAGGGAGTGCTGCACTGTTGGTGGGACAGTACTGAGGGAGTGCTGCACTCTCTCCCTTTATCCCTCTCCCTTCCTCTCTGTCCCTCTCCCTCTCGCTTCTTCCTTCTCTCTCTCTCTTCATCTCGCTTGTCCTCATGCTTGATTTCTCTCTCTCTCTCTCTCTCTCCCTCCCTCCATCTGTTGATCGCTCCCACTCTCACTCTTGCACTTTTTCCTTGCGTTCGTTCTCGCTCTCCCTCACTCCCCCACCGCAACCCCTCCCTGGACACTCTCTGGTGCCATCCCTCGCTTTGGGGTTGCTGGAGTTGTGCAGTGGGATACAGACATTGGAGAAATATTCATCCTTCTTCAGTATGAAGACAAGCCCAGCCAAAGATCACGACCGTGAAGTTGATACACTCGAAGAGCACAGTGGTGGCTAAGGTCAAATACCGATTAATCCTCTCATTCAGTGGGCCCATTCACCCAAAGTCCACGAGTGATTCACGCCCGTGTGCGTTCCTTCCCCTTCCTATATTAGGCTTAAGCTAATCCCTTCTCCTGTGGGAAACCAGCCAATCTATCAACACTGTTATCTCCATACCTTTAACTGGTGCCCACCCAGGGACACCAATGTTAGTGAGTTTCTCCGTGGTTACCTTCACAACAAACGGTTGTTAGTCTGACCACAGTAACTCTGTTAATGCTTCACGCACCTGTGGTTTTCAGAATAACAAGCTTTATTACAGTGACAGATTTGATCTTCTAATTTTATGAAATGTATATTTTTTAATTAATTCCTGGAATGTGGGTGTTGCCCGTCTCTAATTGCCCTTGAGAAGGTGGTGCTGAGCTGCAGTCCTTCATTTAAAAAGTCAATCTATTCCAGCATCTCTTTCTTTTAGCATTTTTCATCATGGAGCAAATGTGAGAGAATGGAACTTAATCTTGACTCCAGACATGAACAACAGGACGAGGGAACAGGAGGAAGGTTTGGCCTAACCACTTACTGTACTATAAACAAAGCTTGTAGCATAGGGGCAAAGTGTGAAAAGATTAGAAGCTGCAGCCTCGGCCAAGCGTACAACCTACATATTGCGTAAGCACAGGCCAAGGTTGTATTACAGTATAAGAATAGAACCAGGAGGATGGGAGCTGATCAACCCAGGACTTGTGTTTTTCTCTGAGATCAGAGAGTGTTGTCGGAGATAGTCGGAGCCTGGGAACCAGGTTTTATTATTTGCATATCATTTATTATAAACGGAAGGACAAATGAGTCATTGTAATAAAGTTGTTATGATAAAATCACAGAAAAGCAGAAAGTAAATTTGAAAGACAGAGGAAACAAGGGCTGGAAAATAGACAACAAGTGAGTTAGGCACCAGTAAATGTTATATACTTCAGTGCAAGGAGTATAGGGAATAAAGCAGATGTCCTGAGAGCAAAGATTGACACTTGGGAGTACGATATTATAGCTATTACTGAGACATGGCTGAAAGAATGGTAGGTATGGCAGCTCAACATTCCTGGTTACAGGGTTTTCAGCTGGGATAGAGAGGGGGAATAAAAAAAGGCAATATTAATTAAAGAAACAATTACATCTGTGAGAAGGAATGATATGTTAGAGGGGTCATCAAATGAGACCATATGTGTAGAATTGACGAACAAAAAAGGGGTGATCACACTACTGGGAGTATACTATAGACCCCCAAACAGTCAGAGGGAGATAAAAGAACAAATATGTGGGCAAATGGCTGCAAAGTGCAAAAACTATAGAGCTGTAATAGTGGAGGATTTCAACTACCCGAATATTAACCGGGAAAAAAGTAGTGTGAATGGTACAGAAGGTGCAGAATTCCTAAAATGCATTCAGGAGAAATTCTTTAGCCAGTATGTAACAAGCCCAACAAGGGAAGGGCAGTTCTGGACTTAGTTTTGGGGAATGAAGAGAGGCAGGTGGAAGGGCTATCAGCGGGAGAGCATTTTAGTGCCAGTGATCATAATTCAGTAAGATTTAGGGCAGTTATGGAAAAGGACAAAGGTGGTCCAGAAATAAAAGTTCTCAATTGGGTTAAAGCCAATTTTGCTGAGCTGAGATGGGATTTGGCCAAAGTGGACTGGAAATGGCTACTTGATGGTAAATCAGTGTCAGAGCAATGGGAGGCATTCAAGGAGGATATCCTGAGGGTAGAGAGCAAGTATGTTCTCCTAAACAAAAAGAGGGTGGGGCTAACAAATCTAGAGTCCTCTTGATGTCAAGGGACATGCATGGTAAGATAAAGAAAAGCAAGGAAACTTATGACAGATAGCGAGAAATCAATACTGCAGAAACTCTAGCGGAGTATAAGAAGTGCAGGGGTGAAATTCAAAAATATATCAGGAAAGTAAAGAGAGAGCATGAAAGAATGTTGGCAAGTAAAATCAGGGAAAATCCAAAGATGGTTTATAAATACATTAAGAGCAAGAGGATAACTAAAGAAAGAGTGGGGCCTATTAGAGAACATAAAGGAAATCTGTGTGTCGATGCAGAAGATGTGGGGATGGTTCTTAATGAACACTGTGCATCTGTTTTCACAAAGGAGAGGGGCGATGCAGACTTTCCAATGAGGGAGGAGGGGTGTGAAATATTAGCTGAGTTAAACCTAGTGGGAGAGGAAGTGTTGCAGGGCTTAGCAGCTTTGAAAGTGTATACATCCCCGGCCCGGATTAAATGTATCCCAGGCTGTTGAGAAGCAAAAGAGGAAATAGCAGAGACTCTGACCATCATTTTCCAGTCCTCTCTGGCAACAGGTGTGGAGCCAGAGGACTGGAGGACTGCTAATGTTGTACCTTTGTTTAAAAAGGGAGAAAGAGATAGACCGAGTAATTACATGCCAGTCAGTGATGGGAAAATTATTGGAAAAAATCCTGAGGGACAGGATAAATCTTCATTTGGAAAGATATGGATTAATCAAGGACATTCAGCATGGATTTGTGAAGAGAAGGTCGTGTCTGACAAACTTGATTGAATTTTTGGAGGAGATAACCAGTCGGGTCGATGAGGGCAGTGCATATGATGTAGTGTATATGGATTTTAGCAAAGCTTTTGATAAGGTCCCGCATGGCAGACTGGTCATGAAACTAAAAGCTCATGGGATCCAGGGCAAAGTGGCAAGTTCGATCCAAAATTGGCTTTGAGGCAGGAAGCAAAGGGTAATGTTTGATGGGTGCTTTTTTGACTGGAAGGCTGTATTCAGCAGCGTTCCGCAGGGCTCATGTCTGGGTCCCTTGCTTTTTGTGATATATATCAATGGTTTGGAATGAAATGTTGGGGGTATGATTAAGAAGTTTGCAGATGAAACTAAAATAAGCTGTATGGTTGATAATGAAGAAGAAAGCTGCCGACGGCAGGAAGATATCAATACACTGGTCAGGTGGGCAGAACAGTGGCAAATGGAATTCAATCCAGATAAGTGTGAGGCAATGCATTTGAGGAGGGCAAATTAAGGAAAGGGGAAATATATTAAATGGTACAACATTGAGAAATGTAGAAGAACAGAGGGAACTTGGAGTGCAGGTCCACAGATCCCTGAAGGTAGCAGACCAGGTAGATAAGGTGGTTAAGAAGGCATATGGAATACTTGCCTTTATAAGTTGAGGCATGGAATATAAGAGCAAGGAGGGGTTGCAATAACTGGTTAGGCCACAGCTGGAGTACCGTGTGCAGTTCTGGCCACCACATTACAGGAAAGATGTGATTTCACTGGAAAGGGTGCAGAGAAGATTAACCAGAATGTTGTCAGTACTGGAGAATTTTGGCTGTGAGGAAATATTGGAGATGCTGGATCTGTTTTCTTTGGAACAGGGTAGGCTGAGCAGAGACCTGATTGATGTGTATAAAATTATGAGGGGCCTGGATAGAGTGGATAGGAAGGACCTGATTCCCTTGGCAGAGGGGTCAACAACCAGAGGGCATAGATTTAAAGTAATTGTGGGGAGGTTCAGAGGAGGAAAGCAGGAAACTATAGACCAGTTAGCCTAAAATCAGTCGTTGGGAAAATGCTGGACTCCATTATTAAGGAAGCAGTATCAGGACATTTGGAAAAGCATGATTGTATGAAAGGCAAATCATATTTGACAAATTTGTTGGAGTTCTGTGAGGATGAAATGAGCAGGGTGGATAAGGGCGAACCAGTGGATGTGGTGTATTTGGATTTCCAGAAGGCATTCGATAAGGTGCCACATAAGAGGTTACTGCACAAGATAAAAGCTCATGGGGTTGGGGTAATATATCAGCATGGATAGAGGATTGGCTAACTAACAGAAAGTAGAGAGTCGGGATAAATGGATCATTTTCCAGTTGACAAACAATAACTAGTGGGGTGCCGCAGGGATCGGTGCTGGGGCCTCTATAATTTACAATCTATATTAATGACTTGGATGAAGGGGCCGACTGTAATGTAACCAAGTTTGCTGATGATACAAAGACGGGTGGGAAAGCAATTTGTAGGGAGGACACAAAAAATCTGCAAAGGGATATAGACAGGCTAAGTGAGTGGGCAACAATTTGGCAGATGGAGTATAATGTGGGAAAATGTGAGATTATCCACTTTGGCAGAAATAATAGAAAAGCAAATGTAAATAAATGGAGAAAAATTGCAAAGTGCTGCAGTACAGAGAGACTTGGGGTTCCTTGTGCATGAAACACAAAAAGTTAGTATGCAGGTACAGCAAATAATCAGGAAGGCAAATGGAATGTTGGCCTTTATTGCAAGGAGGATAGAGTATAAAAGCAGAGAAGTCCTCCTACAACTGTACATGGTATTGGTGAGGCCACACCTGGAGTAATGCGTACAGTTTTGGTCTCCGTATTTAAGGAAGGATATACTTGCATTGGAGGCTGTTGAGAGAAGGTTCAGTAGGTTCATTCTGGAGATAAGGGGGTTGGCTTATGATGATAAGTTGAGTAGGTTGGGCCTACACACATTGGAGTTCAGCAGAATGAGGTGATCTTATTGAAACATACACGATAATGAGGGGGCTCGACAAGTTGGATGCAGAGAGGATATTTTCACACATAGGGGAAACTAAAACTAGGGGACATAATCTCAGAATAAGGGGCTGCCCATTTAAAACTGAGATGCGGAGAAATTTCTTCTCTGAGAGTTGTAAATCTATGGAATTTTCTGCCCCAGAGAGCTGTGGAGGCTGTGTCATTGAATATATTTAAGGCGGAGATAGACAGATTTTTCAGCGATAAGGGAGTAAAGGATTATGGGGAGCAGGCAGGGAAGTGGAGCTGAGTCCATGATCAGATCAGCCATGATCTTATTGAATGGCGGAGCAGGCTCGATGGGCTAAATGGCTGACTCATGGTCCTATTTCTTATGTTTTTATGTTCTTATGTTCTTATGTTCTCGGAAATAAGAGGGATAATCTCTTCACACAGAGGGTGGTGGGGGTCTGGAACTCACTACCTGAAAGAGTGGTAGAGGCAGAAAGTCTCAACGCATTAAAAAAATACTTCGAGGTGCACTTAAAGTGCCGTGACCTACAGGGCTACGGACAAAGAGCTGGAAAGTGGGATTAGTCTGGATAGCTCTTCATCAGCCGGCGCGGACACGATTGGCCAAAATGGCCTACTTCCTGCTGTAAGTTTCTATGTTTCTATGACTCAAGGAAGTTATGATGAACATTATAAAACACTGGTTCGACTTCAACTGGATTATTGTGTCCAATTCTGGGCAGCACACTTTTGGAAGGATGTGAATGCCTTAGAGAGGCTGCAGAACAGATTTACGAGAATGGTTCCAGGGATGAGGAACTTAGTTACGTGGATAGACTGGAGAAGCTAAGGTTGTTCTCTTTACAGCAGAGAAGGTTGAGAGGAGATCTGATAGAGGTATTCAAAATCATGATGGGTCTAGACATAGTACATACTGTTCCCATTGGTGAAAGAGTTGAGAACCAGAGGACACAGATTTAAGGTGATTGGCGAAAGAACCAAAGGCGAAATGAGGAAAAACCTTTTTTTGCAGAGAGTAGTTAGGATCTGGAATGCACTGCCTGAAATGATGGTGGAGACAGACTCAATCATGGCTTTCAAAAGGGAATTGGATAAGAACCCGAAGGAAAAGAAATTGCAGGACTACGGAGAAAGGGTGTGGGAGTGGGACTAGCTGAAGTGCTCCTGCAGGGAGCCAGCACCGGCTCGATGGGCTGAATGGCCTATTTCTGTGCTGTGACCATTCTATGATTCTATGACGTCAGACCAGTGATCAAGGTTAGTGAATGCATTTTCAAAAACCGTCTCCTGCCAACTGCACCACTTGCCTCACGCACTGCTCAATGCACGACTCCCCCACCCCTCACTCCAACTCAGCTCCCCATCTCTCACTGACCAGCAATCTCCACCAAACATGAGGGACCCCTCACATTCTTAGCTTCACCTTACCCCTTGGAGGAGACAACGTGGCCATTTTTGGCAGGGGAATGGCTGAGCCCTTGGCCAGCAATGGGCCTGAATAAATACAAGATGCTTGCATCCTGATATCCTCTTTCTCACGTTCCACTTCCCACTCATCCCACAATATCTTCTGATGTACAAGCTGCGCATGGTGTAAGCATGTATCCCTTGCTTTCTCACCCTCCCCGATTCAATGACGGATCGGAGCCGCCGATCCCTCCAGGTTGTTAATTCACCTCAGAATTGTTTTTTTAAAATAACAAGTACGACTGTGCAGCTTTCGCTTTTGCAAACGGAACGAGATTTAAGTATCTGCTTTTCTTTGAAGGAGAGTTTTTAAAATATGTATAAATATATAAACACACATATATTGGAGGCCACAGGAGGTGCAGCACATATGGATTGGTTAATGGGGTAAGTCGAGCGATTCCTGATTAATTCGCTCTTGTTTTGAGTTTTAATCTATTTTGCAAGAACAGCGCAACGAACCGGAAGCATTCTGCGCTTACACACTGCCGGCTCATCACGGGATCTGGTTCGGTGAAAAAATTAAAAAGCCAGGAAGGGAAGGGGCTGGTGAGAAAAGGCCAGAAAGGGAAAGGGCTGGTGAGAAAAGGCCAGAAAGGGAATGGAAGGGGCTGATGAGAATAGGCCAGGAAGGGAAGGGGCTGGTGAGAATAGGCCAGGAAGGGAAGGGGCTGGTGAGAATAGGCCAGGAAGGGAAGGGGCTGGTGAGAATAGGCCAGGAAGGGAAGGGGCTGGTGAGAATAGGCCAGGAAGGGAAGGGAAGGGACTGATGAGAATAGGCCAGGAAGGGAAGGGGCTGGTGAGAATAGGCCAGGAAGGGAAGGGGCTGGTGAGAATAGGCCAGAAAGGGAATGGAAGGGAAGGGACTGGTGAGAATAGGCCAGGAAGGGAATGGAAGGGGCTGATGAGAATAGGCCAGGAAGGGAAGGGGCTGGTGAGAATAGGCCAGGAAGGGAAGGGGCTGGTGAGAATAGGCCAGAAAGGGAATGGAAGGGGCTGATGAGAATAGGCCAGGAAGGGAAGGGGCTGATGAGAATAGGCCAGAAAGGGAAGGGGCTGGTGAGAATAGGCCAGGAAGGGAAGGGGTTGGTGAGAATAGGCCAGGAAGGGAAGGGGCTGGTGAGAATAGGCCAGGAAGGGAAAGGGCTGGTGAGAATAGGCCAGAAAGGGAAGGGGCTGGTGAGAATAGGCCAGGAAGGGAAGGGAAGGGGCTGGTGAGAATAGGCCAGGAAGGGAAGGGGTTGGTAAGAATAGGCCAGGAAGGGAAGGGGCTGGTGAGAATAGGCCAGGAAGGGAAGGGGCTGGTGAGAATAGGCCAGAAAGGGAAGGGGCTGGTGAGAATAGGCCAGGAATGGAAGGGAAGGGACTGGTGAGAAAAAGCCAGTAAGGGAAGCTGGAAATTGAAATAAAGACAGAATGCTGGAAATACTCAGCAGGTCAGGCAACATCTCGAGCCATTTAGGACTGAGATGAGGAGAAACTTCTTCACCCAGAGAGTGGTGAACCTGTGGAATTCTCTACCACAGAAAGTTGTTGAGGCCAATTCACTAAATATATTCAAAAAGGAGTTAGATATAGTCCTTACTACTAGGGGGATCAAGGGGTATGGCGAGAAAGCAGGAATGGGGTACTGAGGTTGCATGTTCAGCCATGAACTCATTGAATGGCGGTGCAGGCTCGAAGGGCTGAATGGCCTACTCCTGCATCTATTTTCTATGTTTCTATGTTTCTAAACACTAACTCTGTTTCTCTCTCCACAGATGCTGCCTGACCTGTTGAGTATTTGGAGCATTTATTTTCTTATCCGAGCCCTTCATTTACCATTCAAAGCTTTGCGAGCATTAAGTCACACTCCCTTCACACTTTAACAACATCTTAAATGTATTGCACCAAACAGCAACTTGAATAAAATTCAAAGAAACACTCCATAATCTGAAATCGCACTTACTAGAAAGCCATGTGTGTCCCTTTAAGAAGTGCTCACAGTCGCACTGCAGTTCTTCAATACGTGGTTAATACAGGGTGTTGTGGCATGCCTCGAGTTCAAAATCACAGTCTTGCATCAATCAGGTGTTGCACTCCGATCTACCCTTTTGAATTTGAGAGATGAATGCTGGCGATGCCCGCCACTACAGATCAAGAGTTACTTAAACTATGTTGATGTTCCTTGGGCAGTAAACTGTATGACATGTATGACTTGTAAACTCATAACCATTATAGGGAATTCATACTTTAAGGTGGATAAGAGCAAATAAGGATTGAATAATTGAGTGTGATTAAGGTACCTGTGGTGTGTTATGATGACAGCGTGAATATGGTTGTTAAGCTCATATTAATGACAGAATGGTGTCCCCAGTAATAAGAGATTTAAGGAAAACTTTTGTGCTTTAATGAAAAGAGTTTGGACATTTTAAATTAAAGAGACTGGTGTGGATTTATCTTGACGGACGTTTACATTCTACCACTGTTGAAATACACAATTTTTAAAAAAAATGGATAAAAAGCAGCTTTGGAGAATTACAAAGTTACAATTTGAACAGTTAATACACGTTTTTAATTTCACTCCTGCCCAGCTTCAGGGGTTTTCACAGTGAACAAGTAATCAATTTCTTACTTCTATTTGCTACATTGGATTGCTGAAAGTAAAGACAGGCTGTATTTGGTTTTTAAGTATCAGCTCGAAGCGATACCGTGATGCTCACTACTGCAAAAGTTCTTGTTAAGCAAGTTCTTTCGCGGTGGGGAGTTCAAGGTGATAGACAGTGATAATGGAGCGTGACTTGTGGGCTCGGTCTTGAACAGAATAAATAGGCGGTCAAGAAATGTTGTATCAGAACAAAAAACATAATAAGGAACAACTGATTTCAAAGGCAATTACATGTTTTATGATTAGAGGTTTTTAATTAATCAGATCAAAACGGGGTTCAATGATTGGTTCCCAAATTTTATATTAGACCAACAAATGAAAATCTGGAAATCAACTGGGAATATGGTTTGGTGTAAGGATCAACGATTCCGATTGGTGTATGATGCCAGAAAGCCTTGCAAACAACGGGACATTATTTCGGAGAGAGTAAAATTCCGTTTCCTGATACACATCACTAATTACGGGAATTATTGCTGAGATAATTTACTGATGGGACTGTATCTAGCCTCTACTTTAATGGACAAGCAGGAATGTATTTATCAATAATTTTAAAGTTAATTTTTGGAACAGAAGATAGATTTTAATATAATTTCTTAAAGCATGTTTTTATGCCCTCTGTAAAACACAACTCAAATGTTTCGACAAGATACAAAACCAATCGTGATTATCAAATGAGCTCTGACAAAATATCTTTCTGTCTCTTAGTGACAAAAGTAAAATGAGCTGGCACAAACAAGGCAGCAAACAGTGGCTATATTTACTTTGAATTCAATGGTGCCTGAGGGCTCAAGGCACTAAACTTCATGACTGAAATCAGCCATTTCATGATCTGCTCCTGTTCCCCATTTAGAAGCTGGATTAGGACAGACAGAGTTAAGCAATGACCTGTAATCTAGGTGCCCACTCCGATCACTGTTGAACGGACTGAATGACTCTCAGCATCTTCAGGTGGATCTGTAGTCGAAGCAGCGAGTTCAGATCATTTTATAATGTTTTCTGAAAATGTTTTTAATACATTAGACAGGAACACAAAACTTAAAAAAAAACAGCAACTAATTGATCCTGGAATTGTTTCTTCGTTCCAGCATTGTGATGGATTTAGAAATCATGAACTCTCTGAGTGTCGGCTCCAGGGAAGTCTGAACACCCGGGGCAGCTATTGTTTAATGATTCCAGCTCTCACACTGTAAGGCTGATAAATTCCCCAGTAGTACAGGTTTGTATTCATGACATAGAATTACATAACATGGACAGCACAGGATCATACCATTCAGTCCAATAGGTCTATGCCAGTGTTTATCCTCCTCTCAGCCCTACTCAACAAATGCACCAACGTCAGATTTCTCGTTCAGGCCAACATCCCCAGCATGAAGCACTGACCACGCGCAATCAGCTCTGTTGGGTGGGCCACATCGTCCACAAGCCTGACAGGAGACTCCCAAAGCAAGTGCTCTACGTGGATCTTTGACACGGCAGGCAAGCCCAGAGGTGGGCGGAGAAAACATTTCAAGGACATCCTCAAAGCCTTCTTGACAAAGTGCAACATCCCCACTGACTCCCAGGAATCCCTGACCCAAGACCGCCCAAAGTGGAGGAAGAGCATCCGGGAGGGTACTGTGCACCTCGAGTCCCACTGCTGAGAACAAGCAGAAAACAAGCGTAAACAGCGGAAGGAGCATGCATCAATCCAGGCTCCCCACCCATTCTTTCCTTCAACCACTATCTGCCCCACCTGTGACAGAGACTGTAGGTCCTGCATTGGACTCCTCAGTCACCTGAGACCTCGCTTTTAGAGTCATCTACTCCGAGGGACTGCCTATGATGATGATGATGATTCACCTACCCCTGTCAGCATAACCATCAACTCCTTTCTCCCTCATGTGTTTGTATAGCTTCCCCTGAAATGCATCAATGCTATTCCCCAAAACCAGTCCTTGTGGTAGCGAGTGCCACATTTGAATTATGTTGAATGGGTTCTGAGTACAGAAAATGCTCTGGGAAATACTTCACTGTTTCAGGGAAGTATATGAATCTGTTCTAGGAAGGTATACTGGAAAGTAAATGAATGTGGTATGTTAAAGTGATCCGATCCTCGGAGGTCGATCCAGGGCGGTCCGCTCCCTGACCCCGGGGAGTGGGAAGTATCTGATCCGGGGCGGTCCGCTCCCTATCCCCGGGGAGTGGGAAGTATCTGATCCGGGGCAGTCTGACCCCTGACCCCGGGGAGTGGGAAGTATCTGATCCAGGGCGGTCTGATCCCTGACCCCGAGGGGGGAGGGTATTTCCGATCCTGGGAGGTCGATCCGGGGTGGTCCGATCACTGACCCTGAGCGGGGGAGGGGGGGGAGCGGGGTGTGGTGATCCGGGAGGGTCTGATCCCTGACCCCGGGGAGCGGGTGATCCAATCCTGGTGGGTCGATCCAGGGCGGTCAGATCTCCAACTCGAGGGTCTTTGTATTGGAGCTGGGTCTGATGAGGGGGGGCTTGTGGAGATGGGGTGAAGCACTCCTGCTCCTCCTGGCCCACAAGCAGTGCTGTAAAGGCACTTTGGCCTCGATTTTCCACATTCACAATTTCTGGCGCCCACATACGACACCGTACATTTTTTTCCCCCCGTTTGTGTAAAAACTCGCACTTTCCACAAAGCAGACGTTATTTTTAGCACCATGCTACCCTATGACAATTCTGGGGCGGAGCTTGTGGTGTGCGCTGAAAAATCACTGCGCATGCGCTGGGGAAAAAAATCACTTTCTGCATGAGACGGGTCTACCTGGTCTGGATCACCAGTGGGAACCCACTGCTGGCAGAGGTGGATTTGCAGATTGAACCAAGTTGCAGTCGAGTTAATGCATTGCCCATTACCCCGAGAAGCCGCGCACAGCTCAAAAGGAAGTGGCATGTCCTTGAACCTTGGAGTGGCAATAATTAATATTTTTATTTAAATTGATTTAAATTTAGATTTATATTTATGCACTGCAATAACATTTGTAAATGTGACTAATGTGTGTATGTATGTGCAGCAAGACCCTCTCTTAAAATGTTCTATTTTCATCTTTGCAGAAGATGGTGTCACAGATCATCCGAGAACGGTCAAAAACTGGAGGAGGTCCGGCAAGTATGCTGCAACTAAAGCCGTGCGACAGAGGATCGCTGATCTGATTAAACCCCACAGGAGACGATCAGCAACCAACGTGGAAGCTGGGTCCAGATTACCAAGAGAGGGTAAGCCCTGCAAATTGCACAGTCTGGGTTGGCTAAATGTTAAGTACTGACTGGGCTGGCTACACTTCCGCTTCCTCCCCTGCTGCTAACCAAACATCTGCTCTGTTATGTTTTGCAGATGTTGAGCATCAGGAAGAGACAGAAGATGCACCTGAAGTAGAAGAGCATGATCAGGAAGCTGTCAGTCCAGATATTGTTCATCCTAGTGAGTGGGCAAAACGTTGGCGGATTGAGTATAATGTTGGAAAGTGTGAGGTCATGCACTTTGGCAGAAAAAAAAAATCAAAGAGCAAGTTATTATTTAAATGGAGAAAGATTGCAAAGTGCTGCAGTACAGTGGGACCTGAGGGTACTTGTGCATGAAACATAAAACGATAGTATGCCGGTACAGCAAGTGATCAGGAAGGCCAATGGAATCTTGGCCTTTATTGCAAAGGGGATGGAGTATAAAATCAGGGAAGTCTTGCTGCAGTTGTACAGGGTATTGGTGAGGCCACACCTGGAATACTGCGTGCAGTTTTGGTCTCCATATTTAAGAAAGGGTATACTTGCTGTGGAGGCATTTCAGAGAAGGTTCACTAGGTTCATCCCGGGGATGAGGGGGTTGACTTATGAGGAAAGGTTGAGTAGATTGGGCCTCTATTCATTGGAATTCAGGAGAATGAGAGGTGATCTTATCGAAAAGTATAAGATTATGAGGGAGCTTGACAAGGTGGATGCAGAGAGGATGTTTCCACTGACAGGGGAGACAAGAACTAGAGGGCATAATCTTAGAATAAGGGGTTGCCCATTTAAAACTGAGATGAGGAAAAATTTCTTCTCTCAGAGGTTTGTGGATCTGTGGAATTCACTGCCTCAGAGAGCGGTGGAAGCTGGGACATTGAATAAATTTAAGACAGAAATAGACAGTTTCTTAAACAATAAGGGAATAAGGGGTTATGGAGAGCAGGCAGGGAAATGGACCTGAGTCCATGATCGGATCAGCCATGATCGTATTAAATGGTGGAGCAGGCTCGATGGGCCATATGACCTTCTCCTGCTCCTATTTCTTATGTTCTTATATACATCAGGAGAATGAAGGGCGGCAGGAAGACCCCGATACTGAGATGGTTACACTGGAACTGGAGCTGGTGAACCCCTCGAGGATTCCAAGTTCTTTCCTGAGCGAATCAACCGACACGACATTTCAAAGTATACTGTTTGAGGCTGCGGGTCACAGTGTGTCGAAGCAAACCACACCTGAGAGACGACAGAGGAGGGCGGGAGGGAGAGCTGAACCTGAAATAGAGGATGCAGGGAACATAGGACAGCTTGTGGGGATGAGTGGGGAGAGCGAACGAGATTGCTTCTGCACATCATGGATGGGGTGAGGGTAGAATTAGCAGGACTAGCACTTGAAGTAGCAACACTGGCTGGAGGAATGGGTCGGGTGAGGGGAGAATTAGCGGGACTAGCACTTGAAGTAGCAACACTGGCTGGAGGAATGGGTCGGGTGAGGGGAGAATTAGCGGGACTAGCACTTGAAGTAGCAACACTGGCTGGAGGAATGGGTCGGGTGAGGGGAGAAATTGTGGGACTGTCATTAGAGGTAGCAACACTGTTGGGACAGATGAGGGAGGGGATGTCAGAGGTAGTAGCAGCAATAAGGGGGCACACCCAGACTGTCATTGCGACCACTAACATTCTAACTCCCAGACCAAAGTCAGGGGTTGGTCCACAGGCTGAAGAAGAGTGCGAAGAGGAACCCGGCCCTTCCACAATGACGTCAGCCAGCTCTGTCCCTGTCAGAGCCCACCAACAACAATCACGCTGTCGGAAAGTAAACAGAAAATACCTCGGGGTCGGGAATGGTGGGGGTGGGGGGTGCGAGTGGGGTGTGGGGGGGGGAGAGGAAGCCTGAAAAAACGGGCATGGGACAGGGTAGAGGCAACAACAAGGGCAGGAGTGGTGCACAGCGCTAAGGGGGAGGAGAGATGGCTTGTTTGTTGGTTTGTTGTTTCTTCATTGAAAAGGTATTAAAGTTATTAAAGTTAAAAGTTAAGTTAAGTACAACTGTACTGTACAAACGTTTAATAAATTATTTGTTTTTTACATTTAACCAAATCCTATACATTATTTTTTGAATACAACACCAGAAAATCTTTCTTGATTTTGTCACTGATTTCACAGGACACATGGACTCCTTCTGTGTTATAACCACCCTGGGTAAAGTTCAGGAAACTATTTCATTAACTTGAGCAGCTTGAGTCATCTTTACAAGACACGTTTTAGAAACATAGAAACATAGAAAATAGTTGCAGGAGTAGGCCATTTGGCCCTTAGAGCCTGCACCACCATTCACTAAGATTATAGAAACATAGAAACATAGAAAATAGGTGCAGGAGTAGGCCATTCGGCCCTTCGAGACTGCACCATCATTCAATATGATCATGGCTGATCATTCCCTCAGTACCCTTTCCTGCTTTCTCTCCATACCCTTTGATCCCCTTAGCCGTATGGGCCATATCTAACTCCCTCTTGAATAAGTCACTCCACAGCCTCTTAGCGTCCTCCTCACAGCTCACACCACCACCCAGTTTAGTGTCATCTGCAAACTTGGAGATATTATACTCAATTCCTTCATCTAAGTCATAATGTACATTGTAAATAGCTGGGGTCCCAGCACTGAGCCTGCAGCTCTCCACTAGTCACTGCCTGCTATTCTGAAAAGGACCCATTTATCCTAACTCTCTGCTTCCTGTCTGCCAACCAGTTCTCTATCCACATCAGTATATTACCCCCATTACCATGTGCTTTGATTTTGCACACCATTTTCTTGTGTGGGACCTTGTCAAAAGCCTTTTGAAAGTCCAAATACACCACATCCACTGGTTTTCCCTTGACCACTCTACTAGTTACATCCTCAAAAAATTTGAGAAGATTTGTCAAGCATGATTTCCCTTTCATAAATCCATGCTGACTTGGACAGATCCTGTCACTGCTTTCCAAATACACTGCTATTTCATCCTTAATAATTGATTCCAACATTTTCCCCACCACTGATGTCAGGCTCACCGGTATATAATTACCCACTTTCGCTCTTCCCCCCTTTCTTTCTCTCTCCCTCCCTTTTACTATGGCTGATCATTCACCTCAGTACCCCTTTCCTGCTTTCTCTCCATACCTCTTGATCACTTTAATCATAAAGGCCATATCTAACTCCCTCTTGAATATATCCAATCAACTGGCATCAACAACTCTCTGCGGTAGGGAATTCCACAGGTTAACAACTCTCTGAGTGAAGAAGTTTCTCCTCATCTCAGTCCTAAATGGCTTACCCCTTATCCTTAGACTGTGTCCCCTGGTCCTGGACTTCCCCAACATCAGGAACATTCTTCCTGCATCTATCCTGTCCAGTCCCGTCAGAATTTTATATGTTTCTATGAGATCCCCTCTCATCCTGCTAAACTCCAGTGAATACAGGCCCAGTCGATCCAGTCTCTCCTCATATGTCAGTCCTGCCATCCTGGCAATCAGTCTGGTGAATCCTTGCTGCACTCCCTCAATAGCAAGAATGTCCTTCCTCAGATTAGGAGACCAAAACTGAACACAATATTCCAGATGTGGCCTCACCAAGGCCCTGTACAACTGCAGTAAGACTTCCCTGCTGCTATATTCAAAACGCTAGCTATGAAGGCCAACATACCATTTGCCTTCTTTACTGCCTGCTGTACCTGCATGCCAACTTTCAATGATTGATGTACCATGACACCCAGGTCTCGTTGCACCTCCCCTTTTCCTAATCTGCCAACATTCAGATAATATTCTGCCTTCGTGATTTTCCCACCAAAAGTGGATAACCTCACATTTATCCACATTATACTGCATCTGCCATGCGTTGCCCACTCATCTAACCTGTCCAAATCACCCTGCAGCCTTTTTGCGTCCTACTCACAGCTCACACCACCTCCCAGCTTAATGTCATCTGCAAACTTGGAGATATTACACTCAATTCCTTCATCCAAATCATTAATGTATATTATAAATAGCTGGGGTCCCAGCACTGAGCCCTGCAGCACCCCACTAGTCACTGCCTGCCGTTCTGAAAAGGACCCATTTATCCCGAATCTCTGCTTCCTGTCTGCCAACCAGTTCTCTCTCCATGTCAGTACATTACCCCCAATATCATGCGATTTGATTTTGCACACCAATCTCTTGTGTGGGACCTTGTCAAAGGCCTTTTGAAAGTCCAAATACACCACATCCACTGGTACTGCCTTGTCCCCTCTACCAGTTACATCCTCAAAAAATTCTAGAAGATTTGTCAAGCATGATTTCCCTTTCATAAATCCATGCTGACTTGGACCAATCCCATCACTGCTTTCCAAATGTGCTGCTATTTCATCTTAATAATTGATTCCAACCTATTCCCCACTACTGATGTCAGGCTAACCGGTCTATAATTACTCGTTTTCTCTCTCCCTCCTTTCTTAAAAAGTGGTGTTACATTAGCTACCCTCCAGTCCAATGGAACCAATCCAGAGTCGATAGACTGTTGGAAAATGATCACCAATGCATCCACTATTTCTAGGGCTACTTCCTTAAGTACTCTGGGATGCAGACTATCAGGCCCCAGGGATTTATCGGCCTTCAATCCCATCAATTTCCCGAACACAATTTCCTGCCTAATAAGGATTTCTTTCAGTTCCTCCTTCTCACTAGACCCTCGGTCCCCTAGTATTTCCGGAAGATTATTTGTGTCTTCCTTCTTGAAGACAGAACCAAACTATTTGTTTAACTGGTCTAGCCAATTCATGCCTCATACCATCAAAGTTATCTTTCCTTAAGTTCAGGACCCTAGTCTCTGAATTAACTGTGTCACTCTTCATCTCAATAAAGAATTCTACCATATTATGGTTGCTCTTCCCCAAGGGGCCTCGCACAACAAGATTGTTAATTAGTCCTTTCTCATTACACATCACCCAGTCTAGGATGGCCAGCCCTCTAGTTGGTTTCTCGACATATTGGTCTCGGAACCTATCCCTAATACACTGCAGGAAATCCTCCTCCATCGTATTGCTACCCGTTTGTTTAGCCCAATCAATATGTATATTAAAGTTGCCCATGATAACTGCTGTACCTTTATTGCACGCACCTAATTTCTTGTTTGATGCTGTCCCCAACCTCACTCCTACTTTGGTGGTCTGTACACAACTCCCACTAGCGTTTTCTGCCCTTTGGTATTCTGCAGCTCCACCCATACCGATTCCACATCAGCCAAGCTAATGTCCTTCCTTACTATTGCATTAATTTCCTCTTTAACCAGCAACGCCATCCCATCTCCTTTTCCTTTCTGTCTATCCTTCCTGAATGTTGAATACCCCTGGATGTTGAGTTCCCAGCCTTGGACACCCTGGAGCCATGTCTCCGTGATGCCAATTACATCATATCCGTTAACTGATATCTGCACAGTTAATTCGTCCACCTTATTACGAATACCCCTCGCATTGAGGCACCGTTTTCTGGCATATTTCCAGAGTTACTCCTGTTTTTCTAGGCCGGAAATGCACCAGAAATATTTTGCCAAAGTTTCCACGATGTATAATTGGAATTTGGCACCATGCAGCGTGTCCAGTTACCTTGGGGTGTGGAGCCTGCCGTCTGTGCCAAAAAACAAAGCTGCATCTTCTGCGCATGCGCAGAAAAAAAAGTTACATTTTTGACGTTCGTTCCAATGGACGCACATGCTCAGTACAGCTCGGATTTGGCAATTGGCCATTTTTAAAGAGCCAGTTGTGTGTGTGAGAAGGACTGCTGTATAAGAGCATTGGGAAAATCACAGCTGGAGCAGTACAAGATGCAACGCAGTACAAGGACCAAGAATTTCTTGCAGGAAGAAGCAGAGACACTAGTTACTGTGATTGAGAACAGATGGCTGAAGCTGGACACCAGCACAAGTCACATAAAGGTTCCACCCAAAGAAATTATGAAATGCTGGAACCAATTTTGTCGGGGGTGGTGTGGGGGTCAGGTTCACTTCTGATCTTCTGAGTGGTTCGAATTGCTCCCACTCCCTCGATTCTGACTTTGGATTTATTTAGGGATGTGACAAAGTGCAGAAGACAACTGGTTTTGGTGCAAGAAACTTTGATTTTATTCAAGAAAGAAAAATACAATATTTAATGTATTGTCAAAATCTTACAATCTCAAAATAGGGAACACTTTAATACACACACAAGAAGAGATAGAGCAGAAGAACACCTCCCACCTCCCACTCCTTATATCTAGCTAAATTAGACTCTAGGGCAACAGGGATAATGCTCACTAATCCTTCCTTTGATAATTAGGGCTGTTTCACGGTTTCGGGGTTCACTGGGTTTTGTTGGTTCTGCTTGCTGTACCCCGAACTTAGTAGAGGACTTCTGGCTGTGTTTTCATCAGTTGGGGTGTGTCCGCCGATGCGGTAGGGCACATTTTGGATCTATGGGGTAAGTACCCACTTTTCTCTTGCAGAGGTAGGGTTTCGGGTTACTTTAGGTAAAGTTTTGCCTGTTTGTAGGTCAGGAACAGATTGTAGATTGGAAAACTTTTGAATCTCAGGTTTTCTTCCGAGTTGGTTCTGGTCGAAATCTGTCGGTTGCGGTGGCTCAATATTACCAAGTTGGTTGTTGGTAATGGTTTGTTGATAGTTTCGTGAGGCTCTTGTTGCTGTGATGTGTCCGATGATGTCTGGGGTCACTGAAGACTGACTTCTTCTGCCTTGGCTGTGAAGATCTGTGGTAACCTACTGACCGTAAAACCGGACCTCAATTATACTTTGAGAGGCCTCCTAATCTGTGCGCCAAATCAAGCCCGGTTCTCTGTTTAAGTTTTGGCGGGCTCGTTAATTTTGGTGGACCCGTTAATGGTAACTCAATTAAAAATGTGTTAATTGTTGAAATTATCTTTTGGTTTCGAGTCACAATTGTTAAAGTTAGTTTTTGGTGTCGAGTTGTCTGCCTGGGTCCGAGCTTTCTATGCAGGCCGGAAAGGTGATTAGCATTATGCATGAGTTGGATGGGTTCTGTGCTTGTACTGAAACTGTACTTCCTTGGGTCGATTGTTGAAATGTTAATGTCTTCTAGGGGGCAGGTTTGAGGGTAAACAGTTCCCCAGCCAATTTGATTAGCTCCAATATCCCCAGACAGCTTGATTAGCTCCAATATCCAAACTGGCATTACAGAGTTTGAACACACCCCTGGTCTTGCAGCCGTTTCCTCACAGACCCAACATGCACCTTTTAAAATCCCAAAGTTTATTTTAAAAGAGTCCAAAAATGATCCTTCCTGAGGGTTTCTTCAAGCATGGGGGAATCTTTGAATTTTGAGAAAACTTACAGTCCCCCCTGTGACACTCTACATGCTCGAGTGTCATGCTGAGTGAGCAAAATTCCTGATTCCTGAGAGCCAACATTCCCCTGTAACATACCTAGCTAAACCCAAACGTATATTCCCCTCTGAAATGTATTGCTGTTTATAGGTAAATTCAGTCATAAGTTACATTACAGCATAGAGGGGGTCCAACGCCCCTCCATGACTCCAATTTATAAAAATACACAGTAAAACACACCAAGTTCAAACTTTTTAACACTTGACCTCTGTGTTTTACAGCAGGTGGAATCTAAACCGGACCTCACTGGGTGACTGTGATTTTTCTGCAGTGTCCTATCATATTTTGTGTTTCCCTCCATGATACAATCCTCAAGTTCAGCTTGGGCTCGTCCAGCACCCTCTGGTGCCGGAGCCGGCGACCTCTGCCTCTCACCCTGCAGGTAGTACACCATAGATAAAGAGTAATCGCGAGCTGGCAGATAACTAAAATGTGGGAAGCTATTCTAATTCCGGCAGGGCCCTCTACATTCTGAAAATATCCCACCAGGGTGGAACTGTGATCTCCAAAATCTTGCCCCCTATCTCAACTGTTTTTTGTTCTTGAGTATAGAAATGTTTCCGTGATACTTCTACAGCTTTCAGTAGGGCGGGAAGATGTTTGGGTAGAGGGGGGATTTCGTAATCAAAATGTGTAACACAATCCTGCAGGTTTGTGATGTTTTCACTCACAGTGAGGTGAACAGTGGAGGGTTCAGGAATGGGGACAATCCGTTCCTGGGCCACTTGAACTTCTGCCTCAGGTTTAAAGCAGAAACTGCTGTCACTTACCGGACACCAGAAGTGTTGTCCATGTTGGTAGTGAGGCGCACTTGTGGTGACACAATATGTCCCACCCCCTATGTATGCTACCTGTGGAGGGACCTGGTCTTGTGTCATTACCTCCATGGTACAGTTGATAGGCTGTGCACCAGCAGCTTTAAACCCGCACTGTGGCTTGGAATAGGCATTCAAGTGCTGGGGGCACAGTATTATGTGTGCACCCCGGCTCCGGCACCCGGAGATGTCAGTACCTGTCATAGCGTGCTCCCACTTTATGACATAGAGTGGGACCGCTGTGAAATAAACATGTGCACTCCCTTGAATGACCCCAATGTTCTCCACCCTGTATAATGGTGCGGGTCGGGCTGTCCCACCCATGACTGGCATCCTCACTGCTATTCCCATGATAGTGTGATTGGAACGCCTACAATCCACTGGGACAGGGTAGGTTTCAGAAGCTAGATGGAGCTGACACGGGTTTAGAGAATTAAGGGGGTGGAGAGCTGCGAGTTGCTTGTTGCAGGAGGGGACCAAATCTTGCTTTAAATCCTCCAGCTTGTTACGGCCCTTGCCCAATAACCATGCCCCGTACAGCACACACACCTCATTCCTCGTAGCCTGATCTGAGGCATTCCTATCCTCCCGTATAAGTGCATTTACTGTCTTTCCAGCTCAGCAATAATCTCCTTTAAATGGACCGTCATAACCTGATGCTCATGTAGTTCTGAGCCTACCACTATCTCTTCCCTTAGGACCTTCTGTAGTTGTTTTTTTTCGATCATTTATTTGCGTTTGCAGTTCTATATTGTTCATGCTATTTATCACAGATGATCCTGTATTATATGCAGTAAAAATGTTGTTCCAGGTTCCCCTCCTTTGTCTCCCCATGCCCATAGTGTTCCCAGCGCATAGGGTGTATAGATCTGCTTTGTCTACGTTGCCGAAATCTAACTCGTAAAATTTCTTCAACATTTCTCTGAGTGGGGCCTGGTATAGCTGCTCCATTTCCTTCGGGTACCATGTAGGTAAGTGTACTTCTGTAAGGTTTAAGATGACACGAAGCTACTGCATAGTGTACCCTCTGGGATCGATGTCACCTCTGTGACCCAGACTCATCCCCATGATAGCTCTGGCACTCGAGTGTTCCTCGGACTCCCTGAGGTCTGCCTCCAGTGACTCGACTTACATAAGAACATAAGAACATAAGAATTAGGAACAGGAGTAGGCCATCTAGCCCGTCGAGCCTGCTCCGCCATTCAATAAGATCATGGCTGATCTGGCCGTGGACTCAGCTCCACTTACCCGCCCTCTCCCCGTAACCCTTAATTCCCTTATTGGTTAAAAATCTATCTATCTGTGATTTGAATACATTCAATGAGCTAGCCTCAACTGCTTCCTTGGGCAGAGAATTCCACAGATTCACAACCCTCTGGGAGAAGAAATTCCTTCTCAACTCGGACTTTCTTGTCCAATTGCTGGATCTATCGGTGTAAGCAGACTAACCATATTGCTTTCTCCACAGAGCGCTTACGGTCCTTACTCTCAGTCCATTTGGCTGCAGCGTCCAGAGGACGCTCAGCGCACAATAGGTTCAGAACCCATTTCCTTGTTATACTGACTTACTTGAATATGTAAGAGGAAATTGTCTCTTCCATTTTGCTTCTTTCCTCAAAAACAGTGTCTACTGCATCGCACCCTTTTGACCACGCTCCTACCTGGCTCGCCATTGTGGGGGGTGGTGGGTCTGTCAGCTTGCCTTCCTGACCCACAGCGATTGCGAGTCGCTCCCACTCCCTGGTTCTCGAGCTTGGATTTATTAATCAGGATGTGATAAAGTGCAGCAGACAATCATTTTGTACAAAGAAATGTATGGTTTTTATTCAAGAAGAATGAATACACCTTTTATTAAAACTGAGAAAACTTATCACGTTAAATGAGAGAAAACTTATCACTGTAATGGGGAATCCTTTACTAAAACACAAGAGAATACACAGCAGTACAACACCTCCCACCTCCCAATTCCCCTATCTAACTAAGTTAGGCTCTGGGGCTTCAGGGACAATGCTCACCAATCCTTTCTTGACAGTTGGTAAAGGGACGCGGTTTCAGGGTTCGTTGGATTTGGTCGATTCTGCTAGCCGTACCCCGAACGTAGGAGGGGACTTCTTGCTGCATGTTCCTCAGTTGGGTGGTACGGCGCGTATTACCTCTATGGGGTAAGTACCCACTTTCTTCCTTCAGCAGTAGGTTTTAAAGTTCTTTTAGGTAATGTTTTACCCGTTGGTAGCTCAGGGATAGCTTGTAGAGTGGAAACAGCTTGCGAGTCTTCGGGTTTTCATCGAGTTAACTTTGGTTTTGAAATCGTTGGTCACGGTGGCTCAATATTACCAATTTGGTTGCTGGTAATATCTCTGTGATTGCTTCGTGAGCCTCTTGCTGCCATGGCGTGCTTGGTGTCCTGGTCACTGGCGATACTGTCTTGCTTGATGTTCTGAGGAATCGGGTTAATGAAGCTGGTGTGCTGATCTTGAAGTCTGCCAGGTCTGAAGCATACAAAGCTGGTGTAGAAGCAAAGTATAGTCCTGACTGTAAAACAGGCCTCAATTATACCCATAGAGGCTTCCTTATCTGCGCGCCAAATCAACCTTGGTTCTTTGTTTAAGTTTTGGTGGGCTCGTTACTGGTAACTGGATTGAAAATGTGTCAATTGCTGGAATTATCTGTGGGTTTCGAGTCACAATTGTTAAAGTTAGTTTCTGGTGTTGAGCTTCCTGCCTGGGTCCCAGCTTTCTATGCAGACCGGACAAGTGATAAGCATTATGATGTGTTGGATGGGTTTTGTGCTTGGATTTGAAAATGTACTTCCTTGGGTCGATTGTTGAAATGTAAATGTCTTCTAGGGGCAGGTTTTGAGGGTAAAACAGTTCCCCAGACAATTTAATTCACTCAAATGTCCCCAGACAGCTTGATTAGCTCCAATATCCAAACTGGCCTTTTAGAGGTTGAACCCACCCCTTTTCTTGCAGCCCTTTTCTCACAGACCCAACATTCACCTTAAAAATCCCAAACTTGGTTAAAACTCGTAGATTTCTTCCATAAGCATTTTAGGATCCCAAACTTTCTGCTTAATAGACCCAAATCGAATTTCCTTTTCAATGAGTCCAAACACTGGGGGGCGGTTCCACAAATTTTGGAATCTTGCAGTGGCATCATACACCAATTGGAATCTTCGCCCCTTACAACAAACCATATTCCCAGTTGATTTCCAGATTTTCATTTGTTGGCTGAATATAAAATTTGGGAACCAATCATTGAACCCCTTTATGATCTGATTAATTAAAAATCTCCAATCATACAACATGTAATTGCCTTTGAGATCAATTGTTCTTTGTAGTCTTTGTTGTTCTGACATAATGTCTCCTGTCTGCCTATTTATTCCGTTCATGACCAAGCCCACAAGTCACGTTCCATTATCACTATCGATCACCTTGAACTCCCCACCTCGAAAGAACTTGTTCAACAAGAACTTTTGCAGTAGTGAGCATCACGGTGTCGCTTCGAGCTGATACTTAAAAACCAAATACAGCCTGTCTTTACATTCAGCAATCCAATGTGGCAAATAGAAGTAAGGAGTTAATTACCCACTTTCTTCCTTCAGCAGTAGGTTTTAAAGTTCTTTTCGATAATGTTTTATCCGTTGGTAGCTCAGGGATAGCTTGTCGAGTGGAAACAGCTTGCGAGTCTTCGGGTTTTCATCGAGTTAACTTTGGTTTTGAAATCGTTGGTCGTGGTAGCTCAATATTACCAATTTGGTTGCTGGTAATATCTCGGTGATTGTTTCGTGAGCCTCTTGCTGCCATGGCTGTGAATATCCCTGAAGCTGGGCAGGAGTGAACAAGAACAAGTCAAATTAAAAACGTGTATTAACTGTTCAAATTGTAACTTTGCAATTCTCCAAAGCTGCTTTTTATCCACTTTTTTAAAAATTGTGTATTTCAACAGTGGTAGAATGTAAATGTCCATCAAGATAAATCCATACCAGTCTCTTTAATTTAAAATGTCCAAACTCTTTTCATTAAAGCACAAAAGTTTTCCTTAAATCTCTTATTACTGGGGACACCATTCTGACATTATTATGAGCTTAACAGCCATATTCACGCTGTCATCATAACACACCACAGGTACCTGAATCACATTCAATCATTCAATCCTTTTTTGCTCTTATCCACCTTAAAGAATGAATTCCCTGTAATGCTTATGAGTTCACAAGTCATACGACCAAGGATCATAAACATAGTTTAACTAATTCTCCATCTGCAGGGGCGGGCATTCATCTCTCAAATTCAAATGGGCAGATCGGAGTGCAACACCTGATTGATGCAAGACTGTAATTTTGAACTCGAGGCATGCCACAACACCCTGTATTAACCACGTATTGAAGAACTGCACTGCTGCTGTGAGCACTTCTTAAAGGGACACACATGGCTTTCAGGTAAGTGCGATTTCAGTTATTGCAGTGTTTCTTTGTATTTTATTGAAGTTGCTGTTTGGTGCAATACATTTCAAATGTTGTTAAAGTGTGAAGGGAGTGCGACTAGATGTTCGCAAGGCTTTGGATGGTAAATGAATACCTCGGATAAGAAAATAAATGCTCCAAATATTCAACAGGTCAGGCAGCATCGATGGAGAGAGAAACAGAGTTAGTGTTTCAGGTCGAGATGTTGCCTGACCTGCTGAGTATTTCCAGCATTCTGTCTTTATTTAAATTTCTAGCATCCAGTCCTGGCCTTTTCTCACCAGCCCCTTCCCTTCCCTTCCTGGCTTTTTCTCACCAGCCCGCTCCCTTCCCGGTTTTTTAATTTTTTCACCGGACCAGATCCCGTGATGAGCCGGGGACACCATTCTGACATTAATATGAGCTTAACAACCATATTCATGCTGTCATCATAACACACCACAGGTACCTTGATCCAGTCTTTCTTGATATGTTAGTTCCGCCATCCCGGGAATCAGTCTGGTGAACCTTCGATGCACTCCCTCAAAAGCAACAACGTCCTTCCTCAAGATAAGAGACCAATACTCCAGGTGTGGCCTCACCAAGGCCCTGTACAACTGTAGTAACACCTCCCTGCCCCTGTACACAAATCCCCTTGCTATGAAGGCCAACATGCCATTTGCTTTCTTAAGCGCCTGCTGTACCTGCATGCCAACCTTCAATGACAGATGTACCATGACACCCAGGTCTCGTTGCACCTCCCCTTTTCCTAATCTGTCACAATTCAGATAATAGTCTGGCTCTTTGTTTTTACCACCAAAGTTGATAACCTCACATTATCTACATTATACTTCATCTGCCATGCATTTTCCCACTCACCTAACCTATCCAAGTCACTCTGCAGCCTCATAGCATCGTCCTCGCAGCTCACACTGCCACACAACTTAGAGTCATCCACAAATTGGAGATACTACATTTAATCCCCTCGTCTAAATTATTAATGTACAATGTAAACAGTTGGGGCCCCAGCACAGAACCTTGCGTTACCCCACTAGTCACTGACTGCCATTCTGAAAAGTACCCATTTACTCCTACTCTTTGCTTCCTGTCTGCCAACCAGTTCTCAATCCACGTCAGTACACTAACCCCAATCCCATGTGCTTTAACTTTGCACATTAATCTCTTGTGTGGGACCTTGTCGAAAGCCTTCTGAAAGTCCAAATACACCACATCAACTGGTTCTCCCTTGTCCACTCTACTGGAAACATCCTCAAAAAATTCCAGAAGATTTGTCAAGCATGATTTCCCTTTCACAAATCCATGCTGACTTGCACCTATCATGTCACCTCTTTCCAAATGAGCTGCTATGACATCCTTAATAATTGATTCCATCGTTTTACCCACTACCGATGTCAGGCTGACCGATCTATAATTCCCTGGTTTCTCTCTCCCTCCTTTTTCAAAAAGTGGGCTTACATTGGCTACCCTCCACTTGATAGGAACTGATCCAGAGTCTGTGGATTGTTGGAAAATGATTGTCAATGAAAGCGCTATTTCCAACGCCATCTCTTTAAGTACTCTGGGATGCAGACCATCAGGCCCTGGGAATTTATGGGTCTTCAGTCCCATCAATTTCCCCAACATAATTTACCAACTAATAAGGATAACCCTCAGTTCCTCCTTCTGACTAGACCCTTTGACCCCTTTTATGTCCTCTTTAGTGAATAACGAACCAAAGTACTTGTTCAATTGGTCTGCCATTTCTTTGTTCCCAGTTATGACATCCCCTGATTCTGACTGCAGGGGACCTACATTTGTCTTTACTAACCTTTTTCTCTTTACATATCTATAGAAGCTTTTGCAGTCCATTTTAATGTTCCCTGCAAGCTTCCTCTCGTACTCTATTTTCCCTGCCCTAATCAAACCCTTCGTCCTCCTCTGCTGAGTTAAAGTCAACCATGATAACTGCTGCACTTTTTTGCATGCACCCCTAATTTCCTGTTTGATGCCCTCCCCAACATCACTACTACTGTTTGGAGGTCTGTACACAACTCCCACTAGCGTTTTCTGCCCCTTGGTATTCCGTTGCTCCACCCATACCGATTCCACATCATCCAAGCTAATGTCTTTCCTTACAATTGCCTTAATTTCCTCTTTAACCAGCAATGCCACCCCGCCTCCTTTTCCTTTCTGTCTATCCTTCCTAAATGTTGAGTACCCTTGGATGTTTAGTTCCCAGCCTTGGTCACCCTGGAGCCATGTCTCCGTGATGCCAACCACATCGTATCCGTTAACTGCTATCTGCACAGTTAATTCGTCCAACTTATTCCGAATACTCCTCGCATTGAGGCACAGAGCCTTCAGGCTTGCCTTTTTAACACACTTAGACTCTTTAGAATTTTGCTGCAAAGTGGCCCTTCTTGTTTTTTGCCTTGGGTTTCTCTGCCCTCCACTTTTACTCATCTCCTTTCTGTCTTTTGCTTCTGTCTCCAATTTGTTTCCCTCTGTCTCCCTGCATTGGTTCCCATCCCCCTGCCATATCAGTTTAAATCCTCCCCAACAGCACTAGCAAACATTCCTGCTTGGACATTGGTGCCGGTCCTGCCGAGGTGCAGACCATCCGGTTTGTACTGGTCCCACCTCCCCCAGAACCGGTTCCAATGCCCCAAGAATTTGAATCCCTCCCTGCTGCACTACTGCTCAAGCTATCCTGCGATTCCTACTCTGACTAGCACGTGGCACTGGTAGCAATCCCGAGATTACTACTTTTGATGTCCTACTTTTTAATTTAGCTCCTAGTTCCTTAAATTCATCTTGTAGGACCTCATCCCATTTTTTACCTATATCGTTGGTACCAATGTGCACCACGACAACTGGCTGTCCACCCTTCCTTTTCAGAATGTCCTGCACCCGCTACGAGACATCCATGACCCTTGCACCAGGGAGGCAACATACCATCCTGGAGTCTCGGTTGCGGCCGCAGAATCACCTATCTATTCCCCTTACAATTGAATCCCCTATCACTATCGCTCTCCCACTCTTTTTCCTGCCCTCCTGTGCAGCAGAGCCAGCCACAGTGCCATGAACTTGGCTGCTGCTGCCCTCCCCTGATGAGTCAACCCCTCAACAGTACCCAAAGCCACTGTTCTGCCCACCTGACCAGTATATTCTTATCTTCCTGCAGTCTGCAGCTTTCTTCTTCATTATCAACCACACAGCTTATTTTAGTGTCATCTGTCAACTTCTTAATCATACCCCCAACATTCTATTCCAAGTCGTTGATATATATCACAAAAAGCAAGGAACCCAGCATTGAGCCCTGTGGAATGCTACTGGATACAGCCTTCCAGTCAAAAAAGCACCCATCAACCATTACCCTTTGCTTCCTGCCTCTAAGCCAATTTTGGATTGAACTTGCCACTTTGCCCTGGATCCCATGGGCTTTTACTTTCATGACGAGTCTGCCATGTGGGACCTTATCAAAAGCTTTGCTACAATCCATATACACTACATCATATGCACTGCGCTCATCAACCCTCCTTGTTATCTCCTCGAAAAATTCAATCAAGTTCGTCAGACAGGACCTTCTCTTAACAAATCTATGCTGAATATCCTTGATTAATCCATATCTTTCCAAATGAAGATTTATCCTGTCCCTCAGGATATTTTCCAATACATTTCCCACCACTGACTGGCCTGTAATTACTCGGTCTATCCCTTTCTCCCTTTTTAAACAAAGGTACAACATTAGAAGTCCTCCAGTCCTCTGGCTCCACACGTGTAGCCAAAGAGGACTGGAAAATGATGGTCAGAACGTCTGCTATTTCCTCTTTTGCTTCTCAACAGCCTGGGCTACATTTCATCTGGGCCTAGGGATTTATACACTTTCAAAGCTGCTAAGCCCTGCAATACTTCCTCTCTCACTATGTTTATCTTATCTAATATTTCACACTCCTCCTCCCTCATTGGAAAGTCTGCATCACCCCTCTCCTTTGTGAAAACAGATGCAAAGTATTCATTAAGAACCATCCCCACATCTTCTGCCTCTACACATAGATTTCCTTTATGGTCTCTAATAGGCCCCACTCTTTCTCTAATTATAGAAACATAGAAACATAGAAAATAGGTGCAGGAGTAGGCCATTCGGCCCTTCTAGCCTGCACCGCCATTCAATGAGTTCTTGGCTGAACATGCAACTTTAGTACCCCATTCCTGCTTTCTCACCATACCTCTTGATTCCCCTAGTAGTAAGGACTTCATCGAACTCCTTTTTGAATATATTTAGTGAATTGGCCTCAACAACTTTCTGTGGTAGAGAATTCCAAGGTTCACCACTCTCTGGGTGAAGAAATTCCTCCTCATCTCGGTCCTAAATGGCTTTCCCCTTATTCTTAGACTGTGTCCCCTGGTTCTGGACTTCCCCAACATTGGGAACATTCTTCCTGCATCTAACCTGTCTAACCCCGTCAGAATTTTAAACGTTTCTATGAGGTCCCCTCTCATTCTTCTGAACTCCAGTGAATACAAGCCCAGTTGATCCAGTCTTTTTTGATAGGTCAGTCCCGCCATCCCGGGAATCAGTCTGAAGAACCTTCGCTGCACACCCTCAATAGCAAGAATGTCCTTCCTCAGGTTAGGAGACCAACACTGTACACAGTACTCCAGGTGTGGCCTCACCAAGGCCCTGTACAACTGTAGCAACACCTCCCTGCCCCTATACACAAATCCCCTAGCTATGAAGGCCAACATGCCATTTGCCTTCTTCACCGCCTGCTGTACCTGCTTGCCAACTTTCAATGACTGATTTACCATGACACCCGTGTCTCGTTGCACCTCTCCTTTTCCTAATCTGCCGCCATTTAGATAATATTCTGCCTTCACGTTTTTGCCAACAAAGTGGATAACCTCACATTTATCCACATTATACTGCATCTGCCATACATTTGCCCACTCACGTAACCTGACCAAGTCACCTTGCAGCCCCTTAGCATCCCCCTCACAGCTCACACCACCATCCAGCTTAGTGTCATCTGCAAACTTGAAGATAATACACTCAATTCCTTCATCCAAATCATTGATGCATATTGTAAATAGCTGGGGTCCCAGCACTGAGCCCTGCAACACTCCACTAGTCACTGCCTGCCATTCTGAAATGTAACCATTTATCCCGACTCTCTGCTTCCTGTCTGCCAACCAGTTCTCTATCCGCGTCTGTACATTACCCCCAATGCCATGTGATTTAATTTTGCACAACAATCTCTTGTGTGGGACCTTGTTAAAAGCCTTTTGAAATTCCAAGTACACCACATCCACTGGTTCTCCCTTGTCCAATCTACTAGTTACATCCTCAAAAAATTCTAAAAGATTTGTCACGCATGATTTACCTTTCATAAATCCATGCTGACTTGGACTGATCATATCACTGCTTTCCAAATGCACTGCTATTTCATCTTTAATAATTGATTCCAACATTTTCCTCAGTACCGATGTAACGCTAACCAGTGTATAATTCCCCGTTTTCTCTCTCCCTCCTTTTTTAAAAAGAGGTGTTACATTAGCTACCCAGCAGTCCATAGGTACTGATCCAGATTCGATAGCCTGTCGGAAAATGACCATCAATGCATCCACTATTTCTAGGGCCCCTTCTTTAAGTACTCTGGGATGCAGACTATCAGGCCCTGGCGAATTATCGGCGTTCAATCCCATCAATTTCCCGAAGACAATATCCTGACTAATAAGGATTTCCTTCAGTTCTTCTCGCTAGATCCTCTGTCCCCTAGTATTTCCAGAAGGTTAATTGTGTCTTCCTTCGTGAAGACAGAGCCAAAGTATTTGTTCAATTGGTCTGCCATTTTTCTGTTCCCCATTATAAATTCACCTGATTCTGACTGTAAGGGATCTATGTTTATCTTCACTAATCTCTTTCTCTTCACATATCTATAGAAGGTTTTGCAGTTAGTTTTTATGTTCCCTGCAAGCTTCCTCTCATACTCTATTTTTCCCCTCCTAATTAAACACATTGTCCTCCTCTGCTGGATTCTAAATTTCTCCCAGTCCTCAGGTTTGCTGCTTTTTCTTGCCAATTTATATGCCTCTTCCTTGCATTTCACACTATCCCTAATTTCCCTTGTTATCCACAGTTGAGCCACCTTCCCAGTTTTATTTTTACTCCAGAGAGAGATGTACAATTATTGAAATGCATCCATATGATATTTAAATGCCTGCCATTGCCTATCCACCATCAACCCTTTAAGTATCATTCCTAAGTCTAATCTCGCCAATTCCCGTCTCATACCATGAACATTACCTTTCCTGAAGTTCTAGACGCTAGTCTCTGAATTAACTGTGTCACTCTCCATCTTAATAAAGAATTCTACCATATTATAGTCACTCTTCCCCAAGGGATCTCGCACAACAAGATTGCTAATTAGTCCTTGCTAGTTAGTTCCTCGACATATTGGTCGAGAAAATCATTCCTAATACACTCCAGTAAATCCTCCTCCACCGTATTGTTATCAGTTTGGTTAGTCCAATCTACATGTAGATTAAAATCGCCCATGATAACTACTGTACCTTTATTGCACGCATCACTACTTTCTTGTTTGATGTTGCCCCCAACCTCCCTACTACTGTTTGGTAGTCTGTACACAACTCCCACTAGCGTTTTCTGCCCTTTGGTATTCTGCAGCTCTACCCATACAGATTCCATATCATCCAAGCTAATATCCTTTCTTACTATTGCGCTAATTTCCTCTTTAACCAGCAATGCTACCCCATCTCCTTTTCCTTTCTGTCTATCCTTCCTGAATGTTGAATACCCCTGGATGTTGAGTTCCCAGCCTTGGTCACCCTGGAGCCATGTCTCCGTGATGCCAATTATATGATATTCGTTAATAGCTGCCTGTGCAGGTAATTCATCCACCTTGTTAAGAATACTCCTCGCATTGAGGCACAGAGCCTTCAGGCTTGTTTTTTTTAACACACTTTGTCCCTTTAGAATTTTGCTGTAATTCTGCCCTTCACTTTTACTTTTCTTCTTTCTATCTTTTGCTTCTGACTCCATTTTATTTCCCTCTGTCTCCCTGCCTAGGTTCCCACCCCCCTGCCATATTAGTTTAACCCCTCCCCAACAGCACTAGTAAACACTCCCCCAAGGACATATGTTCCGGTCCTGCCCAGGTGCAGACCGTCCAGTTTGTACTGGTCCCATCTCCCCTAGAACCGGTTCCAATGTCCCAGGAATTTGAATCCCACCCTCCTGCACCACTGCTCAAGCCACATATTCATCTTAGCTATCCTGCAATTCCTAATCTGACTAGCACGTGGCACTGGTAGCAATCCAGAGATTACTACCTTTGAGGTCCTGCTTTTTAATTTAATTCCTAGCTGCCTAAATTCAGCTTGCAGGACCTCATCCCATTTTTTTACCTATATCGTCTTTACCTATATGCACCATGACAACTGGCTGTTCACCCTCCCCCTCCAAAATGTCCTGCAACCGCTCTGAGACATCCTTGACCCTTGCACCAGGGAGGCAACATACCATCCTGGAGTCTCGATTGTGGCCACAGAAACGCCTATCTATACGCCTTACAATAGAATCCCCTACCACTATAACTCTCCCACTCTATTTGCTGCCCTCCTGTGCAGCAGAGTCACCCATGGTGCCATGAACTTGGCTGATGCTGCCCTCCCCTGATGAGTTATGCTCCACAACAGTACACAAATGGTGTATCTGTTTTGCAGGTTGATGAGCACAGGGGACCCCTTCACTACCTTCCTTCCACTGCCCTTCCTGTGGTCACCCATTCTCTCTCTGTCTTTGTAACCTTTGTCTACGGTGTAACCAACTCACTAAACATGCTATTCACGATATCCTCAGCATCGCGGCTGCTTCAGAGTGAATCCATGCGCAGCTCCAGTGCCGCAATACTGTCTGTCAGGAGCTGCAGCTGGATACACTTCCTGCATATGTTGTTGTCATGGACGCTGGAAGTGTCCCTGAGTTCCCATATAGCACAGGAGGAGCATGACATGTGTCTGGGCTCTCCTGCCATAACTTAACCCTTAAATTAACATAATTTGGCAACAATGATAAAGGTTACCTATTGATAAAAGAAAAGAAAAAGAAGAAAAACTGCTCACCAGCCAGTCACTTACCCCCTTGGCTATTACGTCACCCTTCGATTTCTTTCTAATATTTTTTGCAGTTCTCTCCCTGCTCCAACTGGATCCTCATCCACGCTGCCGCTCTCCGAGTGTTGGGCCTTTTATAGGCCTCCAGACTCACCGCGCCTCCTCCTCGACCCGCTAACATTGGTGTCCCTGGGTGAGCACCAGTTAAAGGTGGGAGATGACAGTGTTAATAGAGTGGCTGGTTTCCGACAGGAGAATGGATTAGCTTAAGCCTAATATTGGAAGGAGAAGGAAAGCACACAGGCGTGAATCACTGTGGACTCAGGGTGAATGAGACCGCTGAATGAGAGGGTTAAGCGGCATTTGATCTTTGCCACCACTGTGCTCTTCGAGTGTATCAGCTTCACGGGCATGATCTTTGGCTGGGCTTGTCTTCATACTGAAGAAGGATGAATATTTCTCCAACCTCTGTATCCCACTGCACAACTCCAGCAACCTCAAAGCGAATAATGGCACCAGAGAGTGTCCGGGGTGGGGCGGGGGGCGGCGGTGTCGGGAGGCGGTGAGGGAGAGCGAGAACGAACGCAAGGAAAAAGTGCAAGAGTGAGAGTGGGAGCGATCAAAGGAGGGAGGGAGGGAGAGAGAAATCACGCATGAGGACATATAGAACATAAGAACGTAAGAATTAGGAACAGGAGTAGGCCATCTAGCCCCTCGAGCCTGCTCCGCCATTCAACAAGATCATGACTGATCTGGCCGTGGACTCAGCTCCACTTACCCGCCCGCTCCCCATAACCCTTAATTCCCTTATTGGTTAAAAATCTTTCTATCTGTGATTTGATTACATTCACTGAGCTAGCCTCAACTGCTTCCTTGGGCAGAGAATTCCACAGGTTCAAAACCCTCTGGGAGAAGAAATACCTTCTCAACTCAGTTTTAAATTGGCTCCCCCGTATTTTGAGGCTGTGCCCCCTAGTTCTAGTCTCCCCGACCAGTGGAAACCACCTCTCTGCCTCTATCTTGTCTTAAGGGAGAGGAAGGGAGAGAGAGAAGGAAGAAGCGAGAGGGAGAGGGAGACAGTGCAGCACACCCTCAGTCCTGCCTCCTCCAACAATGCAGTGCTCCCTCAGTACTGTCACTCCAACAGTGCAGTGCTCCCTCAGTACTTCCCTTCCGACAGTGCAGTGCTCCCTCAGTATTGCCTCTCCGACAATGCAGTGCTCTCTTATTACTGCCCCTTTGTCAGTGCAGCACTCCCTCAGTACTGCCCCTCTGAAAGTGCAGCACTCCCTCAGTACTGCCCCTCTGACAGTGCAGCACTCACTCAGTACTGCCCCTCTGACAGTGCAGCACTCCCTCAGTACTACCCCTCTGACAGTACAGCACTCCCTCAGTACTGCCCCTCTGACAGTGCAGCACTCCCTCAATACTGCCCCTCTGACAGTGCAGCACTCCCTCAGTACTGCCCCTCTGACAGTGCAGCACTCCCTCAGTACTGCCCCTCTGAAAGTGCAGCACTCCCTCAGTACTGCCCCTCTGACAGTGCAGCACTCACTCAGTACTGCCCCTCTGACAGTGCAGCACTCCCTCAGTACTGCCCCTCCAACAGTGCAGCACTCCCTCAGTACTGCCCCTCTGACAGTGCAGCACTCCCTCAGTACTGCCCCTCCGACAGTGCAGCACTCCCTCAGTACTGCCCCTCTGACAGTGCAGCACTCCCTCAGTACTGCCGCTCTGACAGTGCAGCACTCCCTCAGTACTGTCCCTCTGACAGTGCAGCACTCCCTCAGTACTGCCCCTCTGACAGTGCAGCACTCCCTCAGTACTGCCCCTCTGACAGTGCAGCACTCCCTCAGTACTGCCTCTGCGTCAGTGCAGCAATGAATGGGCGGTGCTGAATCACGCACTGATATGGGTGGTTGGAGTTTGGATTATCACTATTTTGGGAAGGGAATTTATTTGAACTTTAAGGAAGTTTTGCAAAGGTAATATGACAAATATTTTTATCTGCGGGTCCCTGTATCTTTCAGCATCAATGAGCTGTTTTTTATTTTTACCGTCTCGTTCATGTTTTCTATAGCTCCATCAAATGTTCTGTATTTCAACAAAAGTGATATGGGTAGTGAGAGAGGGAGAAAAAGAAAGTGAGGGAGAGACAAAGGGAGGGAGCGAGGGAGAGAGAAAGAGAGGAGAGAAAGAAATCAAGTATTGAAGGGCAGTACATTTGTCACGATTGTGGTAAAACACAAAATTATCCACTTAGGTAGGAAAAATAGAAAAGTAGAGTATTTTTTAACTGGTGAGAGATTGGTGTTCAGAGGGAGCTGGGTGTCCTTGGACACGGATCACTGAAAGTTCACTTGCAGATACAGGAAGCAATTAAGAAAGCAAATGGTATGTTGGCTAGACATCTTACTACAATTATATAGGGCCCTTGTAGACGGTACCTGGAGCATTGTGTACAGTTTTGGGGCTGAAATTGCCCCTTTTTCTTTAAGAGACGTGACCACATTAAAGAGGCAGCAGGGGGACAGTCAGGACTCATTGCCTCGTGAGCGAGGACTCACCAACATTTATGAAATTGCCCTCCATTTGTTTACCAGCGGTGTTGGTCCGCTCCAAACCCCACCCACCGGCGGCAACCCTTTTCCACCCCGCGTGGGAAATTGCCCGGCGGAAATTGCCCGCAGGAGCGGATCGGCCGTTGCTCGATGCCCCCGACAGCGTTCTCCTGCAGGAAGCTGAGTGTGGCTGGGCAATGAGTCCGTCCTTAAAGGGGAAGTCGCTCTGCCGCTGCCGCCATTTTATTTCAATTGTCAGCCGATTACAAGTTCGGCCCGACAATGGCGGCCACGGGTTTGGCCGGGCCTCCAGCAGGCAGCCCGGCAACCCTCTTGGGTACCGGGCGGCTGGCCCGGCCAAACCCTCCCTGGTGTCCCAGTGGACCAAATTAAACTAAGTACAGAGCTCACAGCGGCCTTCCCCTTTAACTGAAGAGGAGGGATGTTGTGACGCATCAACACAACACTGATGACTTTGAGTGATGTCCGCTCTGCTCCAAGTGTACTTCCACCCCGCAGCTGCCCCAAACACCGCCCCGACCAGAAAAAAAATCAAAGAACTGAATTTCGTTCTCCTTCAGGATCGGCGAGTGCGAACCCTTTCAGTCGGAGAACAATTTTGCCCCTTGATCTCCTTACCTAAGGAAGTATATACTTGCCATAGAGGGAGTGTAACAGTGGTTTACCAGACTGATTCCAGGGATGGGGGGATTGTCCTGTGGGGAGAGATTGAATAGACTAGGTGTATATTCTCTAGAGATTAGAAGAATGAGAGGGGATCTCATTGAAACATAAAAAATGATTGCAGGACTTGACAGGGTAGAGGCAGGGAGGATGTTTCCCCTGGCTGGGGAGTCTAGAAACAGGGGTCACCGTCTCAGAATAAGGGGTTGGACATTTCGGACTGAGATGAGGAGAAATCTCTTCACTCCGACGGTGGTAAATCTTTGGAATTCTCTACCCCTGAGGGCGATGGAGGCTCAGTAGTTGAGTGTATTCAAGACGGAGATTGATAGATATTTGAATATTAAGGAATCAAGGGATATATGGATAGTGTAAGAAAGTGGAGTTGATCTAGAAGATCAGCCATGATCTTATTGAATGGCGGAGCAGGCTCGAGGGGCCGAATGGCCTACTCCTGCTCCTAATTCTTATGTTCTTATGATTTTCCTCCCATGGGCGAATGATCATTTTCAGAAAGTACAATCGAGCCCATGGAATTCTTTCCAACAATGTTGCAGGAGACTTGGCAACGTTTTCAGATGGACTTTCTTGGCACATCACTGATATTACATTCTTCTGCATAGATTATTGTTATTGATGTACTTTGGGATCATTAGCACTAGATGGTGGCACTGGGAGGCCATTGGGCTGCACCAAGTGTGTGCAGCCCAAGTATAAAAGGCCAGCCATTTTGTATATTAGTCACTTTGGGCCTTAATAAAGCAGAGCCAAGGTTATACCTCTTGGAGTTAAACAGTACTCAGTCTAACAGTTACAGCATACACAACATTTAGCGATGAGGCAACAAGAACCTTTGTCTACAAAAATGAGCACAATTGGATTGTTGGAGTGATTTGTGGAAGGAGAAGATTGAGCAGACTTTGTGAGCTGTTTGAGCCAGTTCTTCATGGCCAACAAAATGGAGGAGGTCGGCGACGCAGATCGGCGCCAGGTGGTGTTCCTCGTGGTTTGCGGTTCAACAATTTATGGTCTGATAAAGAATCTACTCCTGTTTGTGAGTCCAACAGAGAAGACATATGAAGAATTGTGTACACTGGTACAGGACCACCTTAAGCCAGACAAAGGCATCATCATCTCAAGATACAGATTTAAACACACGTTCGCTCAGAGGGCCAGAATGCGGCAGAATTTGTTGCTGACCTGTGACATCGAGCGGGACCGTGTAAGTTCGGGGCTGTGTTGGCAGACATGCTGCGGGACTTCTTTGTCGTCGGCATGAACCACGAGGTGATCCTGCGTTAGCTACTGGCGGTGGAGACGTTGGACTTGAATAGGGCCATCATGATCTCTCAGTCATGCATGACGACGGATAGAAGTCTAAAGCAGATATCAGTGAAAAATTGAAACTCAGGAAGTACTGTAAATATGATTGATTCGGCGTTCGGCAGAGCGACACATGGCAGGGCCTACCTGACTGCGTATGTGAAACCTGTGGCTGCCCAAAGTCCGCCAGCGGGAATGAATCTGATTTCTCCGTGTTGGCATTGTGGGGGAAATCACCGGCACCAGCAGTGCTGATTTAAGCAATATAGTTGCAAAGGTTGTCTGAGAGTGGGGCAAGTGTCTGCAGATGAGCAAGCGTGCTGCAACAAACCATGTGGAGGATGATGGTCAGAAGTGCGGATCCAGATACGCAATCCATGATACCAGAGGAGGAAGTGTATGGACTGTACTCATTTCTAACGAAGAGCAAACCAATAATGATCAACATGAAATTTAATGTGGTACTGGTATCGATGGAACTGGACATGAGGGCGAGTCGATCGATAATGAGCCAGAGGGCATTCAACAAGCTGTGGGACATTAAGGCTGTGAGGCCCAGGCTGATTCCAGTCACTACCAAGTTGCACACGTACACCAAAGAACTCATAACGATGATTGGCTTTGCCACATTTAAAGTGTCGTATGACAGTGCGGTTCATGAGTTACTGCTGTGGATTGTCCCAAGCAACGGCCCAATGCTGTTCGGCAGGAACTGGCTTGAAAAAATATGATGTGACTGGAATGACGTCAAGGCATTGTCGTCGGAGGAAGATACATGTGCCCAAATATTGAAAAAGTTCCCCTCACTGTTCGAACCAGGCATCAGCAACTTCACGGGAGCCAAGGTACAGATCCACGTAGACTTGGATGCAAGGCCCATCCATCATAAAGCTCGGCAATTCCATATATGATGAGGGAGCAGGTCGAAATCGAACTGGACAGACTCCAGCATGAAGGGATCATATCACCGGTTGAATTTAATGAATAGGCCAGCTCCATTGTTCCTGTGCTGAAAAGTGATGGCACAGTCAGAATCTGTGGAGACTTCAAGGCTATGATCAACAGGGTTTCGAAACAGGATCAGTACCCATTACCGAAGGCTGATAACTTGTTTGCAATGCTAGCCGGGGGGGAAGTCGTTTACCAAACTGGACTTGATGTTGGCCTACTTGAAACAGGAGCTGGTCGAGAAGTCGAAGAGACTTCCATGCATTAACACGCATAAAGGACAGTTTATTTATCACAGGTGGAATTCGCTCGGCTGCAGCAATATTTCAGAGGAACATGGAGAGTCTACTGAAGTCCGTTCCCAGAACCGTCGTGTTCCAACTTGACATCCTGATCACAGGTCGTGACTCCGAGGAGCTTCTGAACAACCTGGAAGAGGTTCTACATCGTCTGGACAAAGTGGGACTCAGACTGAAACGCTCGAAGTGCGTCTTCATGGCACCAGAGGTTGAATTCCTGGGGAGGAAAATTGCTGCTGACGGCATCAGGCCCACGGACGCAAAAACCAAGGACATCAAGAATGCACCCAGGCCGCAGAATGTGACGGAGCTGCGTTCTTCCCTGGATCGACTCAACTACTTCGGTAACTTCCTATCTAAATTGAGCACCGTATTAGAACCATTGCACATGCTGCTAAAAAAAGGCGTCCACTGGGTGTGGGATGCGTCTCACGACAGAGCTTTTGAGAAAGCCACTAATCTGCTTTGCTCTAACAAGCTGTTGGTACATTATGACCCATGTAAACATTTAGTATTGGCCTGCGATGCTTCGTCATATGGAATTGGTTGCGTACTCCAACAAGCTAATGAGTTGGGTAAACTTCAACCAGTCGTGTATGCTTCAAAAAGTTTGTCTAAAGTGGAAAGAGCCTACAGCATAGTAGAGAAAGAAGCACTAGCCTGTGTGTATGGGGTTAAAAAGATACATCAGTACCTGTTTGGTCTTTGGCTTGAACTGGAGACAGATCACAAGCTGCTCATTTCACTGTTCTCTGAAAACAAAGGTATCAATACCAATGCTCCATCGTGCATCCAGAGGTGGACGCTGACATTATCCGCTTACGATTATGTCATTCGCCATAGACCTGGCACCGAGAATTGTGCCGATGTTTTGAGCCATCTGCCGTTGCCCACACCGGAGGTGGAAACACCACAACCGGCGGACCTATTGTTAGTTATGGATGCTTTTGAGAGTGAAGGATTCCCTGTCACGGCTCAACAAGCTAAGACCTGGACCATCCATGACCTGATTTTATCGGTGGTGAAGAGTTGCATCCTCAAAGTTGATTGGTCTGCCATACCCAAGCAAATGTGCGAGGAGACCAAACCTTACATTGGTCGTAAAGACGAACTGTCTATTCAGTCCTGTTGTTATGCCCAAGAAAGGGAGAGAGAAATTTGTGCGTGAGCTACATAGCACACATCCCGGCATTGTAATGATGAAAGCCATCGCCAGGTCTCATGAATGGTGGCTAGGAATTGACTCTGAGCTGGAATCATGTGTGCATCAGTGCAACACTTGCATGCAGCTCAGCAAAGCACCAGCGGAACCACCGCTGAGTCTGTGGTCGTGACCGTCCAAACCATGGTCCAGGATCCACATAGACTTTGCAGGTCCATTCCTGGAGAAGATGTTTTTAATTGTGGTGGATGCATATTCGAAGTGGATAGAGTGTATAATCATGCCATCCAGTACATCCACAGCTGCCATTGAGAATGTCAGTGTCATGCTTGTGACACATGGTCTGCCTGACATGGTTGTTAGCGACAACGGATCGTGCTTCACCAGTCAGGATTTTCAAGAGTTTATGAAACTCAATGGTATCAAACATGTAAAGTCAGCACCGTTCAAACCTGCATCCAATGGACAAGCAGAACGTGCTGTCCAAATCATAAAGCAGAGTATGAAGCAAGTAACCCAAGGGTCACTGCAGACCCACCTATCATGCATACTGCTTAGTTACAGGACAAGACCACACGCGCTTACCGGGGTCTCACCGGCTGAACTAATGGTGAAGAGAGGTCTTAAGACCAAGCTATCTCTTGTACACCCTGACTTGAATGATCATGTTGAATATAGAAGATAAAGTCAGCACAGGTATCACGATCGCACTGCTGTGTCACGCGATATTTCTGTAAATGATCCTGTATATGTTCTGAATTATGGTCAGGGTCCCAAGTGGATCGCTGGTACTGTCATGGCCAAGGAGGGCAACAGAGTATTTATTGTCAAGCTCAAAAATGGCCAAACATGCGGGAATCATATGGATCAGACAAAGCTGCGGCACACAGACGAACTGGAACAGTCGGAGGAAGAGACAATCAATGACCAACCAACCTACCCCCAGTCATCAGAGCACTCAGTGGTCATCAGTGAATCAGGACTTTCAATCACTGACATGTTCAATGAAAATAGACTTTCAATCCCTGACATGGCCATTGCCACTCCCATCAGGTCAGCCACCCAGCCAACAGTCACAACAGACTCTGAACACTCACCCAAGGCTGGAGTTGAACTGAGATGGTCAACCCGAGAGGGTAAAACACCGGACCATCTCAATTTATAAAAGACTGTGTTAATATCTCAGAGGTGGGTATTGTCATGTATGTACTTTCAGGATCATTAGCCACTAGATGGCGTCACTGTTGGAGGCCATTGGGCTGCACGCATATGTGTGCAGCCCAAGTATAAAAGGCCAGTCATTTTATATATTATTCATTTTGGGCCTTACTAAAGCAGAGCCAAGGACATACCTCTTGGAGTTAAACAGCACTCAGTCTAACAGTTATTGAATACACAACAATTATTATCTACCATAATTTCTTCTTATCTCACCACATTTATTTTTGTTTTGATTTTGAGGGCTGTATAATTTGCATTTTAGATTTTACGGAAGTAGTCAGCAAATTATAGATTAATGAGGAAGAGTTTTCCGCAAGTGTAACAAAATATTTACAGCACAGAAAATAGTCATTGGGCCCAAAAGGTCCATGCCAGTGTTTATGCTCCACACGGGCCTTCTCCCACCACACTTCATCTCACCCCATCAACTTATCCTTCAATTGCTTTCTAACACTTGTGATTATCCAGCTTCCCCTTTTTGTATCTCACCTCAATCATGAGTTCCTCATTCTCACCCCTCCCTGGGTAAAATTGAAAATCACTGAACAGGATTCTCCGCATTCCTTTCGGAGTGTAACCAACGTCTGACGTCTCATGAGGGTGGGACAATACTGGGAGAGTCAGTACTGAGTGAACGCTGTCCTGTCGGAGGCTCAGTAGTGAGGGAACACTGCACTTCGGAGGGTCAGTACTGAAGGAGCATTGCCCTGTCGGAAGGTCAGTACTGATCGAGCGCTGCCGTGTCGGAGGGTCAGTACTGAGGGAGCTCTTCCCTGTCGGAGGGTCATTACTGAGGGAGTGCTGCACTTTCGGAGGGTAGGTACTGAGGGAGCACTGCACTGTTGTAGGGTCAGTACTGAGGGAACGCTGCACTATCGGAGGGTCATTACTGAGGGAGCACTGCACTGTTGTAGGGTCAGTACTGAGGGAGCACTGCACTGTTGTAGGTTCAGTACTGAGGGAACACTGCATTGTTGTAGGGTCAGTACTGAGGGAGCACTGCACTGTTGTAGGGTCAGTACTGAGGGAGCACTGCATTGTTGTAGGGTCAGTACTGAGGGAGCACTGCATTGTTGTAGGGTCAGTACTGAGGGAGCACTGCACTGTTGTAGGGTCAGTACTGAGGGACGCTGCACTGTTGTAGGGTCAGTACTGAGGGAACGCTGCACTATCGGAGGGTCATTACTGAGGGAGCACTGCACTGTTGTAGGGTCAGTACTGAGGGAGCACTGCACTGTTTTAGGTTCAGTACTGAGGGAGCACTGCATTGTTGTAGGGTCAGTACTGAGGGAGCACTGCACTGTTGTAGGGTCAGTACTGAGGGAGCACTGCATTGTTGTAGGGTCAGTACTGAGGGAGCACTGCACTGTTGTAGGGTCAGTACTGAGGGAGCACTGCACTGTTGTAGGGTCAGTACTGAGGGAGCACTGCACTGTTGTAGGGTCAGTACTGAGGGATGCTGCACTGTCAGAGGGTCAGTACTGAGGGACGCTGCACTGTTGTAGGGTCAGTACTGAGGGAGCACTGCACTGTCGGAGGGTGAGTACTGAGGGACGCTGCACTGTCGGAGGGTCAGTTCTGAGGGAGCACTGCACTGTCGGAGGGTGAGTACTGAGGGAACACTGCACTGTTGTAGGGTCAGTACTGAGGGATGCTGCACTGTTGTAGGGTCAGTACTGAGGGAGCACTGCACTGTTGTAGGGTCAGTACTGAGGGAGCACTGCACTGTTGTAGGGTCAGTACTGAGGGACGCTGCACTGTTGTAGGGTCAGTACTGAGGGAGCACTGCACTGTTGTAGGGTCAGTACTGAGGGAGCACTGCACTGTCAGAGGGTCAGTACTGAGGGAGCACTGCACTGTCAGAGGGTCAGTACTGAGGGAGCACTGCACTGTCAGAGGGTCAGTACTGAGGGAGCACTGCACTGTAGGATACGCTGTCTTTCGCGATTTTAAACCAAAGCTCCATCTATCCCCTTGGGAGGACATAATAGAACCTATGGCCATTATTGGAAGAAGATCAGGGAATGAGGTTTCTCCCGTGTCCTGGGACCCAATATTTATCCCTTAACCAACATCAATATGAACAGATTATCTGGTCATTGATCACATTGCTGTTTGTGGGTTCTTGCTGTGTGCAAATTGGCTGCGGCATTTCCTTCATTACAACAATGACTACACTTCAAAAAGTAGGTCATTGACTGTACAGCGATTGGGATGTCCTGAGGTGGTGAAAGGCACTGTAGAAATGGGAGCTCTTTCTTTCAGGCACTGGATCAGGAACCTCCCAGGTTATCAAAGGGCATTTTACAAGACTCGGGGTCAATGGCACCGTTGAACAAGAAGGCCAAGCGGTATTTGACCTTTGCCACCGGGCTCTTCGAGTGCATCAGCTTCACGGGCGTGATCTTCGGCTGGGCTTCCCTCATCTTCGTCCTGAAGAAGGAGGAATATTTCTCCGACCTCTGTGTCCCACTGCACAACTCCAGCGACCCCGGCGCGAGGAATGGCACCAGTGAGTATCTGCGGGATGAGGGAAGGGAGGGGGTAGGGGAAAGAGGGAGAGAGAGTGACTGAGTTTGGAATGGCACCAGTAAGTGTCCGAAGGGAGGGAGATAGAGGGACAGAAAGAGAGAGGGACAGAGAGAGAGGGACAGAGAGAGAGGGCAACAGAGAGAGAGAGTGACAGAGAACGAGAGAGAGAGACAGAGAGAGAGAAAGGGGTGACAGAGAGAGAGGGACAGAGAGAGAGGAGGAGAGAGAGTGAGCGAGAGGGACAGAGAGAGACAGAAATACAGAGAAAGAGAGAGAGAGAGGGACAGAGATTGAGAGAGGGACAGAGAGAGTGAGGGAGGGAGAGGGCCAGAGAGAGACAAACAGAGAGACAGAGAGAGAGAGAGAGACACAGAGAGAGAGAGAGAGGGAAACAGAGAGAGAGAGAGAGAGAGAGAAATGGGTGACAGAGAGAGGGACAGAGAGAGAGTGAGGGAGAGAGAGAGACACAGAGAGAGAGAAAGAGAGAGAGAGAGAGAGGGACAGAGAGAGAGAGAAAGTGGTGACAGAGTGAGAGGGACAGAGAACGAGAGGAACAGAGAGAAAGAGCGAGCAGGACAGAGAGAGAGACAGAAAGACAGAGAAAGAGAGAGAGAGGGACAGAGAATGAGAGAGGGACAGAGAGAGAGAGAGTAAGGAGTGATGGAGGGAGAGGGACAGAGAGAGAGAGAAACAGAGAGAGAGGGGGAGAGAGAGTGAGGGAGAGGGACAAAGAGAGAGACAGAGAAAGAGAGAGAGGGAAAGAGAGAGACAGGGGTGACAGAGAGGGACAGAGAGAGAGAGGAACAGAGAGAGCGAGGGAGAGGGACAAAGAGAGAGACAGAGAGAGAGAGAAACTGAGAGAGAGAAAGGGATGACAGATCGAGAGAGGGACAGTGAAAAAGAGTGACAGGGAGAGAGGGACAGAGCAAACTATGTCGGTATGAGGGGTGACTTGGCTAAGGTAGATAGGGAAACTACATTAAAAGATATGATGGTAGACAAGCAACGGCTAGCATTTAAAGATCTAATACATCATTTACAACAAATATACATTCCTTTAAGACACAAAAACCTCACAGGAAAACTGGTTAAACATGGCTAACAAGAGATGTTAAAACTAGTATTAGATCGAATGAAGAGGCTTATAATGGTGCCAGAAAGACTAATAAGCCTGAGGATTAGGAGGATTTTAGAATTCAGCAAAGAAGGACCAAGAAATTGATCTGGAAAGAGAAAAAGAATATGGGAGTAAATTAGGAAGAGACATAAAAACAGATCGTAACCATTTCTATAGGTATGTAAATAGGAAGAGATAAGTGAAGGGAATGACATAGGTAGAAAGAGGGGTGAGGTCCTGCAGGCAGAGTTTAGGGAGCTAGGAGAAAGATTAAAAAGCAAGATCTCAAAGGTAGCAATCTCCGGGTTACTCCCGGAGCCACGTGCTAGTGAGTACAGAAATAGGGGGATAGAGAAGATGAATACGTGGCTGGAGAGATGGTACATGCGGGAGGGCTTTAGATTCCTGAGGCATTGGGACTGTTTCTGGGGGAGGTGGGACCTGTACAAGCCGGACAGGTTGCTCCTCATTATACCCACGACCAATATCCTCGCGGGAGGTTTTGCTATTCTTATTGGGGAGGGTTTAAATTAGCTTGGCAGGGGGATGGGAACTGGAGAATAGATTCAGTGGGGAAGAGAAGTAAAGCTGGAATTGGGCAGCAGAGTAGTAGAAGTAGAAAGTGAATTTGGAAGATAGATGAAACATGGGCTGGAAAATAGACAAAAGGGTAGTTTGGCAATACTAAATGTGATATACTTCAATGCAAGGAGTATAGGAAATAAGGCAGATGAGCTGAGAGCACAGATTGACACTTGGCAGTATGATATTATAGCTATTACTGAGACGTGGCTGACAGAAGGATAGGTATGGCAGCTGAACTTTCCTGGTTACAGGATTTTCAGACAGGATAGAGAGGGGGGTAAAACAGGAGGGGGTGTCGCAGTATTGATTAAAGAAACAATCACATCTGTGGGAAGGGATGATATGTTAGAGGAGTCATCAAACGAGGCCATATGGGTTGAATTAAAGAATAAAAAAGGGGCGATCACAATATTGGGAGTGTACTATAGACCCCCAAGCAGTCAGAGTGAGATAGAAGAACAAATATGTGGGCAAATTGCTGCAAAGTGCAAAATCTATCGAGCTGTAATAGTGGGGGATTTCAACTATGCCCATATTAACTTGGAAAAAGGTAGTGTGAATGGTACAGAAGGTGCGGAATTCCTAAAATGCATTCAGGAAAAATTATTTTGCCAGTACATAACAAACCCAACAAGGAAGGGTCAGTTCTGTACTTAGTTTTGGGGTATGAAGAGGGGCAGGTGGAAGGGGTATCAGTGGGAGAGCATTTTGGTGCTCGTGACCATAATTCAGTAAGATTTAGGGTAGTTATGGAAAAGGAAAAAGGGGGACCAGTGAAAAAAGTTCTCAACTGGGGAAAAGCCAATTTTGCTGAGCTGAGATGGGATTGGGCCAAAATGGACTGAAACTGGCTACTTGATGGGAAATCAGTGTCAGAGCAGTGGGAGTCATTCAAGGAGGAGATCCTGAGGGTACAGAGCAAGTATGTTCCACTAATAAAAGGGTGGGGCTAACAAATCTAGAGCCCTCTGATGTCGGGGGACATATCGAGTAAGATAAAAAAAAAGGGAAGCTTATGACAGATACGGAGAACTCAACACTGCAGAAACTCTAGCGGAGTATAAGAATTAAAAAAGATATCAGGAAGTCAGAGAGAGAGAATGAAAGAATGTTGGCAGTAAAATCAGGGAAAAGCCAAAGATGTTTTATAGATATATTAAGAGCAAGAGGATAACTAGAGAAAGAGTGGGGCCTCTTAGAGACCGTCAATGAAATCTGTGTGTAGAGGCAGAAGATGTCGGTAAGATATATAATGAATACTTTGCATCTGTGCAGCAGCTCAGAGTGGGAAAACCGAGTTTGGTGAGTGGGAGAGTTTCAAGGGTTTGGAGGCTGGTGGCAATTGCTAGTCGCCTCTCAGTAAGATTAACAGTTAAATATTTAGCATTCTTTCAGGCTGAGGTAGAGACAAACTAGCAAGCTAGCTCTCCAGTAGTTTGCTAAATAGCCAGTTAGTTAAAACTAGTTAAAACCGGTTTTTGAGCAGCTGACCAGTGGTGACTCATCTGAGCCACAAGCAATTTAAAAATCGAGGGCACGTGCTGTTAGCTCGGAGTGCAGCAGCTCAGAGTGGGAAAACAGGGTTTAGTAAGTGGGAGAGTCTGGTGAAGTGGGGGCGGGAGGTTTTGCTTTGCCTTGTTTTTCCTAACTTTTTCCGCAGAGCGGCGACGTACCTGAGCCGGAGCAGACCGAGGCCCGAGGGTGGGAATAAAAGCCACAGCAGACATAGAAACATAGAAAAATAGGTGCAGGAGGAGGCCATTCGGCCCTTCGAGCCTGCACCACCATTCAATGAGATCATGGCTGATCATTCACCTCAGTACCCCTTTCCTGCTTTCTCTCCCTATCCCTTGGTCCCCTTAGCTGTAAGAGCCAAATCTAACTCCCTCTTGAATATATCCAATGAACTGACATCAACAACTCTCTGCGTTGGGAATTCCACAGGTTAACAACTCTCCGAGTGAAGAAGCTTCTCCTCATCTCAGTCCTAAATGGCCTACCCCTTATCATTAGACTGTGTCCCCTGGTTCTGGACTTCCCCAACATTGGGAACATTCTTCGTGCATCTAATCTGTCCAGTCCCGTCAATTTTAAATGTTTCTATGAGATCCCCTCTCATTCTTCTAAACTCCAGTGAATACAGGCCCCGACGATCCAGTCTCCCTTCATATGTCAGTCCTGCCATCCTGGGAATTAGTCTGGTGAACCTTTGCTGCACTCCTTCAATAGCAAGAATGTCCTTCCTCGGGGTTAGGAGACCAAAACTGAACACAATATTCTAGGTGAGGTCTAACCAAGGCCATGTATAACTACAGTAAGACCTTTCTTCTCCTATACTCAAATCCCCTAGCTATGAAGGCCAACATACCATTTGCCTTCTTCACCGCCTGCTGTACCTGCATGCCAACTTTCTATGACTGATATACCATGACACCCAGGTCTCGTTGCACCTCCCCTTTTCCTAATCTACCGCCATTCAGATAATATTCTGCCTTCGTGTTTTTGCCACCAAAGTGCATAACCTCACATTTATCCACATTATACTGCATCTGCCATGCATTTGCCTAATCACCTAACCTGTCCAAGTCACCCTGCAGCCTCTGAGCATCCTCCTCACAGCTCTCACCACCACCCAGTTTAGAGTCATCTGCAAACGTGGAGATATGATACTCAATTCCTTCATCGAAATAATTAATGTATATTGTAAATAGCTGGGGTCACAGCACTGAGCCCTGCAGCACCCTATTAGTCACTGCCTGCCATTCTGAAAAGGACCCATTTATCCAGACTCTCTGCTTCCTGTCTGCCAACCAGTTCTCTATCCACATCTGTACATTACTCCCAATACCATCTGCTTTAATTTTGCACATCAATCTCTTGTGTGGGACCTTGTCAAAAGCCTTTGAAAGTCCAAATACACCACATCCATTGGTTCTCCCTTGTCCACTCTACGAGTTACATCCTCAAAAAATTCCAGAAGATTTGTCTAGCATGATTTCCCTTTTACAAATCCATGCTGACTTGGACCGATCCTGTCACTGCTTTCCAAATGCGCTGCTATTTCTTCTTTAATAATTGATTCCATCATTTTCAGTCTAACTGGTGTATAATTCCCCGTTTTCTCTCTCCCTCCTTTTTTAAAAAGTGGTGTTACATTAGCTACCCTCCAGTCCACGGGAACTGATCCAGAGTCGATAGACTGTTGGAAAATGATTACAAGTGCATCCACTATTTCTAGGGCTACTTCCTTAAGTACTCTGGGATGCAGATTACCAGGCCCTGGGGATTTTTCAGCCTTCAATCCCATCAATTTTGCAAACACAATTTCCAGCCTAATAAGGATTTTCTTCACTTCCTCCTTCTGACTAGACCCTCGGTCCCCTAGTATTTCCGAAAGGTTATTTGTGTCTTCCTTCGTGAAGACAGAAGCAAAGTATTTGTTCAACTGGTCTGCCATTTCTTTGTTCCCCATTATAAATTCAGCTGATTCTGACTGCAAGGGACCTACGGTTGTCTTCACTAATCTTGATCTCTTCATATATCTATAGAAGCTTTTGCAATTAGTTTTTATGTTCCCAGCAAGGTTCCTCTCATACTCTCTTTTCCCCCTCCTGATTAAAGCCTTTGTCCTCCTCTGCTGAATTTTAAATTCCTTGTGGTCCTCAGGTTTGCTGCTTTATATAGCCAATTTATATGCCTCTTTCTTGGATTTAACACGATCCTTCATTTCCCTTGTTAGCCATGGTTGAGCCAGCTTCCCCATTTTAATTTTACTCCAGACAACGATGTTCAATTATTGAAGTTCATCCATGTGATCTTTAAATGTTTGACATTGCCTATCCACCGTCAATCCTTTAAATATAATTCGCCAGTCTATTCTAGCCAATTCACGTCTCATACCATCGAAGTTACCTTTCCTTAAGTTCAGAACCCTAGTCTCTGAATTAACTGTGTCACTCTCCATCTTAATAAAGAATTCTGCCATATTATGGTCACTCTTCCCCAAGGGGCCTCGCACAAGAAGATTACTAATTAGTCCTTTCTCATTACACATGACCCATCTAGGATGGCCAGCCCTCCAGTTGGTTCGTCGATATATTGGTCTAGAAAACCATCCCTAATACACTCTAGGAAATCCTCCTCACCGTATTGCTACCAGTTTGGTCAGCTCCACCCATACAGATTCCACATCATCCAAGCTAATGCTCTTCCTTACTATTGCGTTAATTTCCTCTTTAACCAGCAATGCTACCCCACCTCCTTTTCCTTTCTGTCTATCGTTCCTGAATGTTGAATACCCCTGGATGTTGAGCTCCCAGCCTTGGTCACCCTGGAGCCATGTCTCCATGATACCAATTATATCATATTCGTTTTTAACACACTTTACTGCCTGCGCAGTTAATTCCTCCACCTTATTACAAATACGTCTCGCATTGAGGCACAGAGCCTTCAGGCTTGTCCTTTTAACACACTTTGCCCCTTTAAAATTTTGCTGCAATGTGGCCCTTTTTGATTTTTGCCTTAGGTTTCTCTGCCCTCCACTTTTTCTTTTACTTTTCTTCTTTCTATCTTTTGCTTCTGCCCCCATTCTATTTCCCTCTGTCTCCCTGCCTAGTTTCCCATCCCCCTGCCATATTAGTTTAACCCCTCCCCAACAGCACTAGAAAACACTCCCCCTAGGACATTGGTGCCGGTTCTGCCCAGGTGCAGACCGTCCGGTTTGTACAGGTCTCACCACCCGCAGAACCGGTTCCAATGTCCCAGGAATTTAAATCCTTCCCTTCTGCACCATTCCTGAGCTATCCTGCAATTTATCTCAGCTATCCTGCAATTCCTACTCTGACTAGCATGTGGCACTGGTAGCAATCCTGAGATTACTACCTTTGAGGTCCCACTTTTTAAACTAGCTCCTTAAAATCAGCTTGTAGGCCCTCATCCAGTTTTTTACCCATATCTTTGGTACCTATATGCAGTACGACAACTGGCTGTTCACCCTCCCTCTCGAAAATGCCCTGCAGCCGTTCTGAGACATCCTTGACCCTTGCACTCGGGAGGCAACATACCATCAGCATACAGCCAGTGTGATCTCCTGGACTAGTTTTGATCACCTGGTTGGATCGGAGAGGAATTTTCCCAGATTTTTCCGCAATTGGCCTGGGTTTTTTTCTGGTTAATGCCTCTCCCAGGAGATCGCATGGCTCCGGGTGAGGAGAACCCTGTGTGTGACATCACAGGTAATGCAGGTAAGTGATTGGTTGTGATTGTGGGCTAAGTTTTTCTTTTAAATTAATATATAGCATATAACTAAATACTAAAAACTGACCTTTACTTGTTTAACTAATTTGATAAACTATATAGGGTAAATACTTGATTAACGCTAAACTAATTAATTAAATAAATTAATGGGAAAACAGAAGATGTGTTGTTGCTGCAATATGTGTGAGGTTCTAGAAGTTTTGGTCGAGGGCGACTACATCTGCGGTAAGTGTCTGCGGCTCCGGGTTGAGGAGCTGGAGTCCGAGCTGCAGACATTGCGAGACATGAGAGAGGGAGAAAGTTACTTGGACCTGTTGCTCCAGGAGGCAGCCACACCCTCTAGATTAAATACTTTAGAATTGACACATGGTCAGGGACTGGAGCATGTGACTGCGAGTGAAGCAGGTAAGGGGATCCAGGAGGTAGTATTGCAGGAGCCTCAGTCCCTGCACTTGTCCAATAGATTTTAGGTTCTTGCAACACTTGTGGATAAGTGTGCAGACTGCGGGGTGGACAAGCAGATTGACCAAGGTACCGTGGTGCAGAAAGCCATTCAAGTGCGGGGAGTAAAGAGGCAGGTGGTTGGAGAAGGGGACAGTATAGTTAGGGAGATAGATCGGGTTCTCTGCAGCCGAGAGTGTGCATCCCGAAGGCGATGTTGCCTACCTGGTGCCAGGGTAAAGGACATCTCCTCCGCCAGGCCGGAGGAGAACTTGGAGTGGGAGGGGGAGCATCCAGTTGCCGTGGTACATGTAGGTACCAATGACATAGGTAGGATTAAGAAAGAGGTTCTGCTGAGAGAGTTTGAACATCTAGGGACTAAATTGAAAAGCAAAACCACAAAGGTAGTAATCACTGCATTATTTCCTGAGCCACAAGCAAATTGGCATAGGGTCAATAGGAGGGGCAGTATTGAGGGAGCACCGCACTGTTGGAGGGCCAGTACTGTGGGAGTGCCACATTGTCGGAGGGGCATTACTGAGGGAGTGCCACACTGTCAGAGGGGCAGTACTGAGGGAGTGCGACACTGTCAGAGGGACAATACTGCAGGACAGCCACACTGTTGGAGGGGCAGTTCTGAGGGAAGGCCACACTGTCGGAAAGTCATTACTGAGGGAACACCAGACTGTTGGAGGGTCCGTCTTTCATATGAGACATTAAACCAAGGCCCCAGTCTGCCCTCTTATTTGAAGAAAAGTTCCCACAGCCACTATTGGAAGAAGAGCAGGGGCAGTTCTGCCCAAGGGATAGGGACAATATTTATCCCACAACCAATATCACAAAAAAACAGATGATCTGGTCATTAATCACGTTGCTGTTTGTGTGGACTTGCTGTGTGAAAATTGGCTGCCATGTTTTCTACATTGCAACAGTAACTACACTTCAAAAGGACTTCAGTTGGGACGGCTTGAGTTGGTGAAAGGCGCTGTAGAAATCGATGCTCTTTCTCTGTCTGTCTCACTCACTTTCTCGTCCTTTCTTTCTCTCTCTCAGTGGACTGTGATTGGCAGGATGAGCGCTTCACCCTCATCTTCACCCTCGCCTCCTGCACCATCAACTTTGTGGCCTTCCCCAGTGGTTTACTGTTTGACCACTTTGGTACCATGGTAACCCATGTCCTGGCCATGTAATTACTTGCCCTCTTCTGGGCTTTTGGGTTGTTAGAGGTTGATATGACTTGACACAGTCAGTAGAAGAGAAACAATTAAGACAGAAAGAGAATCATGATAGAGGTAGAGTAAGAGAGTGATGTGTAATATTGAATCAGAAGGTTAGAGTGAAGAACCATCACCATAAATGGTTAAAGTGGTTACCAGGAATATTAAAGATATATGGTCCTCGCACATATTTGATGATGGAAATGTTAGGTTTGTTCATATTGAAGGAGCTGAAAGTTGAAATGATTCGATTATTTCTGATGAGTCAGATAGTCTTGTTATAAGTAGAGTACCAATAGCAAATCCTACATCTGATGTACTGGAAACAAGTCCAAGAGAAAGTCAGAATTTAAGTCTGAGTCAGGCAGGCAGACAGTCTGAAGTTGTACAGAGTTCAAATGTAGATCAAGGGCATCTCTTGAAGAAAAACTCTCCTCAGGCTCAGCCTAGAATGAGTCTAACTGCAACACCAAGTTTGGAGAGCGAAGGTATCCTCATCGAAACAGAAACCCCTGGTTAAGTTTGATTTGTAAATATGGTAAACTAAGTCCATGGGGCTGAAATTGCTCCTTTCCTTTTGGCCTTTTAACACCGGAAAGTGGCGGCCACACTGGGGAGTGCAATGGCCGCTGACTTTTCGTGTAATGGCCGCCATGATCAAAATTCCGCTTCTGTGCTATCCCGGTGGTGACCCGCTCCCCCCCACTGCTCCGCTGTTGCCGATCCGTGCTAAGTACATCATCACAGTGTGTACCGTCGATCTACTCCCCGCCCCGCCCCCATCAACGGCGAAATTCTGCCGTGAAAACTTACGGCCCGCCCGGTGGTACCAAAGCAAGCTTTTTTGTGGTGGTCCAGTGAGGCTGAGGCCTTCTGTAATGGTGGCACAGCTCCCCTTAAAGGGGAGGACCTACTGCTGCTGCCGCCATGTTTTTTATTTTGTCGGACGACTGCCATGTCGGCCCGACAATTATTCCTCCAGGTTCGGCCGGGCCACCAACAGACAGCCTGGCACCCCCTCTTCAGTGCCAGGCCGCTGGTCCTGCAGAAACCCAACCTAGAGGCCCGGTGGACCGAAGTTTAAAGATCGCGCAGGCTCTCACCTTTAAGTGAAGGGGAGAGCCGTGGTGATGTGGCATTGTGCTGACCTCATCACCGGGACCACTCCACAGCTCCCCCCCCCGCAACTTCCCCCCTCTAGTCTTGTCACCGCCGCATATCCGCCCCCATTAAGTGCAACTTCCAGATCCAAGTGAAAAAAACAAAGAGCAGAATTTTGTTCAAGAGGCGACCTCACTCACCATGGCGGTAAAAAACATAGAAACGTGCTGTGTACGCCATGTTTCGGGCGTGGGTAAATTTTGGCCCGAATATCTTTGATGTGTATAACCATGCAAGTTATGTATGATGATTATTTTGTTATGATTAATTACTCATTAAGGGGGGAGAAGTATAATGTAGCTCCCCATAGTGGACTACTGTGTAAATACAACTGCTGATGTATATTATAAAAGCATCATGTTCTTGTAGTCCGTGTGTTTGTGATGTCACAAAGAAGATATCAGAGGTTCAGAGGAGGTTTACCGGGAATGAGGAACTTCAGTCATGTGGAGAGATTGAAGAAACTGGGGTTGTTCTCTTTCGAGCAGAGAAGATTGAAGAGAGACCAAATCGAGATACAGTTTGATTGCTGTTTTGATTTGTTGTCAGTGTAAACTCTGAGAATAGTTCCCCGAATAAATCCAAAAAACACTGTGTGCATTTATTGGAGCAATTTATGACTGAACTATATACTTTCACCACCTCAGGATGTCCCAAAACACTTTAAAACTAATGAAGTTCTTTTGAAGTGTAGTCACTGTTCTAATGTAGGAAACGTGGCAGTCAATTTATGCACAGCAAGCTCCCACAGAGAGAAATGCAATATGACCAGACACCAACTGTATTTTTAGTGATGTGCGTGAGGGATAAATATTGGCCACAGGATTCCGGGGAGAATTGCCCTGTTCTTCCAGTACCAGCTATGTCCACTTCGGAGGGCGGAAGGGACATTGGTTTAGCTTTTTATTTGAAAGAGGGCATCTCTAACAGTGCAGCTCTTCCTCAGTACTGCCACTCCCATAGTGCAGCGCTCCCTCAGTACTGCCCCTCCCACAGTACAGCACTCCTTCAGTACTGCCCCTCCTACTGTGCAGCACTCCCTCAGTGCAGCACTCCCTCAGTACTGCCCCTCCTACTGTGCAGCACTCCCTCAGTGCAGCACTCCCTCAGTGCAGCACTCCCTCAGTACTGCCCCTCCCTCAGTGCAGCACTCCCTCAGTACTGCCCCTCCCACAGTGCAGCGAACCCTCAGTACTGCCCCTCCCACAGTGCAGCGAACCCTCAGTACTGCCCCTCCCACAGTGCAGCACTCCCTCAGTACTGTCCCTCCCACAGTGCAGTACTCCTTCAGTACTGCCCCTCCCACAGTGCAGCGAACCCTCAGTACTGCCCCTCCCACAGTGCAGCGAACCCTCAGTACTGCCCCTCCCACAGTGCAGCGAACCCTCAGTACTGCCCCTCCCACAGTGCAGCGAATCCTCAGTACTGTCCCTCCCACCATGCAGCACTCCCTCAGTACTGCCCCTTACACAGTGCAGCACTCCCTCAGTACTGCCTCTCCCACACTGCAGCACTCCCTCAGTATTGCCCCTCCCACAGTGCAGCACTCCCTCAGTACTGCCCCTCCCACAGTGCAGTACTCCTTCAGTACTGCCCCTCCCACAGTGCAGTACTCCCTCAGTACTGCCCCTCCCACAGTGCAGTACTCCCTCAGTACCGCCCCTCCCACAGTGCAGCACTCCCTCAGTACTGCCTCTCCCACAGTGCAGCACTCACTCAGTACTGCCTCTCCCACAGTGCAGCACTCTTTCAGTACTGCCTCTCCCACAGTGCAGCACTCCCTCAGTACTGCCCCTCCCACAGTGCAGCACTCCCTCAGTACTGCCTCTCCCACATTGCAGCACTCCCTCAGTACTGCCTCTCCCACAGTGCAGCACTCTTTCAGTACTGCCTCTCCCACAGTGCAGCACTCACTCAGTACTGCCTCTCCCACAGTGCAGCACTCTTTCAGTACTGCCTCTCCCACATTGCAGCACTCCCTCAGTACTGCCTCTCCCACAGTGCAGCACTCCCTCAGTACTGCCCCTCCCGCAGTGCAGCACTCCCTCAGTACTGCCTCTCCCACAGTGCAGCACTCCCGCAGTACTGCCTCTCCCACAGTGCAGCACTCCCTCAGTACTGCCCATTCCACAGTGTAGCACTCCCTCAGTACTGCCCCTCCGACAGTGCAGCACTCCCTCAGTACTGCCCCTCCCACAGTGCAGCACTCCCTCAGTACTGCCCCTCCCACAGTGCAGCACTCTTTCAGTACTGCCCCTCCCACAGTGCAGCACTCCCTCAGTACTGCCTCTCCCACAGTGCAGCACTCCCTCAGTACTGCCTCTCCCACAATGCAGCACTCCCTCAGTACTGCCCCTCTCAGAAACATAGAAACATAGAAAATAGGTGCAGGAATAGGCCCTTCGGCCCTTCGAGCCTGCACCGCCATTCAATGAGTTCATGGCTGAAAAGGCAACTTCAGTACCCCATTCCTGCTTTCTCGCCATACCCCTTGATCCCCCGAATAGTAAGGACGACATCGAACTCCTTTTTGAATATATTTAGTGAATTGGCCTCAACAACTTTCTGTGGTAGAGAATTCCACAGGTTCACCACTCTATGGGTGAAGAAGTTTCTCCTCATCTCGGTCCTAAATGGCTTACCCCTTATCCTGAGACTGTGACCCCTGGTTTCGGTCTTCCCCAACATTGGGAACATTCTTCCTGCATCTAACCTGTCGAAACCCATCAGAATTTTAAACGTTTCTATGAGGTCCCCTCTCATTCTTCTGAACTCCAGTGAATACAAGCCCAGTTGATCCAGTCGTTCTTGATATGTCAGTCCCGCCATCCCGGGAATCAGTCTGGTGAACCTTCGCTGCACTCCCTCAATAGCAAGAATGTCCTTCCTCAAGTTAGGAGACCAAAACTGTATACAATACTCCAGGTGTGGCCTCACCAAGGCCCTGTACAACTGTAGTAACACCTCCCTGCCCCTGTACTCAAATCCCCTCGCTATGAAGGCCAACATGCCATTTGCTTTCTTAACCACCTGCTGTACCTGCATGCCAACCTTCAATGACTGATGTACCATGACACCCAGGTCTCATTGCACCTCCGCTTTGCCTAATCTGTCACTATTCAGATAATAGTCTGTCTCCCACAGTGCAGTGCTCCCTCATACGGCCCCTCCCACAGTGCAGTGCTCCCTCAGTACAGCCCCTCCCACAGTGCAGCACTCATTCAGTATGGCCCCTCCCACAGTGCGGTGCTCCCTCAGTACTGGCACTGGGACAATGACGATAGGTTTAGAGAGGGCACAGGAGACAATGGGATAAGGGAGAGCATTTTCAGTGGGAGGGACAGTGTCCTGGGGCCAAGATTGATCAACATCACTAAAAAAAGCTGATCATTATTTGTACATATGTAAACCCGTTAATACCTTGTTTAACCACCGGAGGGCTCATCCCCTGGAGTCCCAAGGGATCCCACAATCCCTTGGGAGCACCTGTACATAAGGAGGCCTCACAGGCTGTAGAGGCATTCTGGAGATCTGTAATAAAGGACTGCGGTCACACCTTACTTTGAGCTCACAGTATCTGGTCAGACTCTTTATTCAATACATAACAATTATCACATTGCTCTTTGTGGGAGCTTGCTGTGCACAAATCGGCTGCTGTGTTTCCTACATTACAATAGTGGCTGCACTTTAAAAAGCACTTACAGAATCATAGACTGATACAGCACAGAAGGAGGTCATTTGGCCCATGCTGCCTGTGCTTTGAAAGAGCTGTCCGATTTGACCCATTCCCTGCTCTTTCCCCATAGTCCTTCAAGTATTGATCCAATTCCCTTTTGAAAGTTGTTGTATCTGCTTCCACCGTCCTCAGGCAGTGCATTCCAGATCATAACAACTCGTTGCTTAATTTTTTCCCTCATGTTGCCTCTGGTTCTATCACCAATGACCTTAAATCTGTGTCCTCTGGTTCCTGACCCTCCTTCCATTGGAAACAGTTCCTCCTTATTTATTCGATCAAAACCGGTCATCATTTTGAACATCTCTATCAATTATCCTTTTAACCTTCTCTGCTCTAAGGAGAACAACCCCAGCTTCTCCAGTCTCTCCAAATAACAGAAGTCTCTCATCCCTGGTACCATTCTGGTAAATCCCCCCTGCGCCCTCTAGTGCCTTGACATCCTTCCTAAAGTGCGGTGCCCAGAATTGAACACAAGGCTCCAGCTGAGGCCTAACCAGTGGTTTATGAAGGATTTAGCAATAACTTCTTGCTTTTGTACTCTGGGTCTGTTTATCAAGTACTTCATTGGCTGTGAAGCGCTTTGGGTCGTCCTGAGGTGGTGAGAGACATTGAATATCTTGGAGCTCATTCCTTTCAGGGGAAGGGGAGGTGAATGTGGGGACAAAGGAGTTTAAACTAAGCTCTGATTTTTATCTCCACAGATTCCTCCACACCACCGCGACTCTGATCATCGCCTTCTCCACTGCTGGTAAGTCTAGCCCCTCCCCCTGTCAGAACCCAGTGAGGTCCCACACATGGTCCTTCAATACCTACATAGAATTACGTAGCATATACAGCACAGAAACAGGCCATTCAGCCCAATCAGTCCATGCCGGCTTTTGTGCTCCACTCCAGCCTCCTCCCATCCTTCCTCATCTAACTCTATCAGCATTATAAAAGTTGGATAGAGTGAAGGATAGAGCACCAGTCCTTAGTTACTGACACTTTTTCCATGTTGATTTCAGTGTTTGATGGCTGGTTCCATCTCCCCAATAGAAAAGGGGAGGAGTCCCACGTGGAGTGACCTCCACTGGGGAGCCCCGCCTCTTCCCGAGGGCAAGATGGCCCGCCAAGGCGTGTCCGGACAGCAGACGAGGAAGACAAAGTGGAGAGTGTGCAAGAGCAGCCCGTACAGGAAACCCCTCCGTGCAGAGTGGAAAAGCACGGCAGAGATCTCCAAGAGACGGTTCAAGCTGTGAGGCGCCGGATCCCAAGGGAGGATTCGAGCCCTGGTGCCGATGAGAAAACATGGACGGGATCGGTCCACACACTTGAGCCTCCTCGACACGCCTCGTGGAGTCAGGGCTAAGTGCCTCTTTTAGCGTCTCGATGGCTTTGGCCATGGACCAGATACCGTGCCACGACATGCGCTGTGCCAACTCTTCATGGAACATCCAGCCCGCTCCTCCTTTATCCAATAGGCCCCTGACTCTGGTCACCTTGCCAGCTAGTGTCTTTCCCTCTGCCAGCCACGTGACACGCGGACGTGGAGGCACGGATTCCTGAGCAGCAGCTCCCGGAGTATAGCCATCACTCCTGACGGGGGAGAACTCCGGCTGGAGGTGACAGCTTTGCAGATCCTGATCATTACATGGTAAAAGACAGGCAGCTCCTGCAAGGAGGCCCAGCCACACCCCAGATTTATTGGCAATAGCTGAGTGCTATAATTGAGGCCATGCAGCTAGCGGAAGAAATACGTCGCCAGCGCACACCATCTGGGAAGATCCCTGATGTACAGATATCTCTACAGGGTCTGAAGACGGAAGGTCGCAGCCTGGGTACACACCCACACCAGCGCCTGACCGCCCTCTCTAAGTAGGAGACTGATAACATGGCACAGACCCAATGCTTCCCTTTGATCCTGAAGTCAACAAGCATCTTCTGAATCTTGGCGACTGATACGTCCTTACTACACAGTATAAATGCACACGAGGCCCATGCTTGAGAGAAGGTCAGTCTGTGACCTGTCCTTTATTCCTTAGCACTCAAGTGATAAAGGTGGGTGGAGCTTCCCCTTTTATACCTGAAAGTCCAGGTTAGGAGTGTCTCCCACCTCGTGGTCAGTGTTCTCACGGTGTACAACTTAGGTCAGTTTATACATGGGTTACAATGCTGGTTGAATACATGACATCACCTCCCCCACCCCCCAAAGTCTGATTGGGATCACAGGTTTGCGGCAGATTTGTCCATTGGTAAGTTTAACTACCAGAATCCTATTTCCCTCTTTGGCAACCACAGTGCCTGCGAGCCATTTGGGCCCTGCAGCGTAGTTGAGGACAAAATCAGGATCATTTACATCAATACATCGCGCCCTCACATTCTTGTCATGGTAGTGATATTGTGACCAACGCCTGCTCTCGACAATTTATTTCATGGTGGTGTGTATAAGGGATAATCGGTTTTTGAGCATCCTTTTCATTAGTAGCTCTGCGGGTGGAACCCCTGGGGGCGAGTGTGGTCGGGTTCTATAGGCCAACAGGAGGCGTGATAAGTGGGTTTGTAGGGAACCCCCTTGGAATCTGAGCATCCCCTGTTTGATTATCTGCACTGCTCGTTCTGCCTGGCCGTTTGAGGCCGGCTTGAACGGTGCCGTTCTAACATGGTTAATTCCATTGCCTACCATGAAGTCCTGGAATTCAGTGCTTGTGAAGCACGGGCCATTGTCACTGACCAAGATGTCCGGTAGACCGTGGGTGGCAAACATTGCCCGTAGACTTTCTACCGTGGCAGAGGATGTGCTTGAATTTAAAATGTCACACTCAATCCATTTGGAGTAGGCGTCTGCTACAACCAAAAACATTTTCCCCATGAAAGGACCTGCGTAGTCCACATGGATGCGTGACCAAGGCTTGGCGGGCCATGGCCAAGGGCTAAGGGGGGCTTCCCTGGGCGCATGGCCCAGCTGGGCACACGTGTTGCACCTGCGAACACAAAGTTCCAGATCTGCATCTATCTCTGGCCACCAAACGTGTGACCTGGCAATTGCCTTCATTGTGACAATGCCCGGGTGCCCATTGTGGAGTTCTCTGATGAACACCTCTCTACCCATCTGGGGCATGACTACGCGGTTTCCCCACAGTAGGCAATCGGCCTGAATCGAGAGTTCATTCTTGCGCCTGTGAAATGGTGTTCTTCCGTATCGTAACCCGTAATGAGTATGTTGTCCTGAAAAACCACCGTCCCTGGAATCGACTTGAGGAGGCTTTCCATATTTCGTTGGAAGATCGCGACGGCCGAGCGAATCCTGAACGGACATTTGTTGTACTCAAACAACCTCTTGTGTGTCGTGATGGTGGTCAGCTTCTTCGACTCACTCGCCAGCTCCTGGGTCATGTAAGCTGAGGTCAGGTCCAATTTTGAAAAAAGTTTGCCCCGGATAGCATCGCAAAGAGGTCCTCCGCTCTCGGTAGCGGGTACTGGTCTTGGAGTGACACCCGATTGATGGTGGCCTTGTAATCGCCACATATCCTGACTGACCCATCTGCCTTGAGCACCGGCACAATTGGGCTCGCCCAGTCACTGAATTCGACTGGTGAGATGATGCCTTCCCTCAGCAGGCGGTCCAATTCGCCTTCTATCTTTTCCCGCATCACGTACGGCACCGCTCTGGCCTTGTGGTGTACTGGCCTGGCGTCCGGGTTTATGTGAATCACTACCTTGGCCCCCATGAAAGTGCCAATGCCGGGTTGAAATAATGAGTCAAATTTGTCCATGACCTGTGAGCATGATACTCGCTCCACAGAGGAAATTGCATTGACATCGCCCATTTCCAGTTCATGACAGCAAGCCAACTCCTCCCCAGTGGTGCGGGACCGTCCCCTGGGACAATCCAGAGTGGCAACCTGTTCTCCGAGTCTTTGTGGGTCACGACTACCGTGGCGCTGCCCAGCACCGGAATGATCTGCTTTGTGTAAGTCCGTAGCTGTGCGTCAATCGGCGATAATTTTGGCCTCCTGGCCTTGGATGCCCACAACTTTTCGAACTGTTTGATACCCATCAGGGACTGGTTGGCACCTGTGTCTAACTCCATTGATATTGGGATGCCATTGAGGAGCACTTTCATCATTATCGGTGGCGTCCTGGTGTAAGAACTGTATACATGCTCCACATGAACTCGCTGAACTTCCGCTTCCAGCGATTTCCCCCAGTGTCCATTTCTGCAATTTCTGCAGGTATTTTACTCATCTCTGCAAAATCCGGCTGAATGTATGCCTCCACGCCTCCAGCATGAGTTGCGGTTTGAAACAAAAGGTCCCTTGCCAGTCGATCGTCCCTGACTGCCCCTGTTATTGTCCTTGAGTGCACCATTAACAGGTGTTGATGGCCCCATTACTGGCCGCATTGGCGTGAATCGCTGTTCAGCTTGCCATTGTCTCTGTCGAACTCCCCCTCTGGGTTCGACTACATGTTGGGGCATGCCTGACTGCCCTTGTCTGCCTGGAGAACTGTGTGCTGCTTTAACAATGTTGAATCTCTGTCCCAACCATTCCTTAACACAGTATCTCTCGTCTGTTCTGCTAGTGGCCATGCTCGCATGGTTTAAATCCCAGTTTCTTGTCGCCATTGATACGTCCTTACTACACAGTATAAATGCACACGAGGCCCATGCTTGAGAGAAGGTCAGTCTGTGACCTGTCCTTTATTCCTTAGCACTCAAGTGCTGAAGGTGGGTGGAGCTTCCCCTTTTATACCTGAAGGTCCAGGTTAGGAATGTCTCCCATCTAGTGGTCAGTGTTCTCACGGTGTACAACTTAGGTCAGTTTATACAATGGTTACAATGCTGGTTGAATACATGACAGCAACAGATTCGGGGGAGGGGCGGGGGATGTATCAAAGTGACCAACCAGTACCACAACATAGCGGCCATCAGTTGGTTTATGACCAGCGCCCTACCCCTGTAGGACAGCACTTGGAGCAGTCCTGTCCAGCGCCCTCGGTGAGCAGTGACTTTAGCCTCCAGCACTTGCCAGTTTGCCAGCCAGGCTTCCTCAGCAGGGCTAAGGTAAACTCCCAGGTTGAGGAGATGAGTTGTACTCCAGGTATAATTTCTGAGCTCCTCCCACCACTGACTGACCAGGAGTGCGGAACATTTCTCCCAGTTGATCCTCACAGAGGACGCGGCAGATTAGACCCGCTGGCACTCGCGCAACCTCCGCAAGACAACGGCATCCGTGACCATGAGGAGCACGTCAGCGACGTAAGCCGAGAGCACGACCTCGACGCCCGGCCCTTGGAGAGACAGTCCCATAAACATCTTCCGCAAAAGATGCAGGAAAGTCTCCAGACAGAAAGCATGGAACTGGCCAGACAAGGGGCATTCCTGACGGTCCCATATCCCGAAGCCAAGGGACGCTGTCAAAGACCCGCTGAATTTAATCAGACACTCCACGCAAGTCAGTTCGAGTTTAAAAAAATGTGTCCTGAATCTGAATGTGCGCATGAGCTGAATGTATCCTGAAGAGGCACTCGTGATCCATCCTGTTGAAAACCTTCTCCTGATCCAGGGAAAGGAATGCCACCGACAGACCAGTCCTCTGGGAATGGTGGACCAGGTCCCGAACCAGATGGATGCTGTTGTGGATGGTCCGGCCCTGATCTGTGTAGAACTGGTCGGGGTGGATCATTTGGGACAGCATGGTGCCAAGGCAAGCAAAGACTTGTCGTTCGTGCTGAGGAGGGAGACCAGGCACCAGATCTTCAGTCGGGGCAAATTTTCACTCTTGGGCAGCGGTATGATGACTGCCCTGCACTGAGAGAGGAATATCACCCCGGCCTCCAGACTTTCCCCAGGACTCACAGGTAGTTGCCCACCACCGCTCACCCAAGAACATCCCAGAACTCCACGGTCTGACCGTCCAGCCCTGGGGACTTGCCCCTCGAGAATGGGCTGAGGGCACCGGCCAGCTCCCCCAGGCTTAGTGGGGCATCGAGCTGCTCACCACCCTTCGGGCTGACCTTCGGCAGGTCCTCGCACAAAACAATGCGAGCAACCTCGATAGGACGGATCCGCAGAGAACAGAGCAACATAGTAGATACGGGCCTCGGCACTGATGCCCTTCTGATACGAGGCGAGGGATCTGTCGCTGGCCAGTGGCCCCAAGAGCTGCTAACGGAACCCCCCTCCCTCTTTTTCCATTGAGTAGAAGAAGGGCGCCCAATATTTATCCATCAACCAACATCACACTAAAACAACCAGCAGATCTGGTCATTTATCAGGTTGCTGTTTGTGGGAGCTTGCTGGGCACAAATTGACTGCTGGATTTCCTACATTACAATAATGTTAAGATAAAGTAATTAATTGGCTGTGAAGATTTTGGGACGTCCTAAGGTGGTGAAAGGCACTGTATAAATGAAAGTTCTTTCTCTCTTTCTCACACTCCCTCTCCCCCTCTGTTGCAGCTTCAGCAGCACTGTTGTTCCCTGCACTCTGTCTGATGGCAGTGGGAGGAAGGTGTTTTTTCATAACAAACATTCAGGTAATGTAGAATTGTGTGTGATAGAGCATGAAGTGTACTGAGAAAGTGCTGCACTGTGAGAGGGGCAGTACTGAGGGAGTGCTGCACTGTCAGAGGGGCAGTACTGAGGGAGTGCTGCACTGCCAGAGGGGCAGTACTGAGAGAGTGCTGTACTGTCAGAGGAGCAGTACGGAGAGAGTGCTGTACTATCAGAGGGGCAGTACTGAGAGAGTACTGCACTGTCAGAGGGACAGTACTGAGAGAGTGCTGCACTGTCAGAGGGGCAGTACTGAGAGAGTGCTGCACTGTCAGAGGGGCAGTACTGAGAGATTGCTGCATTGTCAGAGGGGCAGTACTGAGAGAGTGCTGCACTGTCAGAGGGGCAGTACTGAGGGAGTGCTGCACTGCCAGAGGAGCAGTACTGATAGAGTGCTGCACTGTCAGAGGGGCAGTACTGAGGGAGTGCTGCACTGTCAGAGGGGCAGTACTGAGAGAGTGCTGCACTGTCAGAGGAGCAGTACTGAGGGAGTGCTGCACTGCCAGTGGGGCAGTACTGAGAGAGTGCTGCACTGTTAGAGGGGCAGTACTGAGGGTGTGCTGCACTGTCAAAGAGGCAGTACTGAGAGAGTGCTGCACTGTCAGAGGGGCAGTACTGAGGGAGTGCTGCACTGTCAGAGGGGCAGTACTGAGAGAGTGCTGCACTGTCAGAGGGGCAGTACTGAGGGAGTGCTGCACTGTCAGAGGGGCAGTACTGAGGGACAAAGGGTGTTAAGAAAGCAAGCCTGAAGGCTTTGTGTCTTAATGCAAGGAGTATCCGCAATAAAGTGGATGAATTAACTGTGCAAATAGATGTTAACAAATATGATGTGATTGGGATTACGGAGACGTGGCTCCAGGATGACCAGGGCTGGGAACTCAACATCCAGGGGTATTCAACATTCAGGAAGGATAGAATAAAAGGAAAAGGAGGTGGGGTAGCATTGCTGGTTAAAGAGGAGATTAATGCAATAGTTAGGAAAGACATTAGCTTGGATGATGTGGAATCTATATGGGTAGAGCTGCAGAACACTAAAGGGCAAAAAACGTTAGTGGGAGTTGTGTACAGACCTCCAAACAGTAGTAGTGATGTTGGGGAGGGCATCAAACAGGAAATTAGGAGTGCATGCAATAAAGGTGCAGCAGTTATAATGGGTGACTTTAATATGCACACAGATTGGGCTAGCCAAACTGCAAGCAATACGGTGGAGGAGGATTTCCTGGAGTGCATAAGGGATGGTTTTCTAGACCAATATGTCGAGGAACCAACTAGCGGGGAGGCCATCTTAGAGTGGGTGTTGTGTAATGAGAGAGGATTAATTAGCAATCTCATTGTGTGAGGCCCCTTGGGGAAGAGTGACCATAATATGGTGGAATTCTGCATTAGGATGGAGAATGAAACAGTTAATTCAGAGACCATGGTCCAGAACTTAAAGATGGGTAACTTTAAAGGTATGAGGCGTGAATTGGCTAAGATAGATTGGCGAATGATACTTAAGGGGTTGACTGTGGATGGGCAATGGCAGACATTTAGAGACTGCATGGATGAATTACAACAATTGTACATTCCTGTCTGGCGTAAAAATAAAAAAGGGAAGGTGGCTCAACCGTGGCTATCTAGGGAAATTAGGGATAGTATTAAAGCCAAGGAAGTGGCATACAAATTGTCGAGAAATAGCAGCGAACCTGGGGACTGGGAGAAATTTAGAACTCAGCAGAGGAGGACAAAGGGTTTGATTAGGGCAGGGAAAATGGAGTACGAGAAGAAGCTTGCAGGGAACATTAAGGCGGATTGCAAAAGTTTCTATAGGTATGTAAAGAGAAAAAGGTTAGTAAAAACAAACGTAGGTCCCCTGCAGTCAGAATCAGGGGAAGTCATATCGGGGAACAAAGAAATGGCAGACCAATTGAACAAGTACTTTAGTTCAGTATTCACTGAGGAGGACACAAACAACCTTCCGGATATAAAAAGGGTCAGATGGTCTAGTAAGGAGGAGAAACTGAGGGAAATCTTTATTAGTCGGGAAATTGTGTTGGGGAAATTGATGAGATTGAAGGCCGATAAATCCCCAGGGCCTGATGGACTGCATCCCAGAGTACTTAAGGAGGTGGCCTTGGAAATAGCGGATGCATTGACAGTCATTTTCCAACATTCCATTGACTCTGGATCAGTTTCTATCGAGTGGAGGGTAGCCAATGTAACCCCACTTTATAAAAAAGGAGGGAGAGAGAAAGCAAGGAATTATAGACCGGTCAGCCTGACCTCAGTAGTGAGTACAATGTAAACAGCTGGGGTCCCAGCACAGAACCTTGCGGTACCCCACTAGTCACTGCAGCGCATTTGGAAAATGGTGACATGATAGGTCCAAGTCAGCATGGATTTGTGAAAGGGAGATCATGCTTGACAAATCTTCTGGAATTTTTTGAGGATGTTTCCAGTAAAGTGGACAAAGGAGAACCAGTTGATGTGGTATATTTGGACTTTCAGAAGGCTTTCGACAAGGTCCCACACAGGAGATTAATGTACAACATTTAAGCACATGGGATTGGGGGTAGTGTGCTGACGTGAATTGAGAACTGGTTGTCAGACAGGAAGCAAAGAGTCGGAGTAAATGGGTACTTTTCAGAATGGCAGGCAGTGACTAGTGGGGTACCGCAAGGTTCTGTGCTGGGACCCCAGCTGTTTACATTGTACATTAATGATTTAGACGAAGGGATTAAATGTAGTATCTCCAAATTTGCGAATGACACTAAGTTGGGTGGCAGTGTGAGCTGCGAGGAGGATGCTATGAGGCTGCAGAGTGACTTGGATAGGTTAGGTGAGTCGGCAAATGCATGGCAGATGATGTATAATGTGGATAAATGTGAGGTTATCCACTTTGGTGGTAAAAACAGAGAGACAGACTATTATCTGAATGGTGACAGATTAGAAAAAGGAAAGCAACGAGACCTGGGTGTCATGGTACATTGGCATGCAGGTACAGCAGGCGGTTAAGAAAGCAAATGGCATGTTGGCCTTCATCGCGAGGGGATTTGAGTACAGGGGCAGGGAGGTGTTGCTCCAGTTGTACAGGGCCTTGGTGAGGCCACACCTGGAGTATTGTGTGCAGTTTTGGTCTCCTAACTTGAGGAAGGACATTCTTGCTATTGAGGGAGTGCAGCGAAGATTCACCAGACTGTTTACCGGGATGGTGGGACTGACCTATCAAGAAAGACTGGATCAACTGGGCTTGTATTCACTGGAGCTCAGAAGAGTGAGAGGGGACCTCATAGAAACATTTAAAATTCTGACGGGTTTGGACAGGTTGGATGCAGCAAGAATGTTCCCAAAGTTGGGGAAGTCCAGAACCAGGGCTCACAGTCTAAGGATAAGGGGTAAGCCATTTAGAACCGAGATGAGGAGAAACTTCTTCACCCAGAGATTGGTGAACCTGTGGAATTCTCTACCACAGAAAGTAGTTGAGGCCAATTCACTAAATATATTCAAAAGGGAGTTAGATGAAGTCCTTACTACTCGGGGGATCAAGGGGTATGGCGAGAAAGCAGGAAGGGGGTACTGAAGTTTCATGTTCAGCCATGAACTCATTGAATGGCGGTGTAGGCTAGAAGGGCTGAATGGCCTGCTCCTGCACCTATTTTCTATGTTTCTATTTTCTATGTTTCTTAGGAGAGAGAGAGAGAGATGGCTGCAAACTGCTGTCTCTTATACCCGAAAAATACTTCTGAATTCTCGCACCAAAAACCAGTCCTTTGCCTGAGGCAGTCCAACCAACAGCAATGAATCAGCTCTTCGGCCTGTGCCTTTGTTACTGGGCTCTTCCTGGGGATAAAGGCTCCATCGTCTGGGTGGCCAAATGGCTTACTTTGACGTATGGTTCCCGCGCTCCGGGGCTCTCAGTCATTTCGATGGCTTGAGCATGACCAGTTTACCTGATCTCTCACTGATGGGTTCCCATTACATGACAAAGGGTCCTGCATCAGTCACCTTCCTACGATTTCAGCCATTGACCCATCCCCGCCCACCTGATGTGGATTCCTGTGGAACATGTCTGGACTTATCCCAATCCTCTATCTGCTCTTCTGCAGTAACAGAAAATATGGAAAAGCAATGTCCAAAACTTAAGTCCAAAATGTTTACGCTGATGCTGTCGATGTTTCCTCCGATTCTTACCTGTGGTGCAGTGTGTTTGGGTGGAGTGTGTGAGTGAGTGAGTGAGTGTGGTGCAGTGTGTTTGGGTGGAGTGAGTGAGTGAGTCAGTGTGGTGCAGTGTGTTTGGATGGAGTGTGTGAGTGAGTGAGTGTGGTGCAGTGTGTTTGGGTGGAGTGTGTGAGTGAGTGAGTGTGGTGCAGTGTGTTTCAGTGGAGTGTGTGAGTGAGTGAGTGTGGTGCAATGTGTTTGGGTGGAGTGTGTGAGTGAGTCAGTGTGGTGCAGTGTGTTTGGATGGAGTGTGTGAGTGAGTGAGTGTGGTGCAGTGTGTTTGGATGGAGTGTGTGAGTGAGTCAGTGTGGTGCAGTGTGTTTAGGTGGAGTGTGTGAGTGAGTGAGTGTGGTGCAGTGTGTTTAGGTGGAGTGTGAGTGAGTGAGTGTGGTGCAATGTGTTTGGGTGGAGTGTGAGTGAGTGAGTGTGGTGCAGTGTGTTTGGGTGGAGTGTGTGAGTGAGTGAGTGTGGTGCAGTGTGTTTCAGTGGAGTGTGTGAGTGAGTGAGTGTGGTGCAGTGTGTTTGGGTGGAGTGTGTGAGTGAGTGAGTGTGGTGCAGTGTGTTTGGATGGAGTGTGTGAGTGAGTCAGTGTGGTGCAGTGTGTTTGGATGGAGTGTGTGAGTGAGTGAGTGTGGTGCAGTGTGTTTGGATGGAGTGTGTGAGTGAGTCAGTGTGGTGCAGTGTGTTTAGGTGGAGTGTGTGAGTGAGTGAGTGTGGTGCAGTGTGTTTAGGTGGAGTGTGTGAGTGAGTGAGTGTGGTGCAGTGTGTTTAGGTGGAGTGTGAGTGAGTGAGTGTGGTGCAGTGTGTTTGGGTGGAGTGTGAGTGAGTGAGTGTGGTGCAGTGTGTTTGGGTGGAGTGTGTGAGTGAGTGAGTGTGGTGCAGTGTGTTTAGGTGGAGTGTGAGTGAGTGAGTGTGGTGCAGTGTGTTTAGGTGGAGTGTGAGTGAGTGAGTGTGGTGCAATGTGTTTGGGTGGAGTGTGAGTGAGCGAGTGTGGTGCAGTGTGTTTGGGTGGAGTGTGAGTGAGTGAGTGTGGTGCAGTGTGTTTGATGTGCCTGCCATAGTTGAATAGCTGTCAGTGCCTGCAAGGTGTGATATGTGGATGTGAGTTTTGCAGCCATGGTACGGTTGTGAGTGTGAAGTGAAGCTCTGAATGTGAGGTATGAGTGGTGAACGGTCGAGATTGTTGGTAGGTGAGTGATGGGGTGTGGTGTATTGAGCACTGTGAGGCTTGTGGTGCAGATGGTGGGATATGACATTTGCTGAAGCCTTCATTCCCCTTGACCGGCCGTGTGAGGTCATTAAACTTTTATCGGCACTAGATCCAGTTCCGTGGCATGGCACTGTTGGCCGTGACGTACGCAGCTACCTCTTGCCAGTGGGTTTTAATGGCTTCCTGCCACCCTGCGGGAACAGGAACCCACCTTCTCTCCTGTGCCAATACCAATGCCGCGAGACCCTCGGGCTCATTCTCCGTGTTGTTGCTGAGCCATGTCTCCAACTTCACTTACAATGAGGTGCTGCTGCATCATCGCACCTCCCCTTTAAGTAATGGAGAGAGACCAGGCCAAACATTACTGGCCATGAGACTGCGCCCGATATTGACCCACTTGTTGAGCACTAAGCCAACCAGCAGTGCGTTTACTGCTGAGATCAGCTCTCCAATCATGTAAATGAGCAGGCAGCACAAATTTTGCCTGCTGCCTGCACCACTTTGAATTGCTGCAGCCAAATTGCACTGGCCCATGACACCGCCCGTTTTCAGGCCATATCCAATTTCTAGACCTCGGCATCTTTTGTATAAATAAAACTCACATTCCAATCTGAATGGAGGCTGTGTGGTGCCATCTGCTGGCATAATAGGGTATGACACATAAAGATCACAGGATGCAGCCTGGGCCTTTTCCTGCTGTGTGTGTGTGTGTGTGGGGCTCTGTACCACACCGACTGTGATCAGCTGACTCAGCACAGGCCGGGCATGGAGCCTGGGCCCTTGCTGCTGTGTGTGGCCCAACTAACGATGGATCTGTTTGGGAGCGGCTTCAAGGGCACATAGAGCTCCAGTGACTGTTTTTGTTGTGTCTGATCCCCAGGTTGGAAACTTATTTGGGAACAAACGATCCACAGTTATCACACTGTACAATGGAACCTTCAATACCTCATCTGGCGTGTTTCTGCTGGTCAAGGTGAGAGGTGCAGGTCGCAAACTAGCTTATAAAAACAGATGGATTCAAACTGTACTCACTGCCTGGCTTAACATCCAGCTCAGAGGACCAGAGGGTGAAAGGTCAGGGCCTGACCTACTGACCCCACCCAGTGTTATCCATCAGAGAGAGGAGCCCTTCACTCCCTCTGTCTGGGGGAGAGGGGAGAGGGAGAGGAGAGAGTTCTGGCTGTAGAGAGAGAGAGAAGAGAAAGAGAGGGGGCGAAGAGGGAGAGAGAGGTGGAGAGAGAGAGAGAGAGAGAGAGAGGGGGCACACGGAGAAAGAGAGGGAAGGGTTCAGTGTGAGATCAGGGAGGGTGCGGGGTGAGGGGTATGGGAGAGAGAGAGGGGAGGGTACGGAGTGAGGGGTGTGGGAGAGAGGGGAGGGGTCAGTGTGAGATCAGGGAGGGTGCGGGGTTAGTGGTGTGGGAGAGAGAGAGGGGAGGGTGCGGAGTGAGGGGTGTGGGAGAGAGAGAGGGAAGGTGCGGAGTGAGATCAGGGAGGGTGTGGGGTGGGATAGGGGAGAGATAAAGGGGGAATGAGGGGCGAGAGATAATGGGGGTGTGGGGGGAGAGATAAAGGGGGAGTGGGTGGAGAGATAAAGGGGAGAGTGCGGAGTGGTGTCAGGCGAGATCTGCTGTTAATGGTCACCTCTTGTTTTATTGCGTCCCACCCTTTCTCCCTGTAGGTGTTGTACGAGGCTGGCTTCTCCCTGAGGCCCATGTTCCTGTTCATCAGCTGCCTGAGCTGCTTGCACATCCTGCGTACCTGCCTCCTGCTCCCCCGCACACACATTCCCTATCCCCTGCCTGAGGAGTACAGCTACGGGTAAGGAGGGCAGGCAGAGTGAGTTACAGCATGGAATCTAATCCAGGGGTTTGGGGGATTATATAGAATAACAAATACCTGGGAGTGAGTTATAGGCTGGGATCTAATCAAGGTGCTCGGTGTGGTTTATATATAGAATACAGGTACAACGTCCCGAATCCGGAAACCTCGTCACCGAGGCCATTCCGGTTTTCGGGTTTTTCCGGATTTCGGAGAAGAAAATCCGACGTTCCAAATCCAGACACCCCTGGGCCGAGTTTCGGGTATTTCTGGATTTTGGAGACAATCCGACGTCCCAAATCCAGAAATATAATACAGAAAATTGCTGTAACTATATTACAGTTGTAAGGTGACCAGGACTGGGAACTGAATATTCAGGGATATTTGACAATTCGGAAGGACAGACAGAAAGGAAAAGGAGGTGGGGTAGCACTGTTAATAAAAGATGAGAACAGTGTGTTAGTGAGAAACGATATTGGTTCAGATGATCAAGATGCTAAATCAGTTTGGGCGGAGATAAAGAATAATAAGGGGAAAAAGTCGCAGGTGGGTGTAGTCGATAAGCTCCCTAACAGTAGCTACACTGTTGGATGGAGTATAAATCAAGAAATAATGGAGGCTTGTAATAAAGGAACGGCAATAATCATGGACGATTTTAACGTTCATATTGATTGGACAAGGCAAATTGTCTAGGGTAGCCTTGAGGAAGAGTTCATAGAGTGTATCCAGGATAGTTTCCCTCAACAGTACATTGCAGAACCAACCAAGGAGCAGGCTATCTTCGATCTGGTACTGTGTAACAAGACAGGATTAATAAATGATCCTTTAGGAATGAGTGACCATAACATGGTTGAATTTCAAATTCAGTTGGAGGGTGAGAAAGTTAGTTCTCAAACTAGGGTTTTGATCTTAAATCAAGGAGACTACAAAGGTATGAGGGCAGAGTTGGCTCAAGTGGACTGGGAACATAGATTAAAGTGTAGGACGGTTGATAAGCAGTGGCATCAAATTGAAAACAAGGGCATACAATGTGGCCAAGACTAGTGGGAGGCCAGAGGATTGGAAACATAGAAACATAGAAACATAGAAAATAGGTGCAGGAATTGGCCATTCGGCCCTTCGAGCCTGCACTGCCATTCAATAAGATCATGTCTGATCATGCAACTTCAGTACCCCTTTCCTGCTTTCTCTCCATACCCCTTGATCTCTTTAGCCGCATCAACAACTCTCTGCGGCAGGAAATTCCACAGGTTAACAACTCACTGAGTGAAGAAGTTCCTTCTCATCTCAGTCCTAAATGGCTTACCCCTTATCCTAAGACTATGTCCCCTTGTTCTGGATTTTGCCAAAACCGGGAACATTCTTCCCGCATCTAACCTGTCCAGTCCTGTCAGAATCTTATACATTTCTATAAGATCCCCTCTCATCTTTCTGAACTCCAGTGAATAAAGGCCCAGTTGATCCAGTCTCTCCTCATATGTCAGTGCACTTTTAAAAGCCAGCAAAGAACGACTAAAACATTGATAAAGCGAGGGATGATAGATTTTGAAAATTAACTAGCACAATATATAAAAACAGATAGTAAGAGTTTCTACAGGTACATAAAAAGGAAGAGTGGCTAAAGTAAATGTTGGTCCCCTAGAGGTGAGACTGGGGAATTAATAATGGAGAACAGGAAAATGCCAGAGACATTGAACAAATATTTTGCATCAGTCTTCATGGTAGAAGACATTAAAAACATCCCAATCGTGGATAATTAAGGGGTTATAGGGATGGAGGAACTTAATACAATCACAATCACTAATGAAGTAGTACTCGGTAAAATAATGGGACTAAAGGCTGACAAGTCCCCTGGACCTGATGGCTTACATCCTAGGGTATTAAAAGAAGTGGCTGCAGAGATAGTGGATGCATTTGTTGTAATCTACCAAAATTCCCTGCCTTCTGGGGCGGTCCCAGCGGATTGTAAAAATGCGAATGTAACGCCCCTATTTAAAAAAGGAGGCAGACAAAAAGCAGGAAACTATCGAAGAGTTAGTCTAACATCTGTCATTGGGAAAATGCTAGAATCCATTATTAAGGAAGCAGTAGCAGGACATTTGGAGAAGCATGATTCAATCAAGCAGAGTCAGCATGGTTTTATTAAAGATAAATCATGCTGGAATTCTTTGAGGATGTAACGAGCAGGGTGCATAAGGAGGAACCACTGGATGTGATGCATTTGGATTTCCAGAAGGCATTCGATAAGGTGCCACATAAAAGGTTACTGCACAAGACAAAAGTTCACGGGGATGGGGGTAATATATTAGCATGGATGGAGGATTGGCCAACTAACAGAAAGCAGAGAGTCAGGATAAATGGGTAATTTTCTGGTTGGTAAACAGTGACTAATGGGGTGCTGCACGGATCAGTGCTGGGTCCTCAACTATTTACAATCTATATTAATGACTTGGATGAATGGACCAAATGTAATGTAGCCAATTTGTTGATTATACAAAGATGGGTGGGAAAGCAAATGGTGAGGAGTACACAAAAAATCTGCAAAGGGATACAGACAGGCTAAGTGAGTGGGCAAAAATTTGGCAGATGTAATATAACGTGGGAAAATGTGAGGTTATCCATTTTGGCAGAAAAAATAGAAAAGCAAATTATAATTTAAATGGAGAAAAATTATAAAGTGCTGCAGTTCAGATGGACCTGGGATCCTTGTGCATGAAACACAAAAAGTTAGTATGCAGGTACATCAAGTCATCATCATCATAGGCAGTCCCTCGAACGAGAATGACTTGCTTCCATGAGTCCACAGGTGTTTCGATGAAGGACCCAATGTTCCAGTCCTGAACTCCAATTGAGGGGGTGGAAGATGCCTGTGCGTGAATTTTTTTAATATGTGGTGACCGTTGCACACCAGCCACCACACGGGTTTGACAGAGCTAGGTCTTGGTCCAGTTGCAAGGAGTAACCAAGACGACTGGAGACCTGCTCTGCTGCACGGACCGAGCGCACGCATATCGCCTCGGCTCTTCTGGGCTCCGTACCCTCATCTGTTGCACCTCCGCCATAATCTCTCACTGCTCCTCCGCCATAAACATTCACCGCATCTCGCCACAAACACTCGCCGCTCATCCGCCCCGACCTTCCCACTCCTCTGTACCTGGGCTCTGCCGATGTTCCTGCCAATGCTCCAAAACGGCAACCAGGGTTTGATGACGTCACCTAGGTGTCCATCTCAAAATCCTTGGAGCAGCTCGCACTGGTAATCAGGAAGGCATATGGAATGTTGGCCTTTATTGCAAGGGGGATGAAGTATAAAAGCAGAGAAGTCCTGCTATAACTGTACAGGATATTGGTGAGGTCACACCTGAAGTATTGCGTACAGTTTTGGTCTCCTTATTTAAGTAAGGATATACTTGCATTGGAGGCTGTTCAGAGAAGGTTCACTAGCATGAGTCCGGAAATGAGGGGGTTGACTTATTAAGATAGGGGTTGGGCCTATACATGTTGGAGTTCAGAAGAATAAGAGGTGATCTTATCGAAACATATAAGATAATGAGGGGACTCGACAAGGTGAATGCAGAGAGGATATTTCCACTCATAGGAGAAACTAAAACTAGGGGACATAGTCTCAGAATAAGGGGCCGCCCATTTAAAACTGAGATGTGGAGGCATTTCTACTCTCAGAGGATTGCAAATCTATGGAATTCTCTGCCCCAGAGAGCTGTGGAGGCTGGGTCATTGAATTTATTTCAGGCGGAGATAGACAGATTTTTGAGTAATAAGGGAGTAAACGGTTATGTGGAGCGGGCAGCGAAGTGGAGCTGAGCCCATGATCAGATCAGCCATGAACTTATTGAAATTAGGGCAGGCAACAAGGTAGGTTTTAAGGAGAAACTTGAAGGAGTAAAGAGAGGTAGAGAAGTGGAGAGGTTTAGGCAGGGAGTTCCAGAGCTTAGGATCTAGACAACAGAAGGCATGGCCACCAATGGCTGAGCGATTATAATCAGGGATGCTCAAAGAGAACAGAATTAGTGGAGCGCAGATATCTCGGGGGGTTGTGGGGCTGAAGGAGATTAAAGAGATAGGGAGGGGCGAGTGCCATGGAAGGATTTGAAAACGATGAGAATTTTAAAATCAAGGCATTGCTTAATGGGGAGCCAATGTTGGTCAGCGAGCACAGCGGTGATGGGTGAGCGGGACTTGGTGCGAGTTAGGACACTGGCAGCCGAGTTTTGGATCACCTCTAGTATACGTAGGATAGAATGTAGGAGACCAGCCAGGAGTGCGTTGGAATAATCAAGTCTAGAGGTAATAAAGGCATGGGTGAGCTGCGGCAAGGCCGGAGACAGGCAATGTTACGGAGGTGGAAATTGTTCATTTTAGTTATGCAGTGGATATGTGGTCGAAAGCTCATTTCAGGGTCAAATATGACACCAAATTTGTAAACAGTGAGATTCAGCCTCAGACAGAGGAAGGGGAGAGGAATGGAGTTAATGGCTAGGGACCGGAGTTTGTGGCAGGTACTAAAAACAATGGCTTTGGTCTTCCCAATATTTAATTGGAGATAATTTCTGCTCATCCAGAACTGGATGTTGGACAAGCAGTCTGACAATTTAGAGACTGTGGAGGGGTCGAGGGAAGGGAAGTGAGGTAGAGCTGGGTTTCATCAGTGTACATGTGAAACTGTGGCTGTGTTTTCAGATGATGTCGCCAAAGGGTAACATGTAGATGAGAAATAGGAGGGGGCCAAGGATAGATCCTTAGAGGACACCAGAGGTAATGATGCGGGGGCAGGAAGAGAAGCCATTGCAGGTGATTCTTTGGCTACAATTAGAAAGATAAGAATGGAACCAAGCAAGTGCAGGCCCACCCAGCTGGACGACGATGGAGAGGCGTTAGAGAAGGATAGATTGGTCAAATGTGTCAAAGGCTGAAGACAACTCAGGAAGGAGGAGCAGGGATGTAATTTGTGACTTTGATGAGAGCCGTTTCGGTACTGTGGTAGTCATGGATACTGGATTGGAGGGATTTAAACATGGAATTGAGGGAAAGATGGGCACGGAGTTGGGAGGCGACAACACGTTCAAGAACTTTGGAGAGGAAAGGGAGGTTGGCGATGGGGTGGTAGCTTGCAAACAAAGTGGGGTCAAGGGTTGTTTTTTTTGAGGAGAGGGGTGGTGACAGCAGATTTGAGGGAGAGGGGGACAGTACCTGAGGAGAGAGAACCGTTAACAATGTCAGCTAACATGGGAGACAGAAAAGGAAGTTGGGTGGTCAGCAGTTTGGTGGGAATAGGGTCAAGGGAGCAGGAAGTGGGTCTCATGGACAGGATGAGCTCAGAGTGGTCATGAGGAGAGATTGGAGAGAAACTGGAGAAAGATGTGAGGACAGGAGGGATCCTTAGAGGAAGTTTGGCCCACTGGGCTAGGGGAAGGAAAGCAGAGGTGGCTGAACGGACGGTCTCAAACTTAGAGGCAAAGAAGTCCATGAGCTCCTCACACTTATTGTCAGAGGTGGAGGTGGAGACTGGGGAGAAGGGTTTAAAAAGACGGTTAGCAGTGGAGAATAGAAGCCGGGGTTTAGCTTTACATTTCAGAAGATTCTGGAGTCGTGAGCAATTTTGGCAGATGAGAGCAGGACACGATTATGCTTTATCTGGTCCAGCCAGATCTGGCGGTGAATGGTTAAACCAGTTGTCTGCCACGTCTGTTCAAGTCTACGTCCCTTGGACTTAAGGGAGCGAAGATCAAGTCTGTACCACGGGGAACGGCCAGGGTGAGAATAATTGTTTTATAGCTGTGTCTATTTGTCCTAACTGAAAATCAGCCGTTTCTCTAATTACTCTCCATTTTCATATCACCTATTGCTGATTGGTCCCCTTGGAGGATAAGCCACAGCCTGAAGTTCCTTTGGAATGTGTAATTGGAACCATCCAGCCCAAGTTCTGAGTGACCTTCCAATTTGTAATTCGATCCATTTTGAGTTCAGAAGCCACTGAGGATAGATCTCCCCAAAAGTCTCCAAGTTCCAACCGAAGTCCCTTGCCTCAGCGTAAGTGCTGCCTCCACCAGCTGAAGACTCTTGCCCCAGCACATGTGATACCTCCCACAGCTGAAGCCCTGACCCAGTGCAAGTGCATCCCTCCGCCAGCTGAAGACTCTTGCCCCAGCACATGTGCTACCTCCCACTGCCAAGTTCCAGCCGAAATTGCTTACCCCAGTGCAAGACCATACCCCCACATTGCCCAACGCCCCCCCCCCCCCACTGCCCCCATAGGTGGGGCATTGTGAGCAGATTGTTAAGGGATTTATTGGGTGTGAAGTCAATAGTGACAGTGTCGTGACTTATTGATTTCAACCACCGAACGATATCCCTTGTAACACTCGCACCGAGCTTGCAGGCACCAGGGACTTGGAAGAACCAGGGCTCAGCGAGCGACGGGTTCAGAGGCTCGGCGGATGCGTTCGGCTGTAACGTGGTGTTGGACACATGCGCAGAAAAGGCTAAGAGACTTAGAAACAGAGAAAATAGGTGCAGGAGTAGGTCAGTCGGCCCTTCGAGCCTGCACCGCCATTTAATAAGATCATGGCTCATCATTCCCTTAGTATCCCTTTCCTGCTTTCTCTCCATACCTCTTGATCGCTTTAGCTGAAAGGGTCATATTTAACTCCCTTTTGAATATATCCAATGAACTGGTATCAACAACTCTCTGCGGTAGGGAATTCCACAGGTTAACAACTGTCTGAGTGAAGAAGTTTCTCCTCATCTCAGTTCTAAATGGCCTACCCCTTATCCTAAGACTGTGTACCCTGGTTCTGGACTTCCCCATCATCGGGAACATTCTTCCCGCATCTAACCTGTCCAGTCCCGTCAGAATCTTATAAGTTTCTATGAGATCCCCTCTCTTCCTTCTAAACTCCAGTGTATAAACACCCAGTTGATTCAATCTCTGCTCATGTGTCAGTTCCGCCATCCTGGGAATCAGTCTGGTGAATATTTGCTGCACTCCCTCAATAGCAAGAACGTCCTTCCACAGATTAGGAGACCAAAACTGAAAACAATATTCCAGGTGAGACCTCACCAAGGCCCTGTACAAATGCAGTAAGACCTCCCTGCTCTTATACTCAAATTCCCAAGCTATGAAGGCCAACATACCATTTACCTTCTTCACAGCCTGCTGTACCTGCATACCAACTTTCAATGACTGATGAACCATGACACCAAGGTCTCATTGCACCTCCGCCTTTCCTAATTTGCCGCCATTCAGATAATATTCTGCCTTCATGTTTTTGCCTGCAAATTGGATAAGATCACATTTATCCACATTGTACTGCATCTACCATGCCTTTGCCCACTCACCTAACCTGTCCAATCATCCTGCAGCCTTTTAGCATTCTCCTCACAGCTCACACCGCCACCCAGTTTAGTGTCATCTGCAAACTTGGAGATACTACACTCAATTCATTCATCTAAGTCATTAATGTATGTTGTAAAGAGTTGGTGTCCCAGCACTGAGCCCTGTGGCACTCCACTAGTCACTGCCTGCCATTCCGACTCTCTGCTTCCTGTCTGCCAACCAGTTCTCTATCCATGTCGGTACATTACCCCCAATACCATGTGCTTTGATTTTGCACACCAATCTCTCATGTGAGACCTTGTCAAAAGCCTTTTGAAAGTCCAAATACACCACATCCACTGGTTCCCCTTTGTCCACTCTGCGAGTTGCATCCTCAAAAAATTCCAGAAGATTTGTCAAGCATGTTTTCCCTTTCATTAATCCATGCTGACTTGGACTGATCCTGTCACTGCTTTCCAAATGTGCTGCTATTTTATCTTTAATAATTCGTTCCAACATTTTCCCCACTACTGATGTCAGGCTAACCGGTCTATAATTACCCGTTTTCTCTCTCCTTCCATTTTTAAACAATGACGTTACAATAGTTACCCTCCAGTCCAAAGGTACTGATCCAGATTCGATAGACTGTTGGAAAATGATCACCAATGCATCCACTATTTCTATGGCCACTTCCTTAAATACTCATGGATGCAGACTATCTGGCCCCGGGGATTTATGAGCCTTGAATCCCATCAATTTCCCTTACACAATTTCCCGCTTTATAAGGATATCCTTCAGTTCCTCCTCCTCACGAGACCCTCGGTCCCCTAGTATTTCCGGAAGGTTATTTGTGTCTTCCTTCATGAAAACAGAACCAAAGTATTTGTTTAACTGGTCTGCCATTTCTTTGTTCCCCAATAAAAATTCACCTGAACCTGGCTACAAGGGACCTATGTTTGTTTTCATTAATTTTTTTCTCTTCACATATGTATAGAAGCTTTTGCAGTAAGTTTTTATGTTCCCAGCAAGCTTCCCCTCATACTCTATTTTCCCCTTCATAATTAAACCCTTTGTTCTCCTCTGCTGTATTCCAAAATTCTCCCAGTCCAAAGGTATGCTGTTTTTTCTGGCCAATTTATATGCCTCTTCCTTGGATTTAACATTATCCTGAATTTCCCTTGTTAGCCATGGTTGAGCTACCTTCCCCGTTTTATTTTTACTCCAGCCAGGGATGTCCAATTGTTGAAGTTCATCCATGTGATCTTTAAATGTTTGCCATTGCCTGTCCACCGTCAACCTTTTAAGAATCACTAGCCAGTCTAGTCTAGCCAATTCACATCTCATACCATTGAAGTTATCTTTCCCCAAGTTCAGGACCCTTGTCTCTGAATTAACTGTGTCACTCTCCATCTTAATAAGGGTGTTAAAAGAACAAGCCTGAAGGCTTTGTGTCTTAATGCAAGGAGTATCCGCAATAAAGTGGATGAATTAACTGTGCAAATAGATGTTAACAAATATGATGTGATTGGGATTACGGAGACGTGGCTCCAGGATGATCAGGGCTGGGAACTCAACATCCAGGGGTATTCAACATTCAGGAAAGATAGAATAAAAAGAAAAGGAGGTGGGGTAGCATTGCTGGTTAAGGAGCAAATTAAGGCAATAGTTCGGAAGGACATTAGCTTGGATGATGTGGAATCTATATGGGTAGAGCTGCAGAATACCAAAGGACAAAAAACGTTAGTGGGAGTTGTGTACAGACCTCCAAACAGTAGTAGTGATGTTGGGGAGGGCATCAAACAGGAAATTAGGGGTGCGTGCAATAAAGGTGCAGCAGTTATAATGGGTGACTTTAATATGCACATAGATTGGGTTAACCAAACTGGAAGCAATACGGTAGAGGAGGATTTCCTGGAGTGCATAAGGGATGGTTTTTTAGACCAATATGTCGAGGAACCAACTAGGGGGGAGGCCATCTTAGACTGGGTGTTGTGTAATGAGAGAGGATTAATTAGCAATCTCGTTGTGCGAGGCCCCTTGGGGAAGAGTGACCATAATATGGTGGAATTCTGCATTAGGATGGAGAATGAAACAGTTAATTCAGAGACCATGGTCCAGAACTTAAAGAAGGGTAACTTTGAAACTTTGAAGGTATGAGGCGTGAATTGGCTAGGATAGATTGGCGAATGATACTGAAGGGATTGACTGTGGATGGGCAATGGCAGACATTTAGAGAACGCATGGATGAACTACAACAATTGTACATTCCTGTCTGTTGTAAAAATAAAAAAGGGAAGGTGGCTCAACCGTGGCTATCAAGGGAAATCAGGGATAGCATTAAAGCCAAGGAAGTGGCATACAAATTGGCCAGAAATAGCAGAGAACCCGGGGACTGGGAGAAATTTAGAACTCAGCAGAGGAGGACAAAGGGTTTGATTAGGGCAGGGAAAATGGAGTATGAGAAGAAGCTTGCAGGGAACATTAAGACGGATTGCAAAAGTTTCTATAGATATGTAAAGAGAAAAAGGTTAGTAAAGACAAACGTAGGTCCCCTGCAGTCAGAATCAGGGGAAGTCATAACGGGGAACAAAGAAATGGTGGACCAATTGAACAAGTACTTTGGTTCGGTATTCACTGAGGAAGACACAAACAACCTTCCGGATATAAAAGGGGTCGGAGGGTCTAGTAAGGAGGAGGAACTGAGGGAAATCCTTATTAGTCGGGAAATTGTGTTGGGGAAATTGATGGGATTGAAGGCCGATAAATCCCCAGGGCCTGATGGACTGCATCCCAGAGTACTTAAGGAAGTGGCCTTGGAAATAGTGGATGCATTGACAGTCATTTTCCAACATTCCATTGACTCTGGATCAGTTCCTATGGAGTGGAGGGTAGCCAATGTAACCCCACTTTTTAAAAAAGGAGGGAGAGAGAAAACAGGGAATTACAGACCGGTCAGCCTGACATCGGTAGTGGGTAAAATGATGGAATCAATTATTAAGGATGTCATCGCAGTGCATTTGGAAAGAGGTAATATGATAGGTCCAAGTCAGCATGGATTTGTGAAAGGGAAATCATGCTTGACAAATCTTCTGGAATTTTTTGAGGATGTTTCCAGTAGAGTGGACAAGGGAGAACCAGTTGATGTGGTATATTTGGACTTTCAGAAGGCTTTCGACAAGGTCCCACACAAGAGATTAATGTGTAAAGTTAAAGCACATGGGATTGGGGGTAGTGTGCTGACATGGATTGAGAACTGGTTGTCAGACAGGAAGCAAAGAGTAGGAGTAAATGGGGACTTTTCAGAATGGCAGGCAGTGACTAGTGGGGTACCGCAAGGTTCTGTGCTGGGGCCCCAGCTGTTTACACTGTACATTAACGATTTAGACGAGGGGATTAAATGTAGTATCTCCAAATTTGCGGATGACACTAAGTTGGGTGGCAGTGTGAGCTGCAAGGAGGATTCTATGAGGCTGCAGAGCGACTTGGATAGGTTAGGTGAGTGGGCAAATGCATGGCAGATGAAGTATAATGTGGATAAATGTGAGGTTATCCACTTTGGTGGTAAAAACAGAGAGACAGACTATTATCTGAATGGTGACAGATTAGGAAAAGGGCAGGTGCAAAGAGACCTGGGTGTCATGGTACATCAGTCATTGAAGGTTGGCATGCAGGTACAGCAGACGGTTAAGAAAGCAAATGGCATGTTGGCCTTCATAGCGAGGGGATTTGAGTACAAGGGCAGGGAGGTGTTGCTACAATTGTACAGGGCCTTGGTGAGGCCACACCTGGAGTATTGTGTACAGTTTTGGTCTCCTAACCTGAGGAAGGACATTCTTGCTATTGAGGGAGTGCAGCGAAGGTTCACCAGACTGATTCCCGGGATGGCGGGACTGACCTATCAAGAAAGACTGGATCAACTGGGCTTGTATTCACTGGAGTTCAGAAGAATGAGAAGGGACCTCATAGAAACGTTTAAAATTCTGACGGGGTTAGACAGGTTAGATGCAGGAAGAATGTTCCCAATGTTGGGGAAGTCCAGAACCAGGGGACACAGTCTAAGGATAAGGGGGAAGCCATTTAGGACCGAGATGAGGAGGAATTTCTTCACCCAGAGAGTGGTGAACCTGTGGAATTCTCTACCACAGAAAGTTGTTGAGGCCAATTCACTAAATATATTCAAAAAGGAGTTGGATGAAGTCCTTACTACTAGGGGAATCAAGGGGTATGGTGAGAAAGCAGGAATGGGGTACTGAAGTTGCATGTTCAGCCATGAACTCATTGAATGGCGGTGCAGGCTAGAAGGGCTGAATGGCCTACTCCTGCACCTATTTTCTATGTTTCTATGTTTCTATGTAAAGAATTCTACCATATTATGGTCACTCTTCCTCAAGGGGCCTCACACAACAATTAATTAGTCCTTTCTCATTACACATCACCCAGCCTCGGATGGCTGGCCCTCTAGTTGGTTCCTTGATATATTGGTCCAGAAAACCATCCCTAATACACTCCAGGAAATCCTCCTCCAACGTATTGCTACCAGTTTGGTTAGTCCAGTCAATATGTAGATTAAAGTCGCCCATGGTAACTGCTGTATCTTTATTGCACACATCCCTAATTTCTTGTTTGATGCTGTCCGCATCCTCATTACTACTATTTGGTGATCTGTACACAACTCCCACTAGCGGTTTCTGCCCTTTGGTATTCCATAGCTCCACCCATACAGATTCCATATCATCCAAGCTAATGTCCTTCCTTACTATTGCATTAATTTCCTCTTTAACCAGCAACGTCACCCCACCTCCTTTTCCTTTCTGTCTATCCTTCCTAAATGTTGAATACCCCTGGATGTTGAGTTCCCAGCCTTGGTCACCTGGAGCCATGTCTCCGTGATGCCAATTATATCATATCGGTTAACTGCTATCTGCGCATTTAATTCGTCCACCTTATTCCGAATAATCCTCGCATTGAGGCACAGACCCTTCAGGCTTGTCTTTTTAACACCCTTTGCCCCTTTAGGATTTTGCTATAATGTGGTCCTTTTTGCTTTTTGCCTTGGGTTTCTCTGTGCTCCACTTTTACTTTTCTTCTATCTATCTTTTGCTTCTGCCCCCATTCTACTTCCCTCTGTCTCCCTATATAGGTTCCTATCCACCTGCAATATTAGTTTAACCCCTCCACAACAGCACTAACAAACACTCCCCCTAGGACATTGGTTCCAGTCCTGCCTCGGTGCAGACCGTCCAGTTTGTACTGGTCCCACCTCCCCCAGAACCAGTTCCAATGTACCAGGAATTTGAATCCCTCCCTTCTGCACCACTCCTCAAGCTACGTAGTCACCTGAGCTATCCTGCAATTCCTACTCTGACTAGCATGTGGCACTGGTAGCAATCCTGAAATTACTACTTTTGAGGTCCTACTTTTTAATTTAGCTCCTAGCTCCCTAAATTCGTCTTGTAGGACCTCATCCCATTTTTACCTATATCATTGGTACCTATATGCACCATGACAACTGTATGTTCACACTCCCTCTTCAAAATGTCCTCAACCCGCTCCGAGACATCCTTGACCCTTGCACCAGGGAGGCAACATACCATCGTGGAGTTGGAATTGCGCTGGGGGAGGGGCGGAGTCGGTGATATTTTCCTAACTCTTGCGTTGGGAGACACATGTGCAGAAGGGAGACTTAGTACAAATAGCTACTCCGTTGTTTCAACAGGGACGAGAGCATCAATGGTGGTGGTGAGGGTGTGAATTACAAACTGGAATCTAATTGAGGAATTTGGGGTTGTTTATATAGAGCATAACAGATACCCCGGAGTTTAACAGGCTAGAATCTAATCGATGATCATTTATATATAGAATAACAGAAATTCTGGGAGTGAATTACAAGCTGGAATCTAATCGAGGGGTTTGAACAGTTTATAAATAAAACCAAGAGTAAGTTAAAGGCTGGAATCTAATTGCGGGGTTTGCGGGTGTTTATATATCGCACAACAGATACTCCAGAGTGTTACAGGCTGGAATCTAATCAATGGGTTCAGATGGTTTATATTTAGAATAACAGATACCCCGGGGTGGGTGTTAATTGAAAGAATTAGACGCTGTATTTAACGAGGAATTTCTTGCTTTGTTCGGACAGGATGATTTGTGCGAAGTTTGAATTGAAAACCTTCTCCTGCGTGGAAGGGACTGAGAGCCAGAGGAAGCCTTACGGAGGGATGGATGGAGATAGGAGCGAGACAAGGGAAGAGACAGAAGGAGTCAGGGGAGAGAGAAGGGAAGAGACAGAAGGAGACAGGGGGGAGAGAAGGGAAGAGACAGAAGGAGACAGGGGAGAGAGAAGGGAAGAGACAGAAGGAGACAGGGGAGAGAGAAGGGAAGAGACAGAAGGAGACAGGGGGGAGAGAAGGGAAGAGACAGAAGGAGACAGGGGAGAGAGAAGGGAAGAGACAGAAGGAGACAGGGGAGAGAGAAGGGAAGAGACAGAAGGAGACAGGGGGGAGAGAAGGGAAGAGACAGAAGGAGACAGGGGGGAGAGAAGGGAAGAGACAGAGGGAGATAGCGGGGAGAGAAGGGAAGAGACAGAGGGAGACAGGGGAGAGAGAAGGGAAGAGACAGAAGGAGACAGGGGGGAGAGAAGGGAAGAGACAGAGGGAGATAGCGGGGAGAGAAGGGAAGAGACAGAGGGAGACAGGGGAGAGAGAAGGGAAGAGACAGAAGGAGACAGGGGGGAGAGAAGGGAAGAGACAGAAGGAGACACGGGGGAGAGAAGGAAAGTGACAGAGGGAGATAGCGGGGAGAGAAGGGAAGAGACAGAGGGAGACAGGGGAGAGAGAAGGGAAGAGACAGAAGGAGACAGGGGGGAGAGAAGGAAAGTGACAGAGGGAGACAGGAGCGAGAGTCACGAAGAGATGGAGATAATTGATGGTGTGAATCCCCGGTTGCTTGGACCAAGAGGTGAGAACATCTTCCCCCTCCGCGCCCACCTCCCCTATCCCTCTACCCCTCCTCCTCACCTTCCCCATTCCCCTTCTCTCTCCATCTCCCCTCCCTGTCACATTCTCTCTTCCCTCTCCCAATCCCCTCCATCCCCCTCTCTCCCCCTCTCTTCTCACTCTCCCTTTCAACTTTCCTGTCCCCCTCTCCCCCACTCCAGTTCCTCCCTCACCCACTCCTCTCTCCCCCATTCCTCTCCCCTCTTCACCCTTCTCCCTTACACCTTCCCACTTTACCCTCTCCTTTCCTCTCCCTTTCCCCTTCCGCTCTTTCTTTCCCCCTTTCCCACTCCCTTTTCCCCTTCCGCATTTCTCCCTTCCCCCTTTTGATTGCACCCTTTCCTTTTCCCCTCACCCCTTCCCATTCTCCCCTTCCCTCTTTCCTTTTCCCCGATCACCCTTTCCCCTTCCCCTTCCCTTTTACTACCCTTCCCTTTCCATTTTTCCCTTTCCCCTTGTCTCTCCATTTCCCCTTCTCTCTTCCCCTCTTTTCCATGTAGGCTCCTTTGTTTTATTTGTGGAGGCATAGGCCGAGAAATCCATCTCTGCTGGTGGTGCACAATGGCGGTATCGGACCGGCCCCCCGTTACACGCAGACCCTGGAATTCAGGTCCATTTCAGCCCGAGAGGAATTTCTAGGCCAGAGAGTTCAAAAGCAAGGAAGTTATTGCTAAACCTTGGTTAGGGCTCAGCTGGAGTATTGTGGCCAATTCTGGGCCCCACACTTTAGGAAGGATGTCAAGGCCTGAGAGAAGGTTAAGGGGAGATTTACCAGAAGGGTTCCCGGGATGAGGGACTTCAGTTATGTGGAGACTGGAAAAGCTGGGGTTGTTCTCCTTACAGCAGAGAAGGTTAAGGGGAGATTTGATGGAGATATTCAAAGTCCTGAAGGGTTTTGATTGAGTAAATAGAGAGAAACTGTTTCCACAGGCAGGAGATGGGTAACCAGAGGGCACAGGTTTATGATAATCGGCAAAAGAACCAGAGGGAAGATGAGGATAATTTATTTTTACACTGTGAGTCGTTGTGATCCGGAATGCGTTGCGTGAAAGGACGGTGGAAGCAGATTCAATAATAACGTTCAAAAGGGGAATGAGATAAATACTTGAAGGGGAACTCCATTTGCAGGGCTATGGGGACAGAGCAGAGGGGAAGTGGAACTAATTGAATGGAATCTTTCAAAGTGCCAGCACAGGTAGGATGGGCCGATTGGCCTCCTTCTGTGCTATAAGTTAGGGTGGGAAAGGGCGAGGATTTCCAGTCGGCCGCCCTGGTCGAAATTGTTCTGTGAAATGTCTGAAGACTGCGATACATTTTTCCTTGGCTAATTCTTGCTCCATTTAACTCTTTGTTTCTCCTCCCCTCCCACTACAAACTCGGAGGCAGAAGGGAATGAGGAGGAGATTCCCTCCTTCAGGAGCTGCATCTTCTCCAAGCTCTTCCTCACTCACATGCTTTGGCTCTCCATCATGCAGCTCTGACTCAACCTGTTCATCGGCACCCTGAACCCCATGCTCAGCCTGCTCGCCAGCGGTGACTCCAGACAAGGTAAGGGGCAGAGGTCACTCGCTGATTATAGGGAGGGGAGAGGGGTAGAAGGGGAGAGGGAGAGAGATGGTGAGGGGGAAAGGGGGGAGAGAAAGGAGGAGAGAGAGAGGGGGAGAGAGAGAGTGAGGGGGAGTGAGGGGGGGGGAGAGTAAAGAAGGGGAACAAGGTGAAGAGTGATACAGGGAGAGAGGGGGAGGGGTGAGGGGGATAGTCATGGGGGAGAGTGCGGGGAGACACAGGGAGAGAGGGGAGTGGAGGATAGAAAGAGAGGGGAGACAGAGGAAGAGAGAGAGAGAGAGAGAAGGGGAAGAGTGAGGGAGGGACAGAGTGGGAGAGAGAGAGAGAGAGGTGGAGACAGGGAGGGTGGAGAGTGGGAGAGGAGGGAGAGAGGGGAGAGGGGGAGGGACAGAGAGAGGGAGTAAGGGAATGGGAGAGAGAGAGAGGGGAGAGAGAGGTAGGGGAGAGAGAGGAGAGATGGAGGGAGGGCAGAGAGAGAGAGAGAGAGATGGAGGAGGAGAGAAATCTGGAGGTCGAGAGGGAGATGGAAGGGAGGGAGAGAGAAGAAGGGAGAGAGGAGATGGATGAGAAAGCAAAGAGAGGGGGAGAGAGAGGAAGGGAGAGGGAAAGGAGAGGGGAGAGAGAGAAAGGGATGAGGGAGAGACAGAGGGTGAGTGGCGAGGGAGGGGAAGAGGGAGAGCGGAGGGAGAGTTAAATGGGGGAAGAGAGAATGGGGGAGTGGAGATTGGGGGAGAGGTGGGGAGAACGAGTCGGGAGAGAGAGAGGGAAAGGAGAGAGAAGTTGGTGAATGAGCCTTTGTTCACTCCCAGCCCGATCACATCTCAGTGAGGTGAGGTGTCCAGGGAGCAGATGGGGTGTGAGGAGCAGGGTCACCTGTCTGTCTCTCTCTCTCCCTCTCTCTCTCCCTCTCTAAGGCACAGAGCAGTAAAGGCCCAGGCTCCATCCCCGACCTGTGCTCAGTTAGCTAATCTCACACCCTGTGTGGTACTGAGCCCCACACACACAGAGCAGGAGAGGCCTACACAACCCCTGTGATGTCATTGCATGGGCGCCAACCTCTGTGATGTCATCGCGTGGGCTCCAACCCATGATGTCATCACGTGGGCGCCAACTGTCATCGCGTGGGCAAAAACCCCTGTGATGTCATCACATGGGCGCCAACCCCTGTGATGTCATCGCATGGGCACCAACCCCTGTGATGTCATCGTGTGGGCGCCAACCTCTGTGATGTCATCGCGTGGGCGCCAACCTCTTTGATGTCATCACGTGGGCTCCAACCTCTGTGATGTCATTGGGTGTCTCCTTGTCTGTCGATTTTCCTCTCGTATCCCAATCCGCATGTCATATCCCAATCCACACCTTGTATTCCAATCCGCACCTCGTATCCCAATCCACACCTCGTATCCCTATCCGCATCGAGACTCGAATCCCAATGCACACTGAGACTTGAATCCCAATGCATACCGTGACTTGTATCCCAATCCACACCTCGTAGTCCACTCCGCATTGAGACTCGAATCCCAATCCGCACCTTGTATCCCAATCTGCACCGAGACTTGTATCCCAATCAACACTAAAACTCACATCCCAAGTTGTGTGTCTATCTGTGGGAGAGCAGGATTTGGCTTCACCATTCTAAATCCCACTCCCTCATGTGTGGGACTCATCCCAAACGACACCTCAGGAAAAAAAATCACAAAATATTGAGCAAAAAAGCAGCAAAATGTTGTTTGATTCTAACTATCTGCCTCTGTCTGTTTCTCCCTCTTTACCTCTCTCTCACTCTCTCCCTGCCTCTCTCTCACTGACTCCCTGCCTCTCTCTCTCTCTCTCTGTCTCTCTCTATGTCTTTGTCTGTCTCTGGTTTCCATCTTTGTCTCTGTCTCTCTGTGTCTCTCTGTCTGTCTCTGTCTCTCTCTGTCTGTCTCTGTCTCCCTCTGTATCTCTCTCTGTCTCTCTCTGCCTCTCTCTCTGTCCTTGTCTCTGTTACTCTCTCTGTCTCGTTCTGTCTCTGTTCTCTCTATGTTTCTCTCTCTGCCTTGGTATCTGTAACTCTGTCTCTCTCTATATCTTTTTCTGTCTCTGCCACTCTCTGCCTATCTCTCTCTCTTTCTCTGTCTCTATGTTTCACTCTCTGTCCTTGTCTCTGTCACACTATCTCTCTCTTTCTGATTCTGTTCTCTGTATTTCTCTCTCTCTCTGTCTCTTTCTCTTTCTCTCTTTTTCCATGTGCCTCTCTCTCTCTATCTCTATCTTTTCTCTATGTCTCTCTCTCTCTGTCCCTCTCTCTCTCTCTCTCTTCAGTCAGCAGGTTTACAAACGCGTTTGCCTTCACACTATTGTGTGGTATTCTCTGCGCCCCCTGGAATGGGCTAATCATGGACCGGCACAAAGGCAGAGCCCAACCTTCTGATAATGTCTCAGCTGTGAACACACAGTCGATCCCAGTCTCAGGTAATCCAGCTGTGAACACACAGTCGATCACAGTCTCAGGTAATCCAGCTGTGAATACACAGTCGATCCCAGTCTCAGGTAATCCAGCTGTGAACACACAGTCGATCACAGTCTCAGGTAATCCAGCTGTGAACACACAGTCGATCCCAGTCTCAGGTAATCCAGCTGTGAACACACAGTCGATCCCAGTCTCAGGTAATCCAGCTGTGAACACACAGTCGATCCCAGTCTCAGGTAATCCAGCTGTGAACACACACCTGTCCCAGGTACACAAACCTCTGATCTCTGGGGCCAGGGATCAAATTCAGCCCCAGACAATTGGAGATGAAGGGCTCCTGTGACTCTGTTTTTGGGACAGTTGGGGTATGGGGGATTTGGGGGAGTCTCTCACTCTCTGGGACAGTTTGGGTACGGGCGATTTGGGGGAGCCTCTCTATTACTGGAACAGTTGGGGTACGGGGGATTTGGGGGTGCCTCTCTATCTCTGGGACAGTTGGGGTACGGGCGATTTGGGGGAGCCTCTCTATCTCTGGGACAGTTGGGGTACGGGCGATTTGGGGGGAGCCTCTCTACCTCTGGGAAAGTTGGGGTACGGGGGATTTGGGGGAGCCACTCTCTGGGGCAGTTGGGGTATGGGGGATTTGGAGGAGCCTCTCTCTCTGGGACAGTTGGGGTAGAGGGATTTGGGGGGAGCCTCTCTCTGGGACAGTTGGGGTATGGGGGATTTGGGGGCAGCCTCTCTCTCTGGGACAGTTGGGGTATGGGGGATTTGGGGGAGCCTCTCTCTCTCTCTGGGATGGTTGGGGTATGGGGGATTTGGGGGGAGCCTCTCTATCTCTAGGATGGTTGGGGCACGGGGGATTTGGGGGAGTCTCTATCTCTGGGAAAGTTGGGGTATGGGGGATTTGGGGGGAGCCTCTCTACCTCTAGGATGGTTGGGGTACGGGGATTTGGGGGAGTCTCTATCTCTGGGACAGTTGGGGTATGGGAGATTTGGGGATCCTCTCTATAGAAATTTTAAGGGGGAGACTTTCGCCGTATTTTTTGGGCGTTTTTTATGAGAGAAACCGCCCGGCGAAAGTTTGCCACTTACCTTTTGAATGGGACCGCCCAGATCGCGACATGACCGCTGGGATCAAAACCTGTGTGCACCGCCGAGGGAAGTGCCCGGGCCTAAGTTTGGCCTCAATGGAAGCCCATCCAGATCGCTGAGGGAACTGCCCACAGAAAGCTGCTTTTTCAGCCCGGTAGGTGAGTACTCTGCAAAGAAAGGTGAGTTAAAGATTCTTTCGTTTTTTTTAATTGTAAAACGGCGATTAGCTTTAAAACTGTCTTGGGTATGTTTTTTTACTTTTTATTTTTTAATATTGTAATGTCTGTAAGCTTGTAATGTTTGTAGCTCCACACTGTGGATGTGGACGTATTGTGTACTGCAAGTGCATAGTTAATCATTAAGCAGAACGAGGCAGTTTCCGGGGTCTTCCGAGAGAGCTGCCTCCATGTTAGGAGCTGTGTGTGTTGTGCTCTGTGAATATATCACATTTGGCAACTGAGATGGGATTTTTCGGATGATTTAAAGCTTAATTTTTGTTGGTGAAGGATTCAGCCAGCCGACAGAGAGACTTTGGAAGTTTCTGTCTTTGGAAAAAAGCTACAAAATCCGAGGTAAACTACAGCACATGGTGTGAACAGCTAAAGATTAAAATGGCAGGTGTATTGGGACATTTGTGTGAGTATAGACACGACCGGAAACATTTTAAAGCGTACGTGGATCAGCTAGAAATGTATTTCACTGCAAATAACATAATCGAAGTTCCAGACAATGCAGTCCAGAACCAGGCTGTGTTGGAACGTAAGAGTGCGATCTTCTTATCCAAGGCAGGTCTGGCATTATACGAAACCCTTGTAAATCTGCTTGTGCTTAACGAGCCAAAAGACACAATGCTTAAAGAGATTTTAACGAAGCTGGAGCAGCACTATAACCCCAAACCGTTAGAAATTGCTGAAAGCTATCGTTTTGGGATTCGGAGTCAAAAGGCTGATGAAAGTATTGGTGATTACATCATAGCATTAAAAAAGCTATCGATGCACTGTAATTTTGGACACTTTCAAAACCGAGCATTATGGGATCGTTTTGTTTGTGGGGTGAAAAATGATGCGATCAGAAGGAAGTTATTGACAACAGATGACTTGACTTTTGAGAGCATGGCCGAACAATATTCCTGAGAATTAAATAATGATTACGGTTGTCAGTCAACCGAGGTAAATCACCTGCAGGTTCAAAGTAAAAGACGGGCATGGCCGAATGTCTCAGAAACTGGAAATTCTACCAGAGCGTCGAAGTCATGCGATAGGTGCTTGGGATAACACATTGCTCAAAGTTGCCCATACATGAAGGCAGAGTGTTTCTTCTGCAGGAAGACTGGGCATCTTGCGAAGGCACGCCGACTGAAGGGTAAACCAGCTTTTAAAGCTATGAGTCCAGCGTTCAAAGCTATGAGTAGAAATCCAAAGAGACTACATAGCATGGAAGAACAGCAATAGGACGAGGAGATGTTAGAGTTACACGTCATCAGAAGCACGAGGTTAACGGACAGCGATTCGGAAAGCATCAAAATCCACATAGCTGTTGCGGGATTCAAGATACCAATGGAAATTGACACGGGTGCATCCGTGAGTGTAGTAGCGGAGTCACTGTACTACGACAAATTGCATGATTTCCAACTGAAGAAATCCAAGATAGAGCTGTAAGGCTACTCGGGAGAGAAAATTCCTGTGGTAGGTCGTATCACCATACCGGTGAAATATAAAGATCAATTTCAGAACTTGCCTCTAATAGTAGTGAAAGGAGACAAGTCTGCCTTACGAGGAAGAAATTGGTTGAGCTCACTGAAGCTGGATTGGAGTAAGATTTTCTGTGTGGAAGCGAGATTTTCATCAACGGAAGAGGTTATCAAGCAGTATCTGAAGGTGTTCTGCGAAATGAGCAGTCCGATCCAAAGTTTCAAGGCGGGTGTCAGGGTACAGAAGGACACTAGATCGGTTTACTACAAGCCACGTTCCATACCATAAGCACTCAAGGAGAAAGTTGAGCAAGAAATCAAAAAAGTAGAGACTGAGAACATTATTTGTAAGATAGATCGATGTAATTCGGCTACACCCATTGTTGTTGTACCTAAGTCCGATGGCAAGGTAAGATTGTGTGGTGATTATAAAGAAACCGTAAACCAGGTTCTAGAGGGTAATGTCCCCAATACATTGCCGAATATAAAAGATTTGTTCACAACACTGACAGGTGGTCAGATCTTCTCAAAACTGGATCTTACGAATGCCTGCTTCCAGCTTGAACTAGATGAGGAGTCCAAGTCATGTTTGACTATCAATACTCATCTAGGCCTATATCAATTTAATAGGCTACCGTTTGGAGTGTCTTCCGCCCCTGCCATATTCCAAGGTGTGATGAACCAGATTTTGCAAGGTATTGAAGGGGTAGTATGTTATTTGGATGACATACTAATTTCAGCACCAAATAGGCAAATTCATAATAACATATTGAATGAAGTCCTCAAACGGCTAGAGAAGCACAAAGTACGAGTGTCTGCTCGTAAGTGTGAGTTATTTAAAAACTCAGTGGAGTACTTAGGGTACAGAGTAGACAAAGATGGTTTACATCCAACCATGGAAAAATTGGATGCAATTAGAAATGAACCCACTCCCAGGAATGTCACTGAACTTCGTTCATTCTTGTGTCTTTGGAACTATTATGGGAAGTTCATACCAAATTTGGCTACATTATTACATCCACTGAATGAACTTTTGAAAAAACAGGCCCATTGGAAGTGGCCAAAAGAATGCAATACAGCATTCAAGAAGTGTAAAAGCAAATTGGTAGAGAGCACCATGTTAGTTCACTATGACATATCTGAGGAGATTAAGCTAGCATGTGATGCCTCTCCGTATGGATTTGGGGCAATAATCTCTCATGTATTAAGTAGTGGGGAGGAGAGACCAATTGCTTTTGCTTCACGCACTCTCAGTGCCAATGAGAGTAATTATGCGCAAATTGAAAGTGAAGCTTTGGCATTAATTTTTGGGGTCAAGAAGTTTCACAAATACTTGAATGGTCGTAAGCTTACCATCGTTAAGGACCATAATCCCCTAACAGCAATCCTCCATCCAAAGTCCCCAGTTCCAACCTTAGCTGCAGCCCGAATGCAGAGATGGGCTTTGACTTTGTCAGCATATACATATGATATTGAATACAGACGATCAGCTGATCACAGTAATGATGATGCAATGTCTAGATTGTCTTCCCCATCACAAGTTACACCCGATAGGGAAGAAGTTTTTTATTTTTCATACATTGATGAACTGCCAGTCACAGCTGAAGAGATTGGTAGAGCAACCAAACGTGACCCAGTGATGTCAAAGGTGTATGAGTATATTGCAAATGGATGGCCAAACCAGATAACAGCCAAAGATACACATCCATTCTTCATTCGTAGGAATGAATTATCAGTCGATAAAGATTGTATCATGTGGGGTGCAAGAGTGGTTATACCAAATAAATTCAGTTCCAAATTATGAGGAGACCTCCATGACCAGCACCTCGGAATGTGCTTGACCAAGATTTTTGCACGCAGTTATTTATGGTGGCCAGGTCTTGAAAAAGATATAGAGTACATCGTGAGGCAGTGTACAACATGTCAATCGGTAAGCAAGCAACCACCACCAGTACCATTACAGCCATGGAAATAGCCTCCCAGGGTGTGGCAAACGCTACATATTGATTTTGCTGAGTTAGAAGGACAATTGTTCATTGTGAATTATAGCTATTCGAAGTGGGTTGAGGTGTTTCCAATGTGGAAAATAACAACAAGTAAAACCTTGGACATTTTGCGAAAATTATTTTCTGCATTTGGCCTCCCTGAAGAAATTGTTTCGGATAATGGACCACAATTTCGTTCAGAAGAATTTGCACAATTCACGAACAAAAATGGTGTGAAACATACCAAGGTTCCACCATACCATCCTGCTTTGAATGGTGCAACAGCGCGCAATGTACAAATTATAACACGTGCCCTCATAAAACAAATGTTAGATCCTAATCCAAGGAAACAACAGTTGTCATTGGATCATAAATTGGCTAATGGTTTGATTACATATCGAAACACTCCTCATACAACTACTGGTAGGACACCAGCAGAGTTGTTTCTCAAATGACAGCCACGAACCAGATTCTCGTTGTTAAAGCCAAATTTGGCACAGTCCGTAGAAGAGACACAATTAAGACAGAAAGAGAATCATGATAAAGGTAGAGTAAAAGAGAGAAATTTGAAATTAAGGCAGAAGAGGAGAGTGAAGAACCATCATCATAAATGGTTAAAGTGGTTACCAGGAAGAGTGGTGAAGATATGTGGTACTCGCACATATTTGATGAAGATGTTTGATAATGGACAGGTTAGGTTTGTTCATATTGATCATATTTACCTACAGACAGGGAAGGAGTTGAAGGTGGGAATGATTCAATTATTTATGACTCATCAGACAGTTTTGATACACCAGTAGCAAATCCTAAAGTCAATGTACTGGAAACAAATCCAGGAGAGAATCAGAATGAAAATCTGAGTCCGAGTCGGGAAAACAAAGAGCCTGAAGTTAGAGTGAGTTCAAATGAAAATCAAGGACATTCCGTGGGGGAAAATGTTCCTCCGGATGAGCCTCGAATGAGTTTAGATTCGACACCATGTTTGGAATGTTTTGTTTGAAAGTGAAGGTATCCTTTTCGAAACAGAAAACAAGTGGTGAAGTTAAATTTGTAAATATGGAAAAAAATAAGTTTATATCCTGTGTTATGTATAAACATGAAAGTTATGTATGATGGTTGTTGTGATGGCTTCTTCATTAAGGAGGGAGAAGTGTAATGTCTGTAAGCTTGTAATGTTTGTAGCTCCACACTGTGGATGTGGATGTATTGTGTACTGCAAGTGCATAGTTAATCATTAAACAGAACTAGGCAGTTTCCAGGGACTTCCGAGAGAGCTGCCTCCATGTTAGGAGCTGTGTGTGCTGTGCTCTCTGAATATATCACAAATATAGCCTCTTTTTTAATTTTAAATGTACTTAATTCATTATTAATCTCATCATTCAATGATGTAGAAACATAGAAACATAGTAATTTGCAGCGCAGTAGGAAGCCATTTCGGCTCACCGTGTCCGTGCCGGCCGACAAAGAGCCACACGGCCCTTGGTCAGCAGCCCTGAAGGTTACATATAAACCTATGAACAATAATCAATGGCGAAAGGTAAATAGCATCCGGCCCAACCAGCCCGCCCCACAAAACTGCAATATTCCATGCATCATAACATTTTTAACTCCACCCCACCTGGAGGCATGCGATCTCCTGGGAGAGGTAAAAAAACAGAATAAAAACCCAGGCCAATTGGGGAAAGAAAATCTCGGAAAATTCCTCTCCGACCCATCCACGTGATCGAAACTAGTTCAGGAGATCATTCTGGCTGTATTCAATTCCCTGAAGTACTTACCATCGTATCTGCGCCATCCAACAGAGGTTATCCAGTCTAATCCCACTTACCAGCTCTAGATCCATAACCTCCACCTCAAGTGCCCATCCAAGCATCTTTTTAATGTGGTGAGGGTTTCTGCCTCTACAATCTTTCCAGGTAGTGAGTTCCAGACCTCCACAATCCACTCCGTGAAGAAGCTTCCCCTCAAATCCCCTCTCAACCTTTCACCAACCACCTTAAACCTATGCTCCTTGTAATTGACACTTCCACCAAGGGAAAGAGGCCCTTGCTATCCACTATATCTAGGCCCCTCAAAGTGTCATACACCTCAATGAGGTCTTCTCTCAGCCTCCTCTGTTCCAATGAGAAAAAACCCAACCTATCCAATCTGTCCTCATAGCGAAGTTTCTCCATTTCACGCAGCATCCTTGTAAATCTCTTCTGCACCATCTCCTGTTACAATCAGGTCCTTTCTATAATACGGCGACCAGAACTGCACACAGTACTCCAGCTGTGGCCTAACCAGGGTATTATACAATTTAAGCATAACCTCCCTGCTCTTGTATTCTATGCCTCGGCAGCGAAAGACAAGCATTCTGTGTGCCTTTTTAGCAGTATCGGCATTGCCCCTTTCCTTTGTGAAAACATACACAAAGTATTTATTAAGAACCATATCAACATCTTTCACCTCCACACACAGATTACCTTTGGCCTGCTACTTTCAGGGATCTGTGGACAAGCACTCTAAGTCCCTATGTTAATTTACATTTCTAAATGGCCTTCCGATTAATGTGTATGCCCTTTCATTATTAGCCCTCCCCAAGTGCATTATCTCACACTTTTCTAAATTAAATTCCATTTTCCACTGTTCTGCTCATCCGACCAATAGATTGATATCCTCCTGCAGGCCATGACTTTCCTCTTTAGTATCAACCACACAGCCAATTTTAGTGTCATCTGCAAACTTCTTAATCGTATATTCAAATCTAGATCATTAATGTGTACCACAAAAAGCAAGGGACCCAGTACTGAGCCCTGCGGAACTCCACTGGAAACATCCTTCCAATCACAAAAAGATCCATCAACCATTTGCTTCCGACCTTTAAGCCAATTTTGGATCCAACTTGCCACTTTGCCCTGGATCCCATGTGATTTTACCTTTGTGACCAGTCTGCCGTGTGGAACCTTATCAAAAGCTTTACTAAATCCTTATACACTATGTCGTATGCACTACCCTCATCGACCCTCCTGGTTACCTCCTCAAAAAATTCAAACAGATTAGTCAAACACGATCTTCCCTTAACAAATCCATGTTGACTGTCCCTGAGTAATCCTTGCCTTTCTAAATGTAGATTTAATCTGTCCTTCAGGATTCTTTCCAATAATTTTCTCACCACTGAGGTTAGGCTAACAGGCCTGTAATTATCCGGCCTATCCCTTTCTCCCTTCTTAAACAAGGGTACCATATTAGCAGTCCTCCGGCACCATGCCTGAATCCAAAGAGGACTGGAAAATGATGGTCAAGGACTCTGCTATTTCCTCTTTTGCTTCGCTCAACAGCCTGGGATGCATTTCATCCGGGCCTGGGGAATTATCCACTTTCAAAGCTGCTAAACCCCTCCATACCTTCTCTCTCACGATGTTTAATTCAGCCAGAATTTCACACTCCTCCTCGATAGCAGTATCGGCATTGCCCCTTTCCTTTGTGAAAACAGACACAAAGTATTTATTAAGAACCATACCAACATCTTTCACCTCCACACACAGATTACCTTCATGGGGCTCAAATTTCCCCAGGAGATGCCCCGCTTTTTTTGGTGCAAGTAGCTTTTTTTGGAGTAACTTAAAAATCGCAAATTTCCCCATTTAACCTGCTCCAGTGTAAGTCAGTTAGTTAGGTTTTTTATTAGTTTAGTTTTTTTTCTCCAAAAGGAGGCATTACCAGCCACTTCCACCTCTTTTGGCCATAGAAGCAAATTTGGCCAGCTAAGAGTTACTCCAAACTAACTTAGGCCAGTGTATGTGGCCACTTTTGTAGGCACAGAAAACCTTACGTACATATAAGAAATCAGCACAGGTAGCTCGAGATGGGGGTGAGGGGGTGGGGGGGGGGGTGGGGACAGGTGAGTTAGAGGATTCTAAAGCACTAAATACCTTCACAGCATCAGCACAACATCACGATATCTTCAGCACAACCTCTTCACAACATCATCAAAAATAAAGGAAAGACAAATCAGTTACTGAAAATAGAGCAGTCCTGCCTTGCTGACTGCAGAACGCTTCGGCTAGCCCTTCAGCTGGGGCGAGGGATGGCAGGCACACATGACTGTAGGGGTGAGGGTTTGTTTTTCTTTTACAGTTGTTCCTCAATGTTGTGTGGTGATAATGGAACATGATTCAGTCTTAATGCAAAATATATTTTATTGGAAAGTTTACAATGCACTTCAACAACAACAGCAACAATAGCAACAACAGCAAAGAAAGGCTGCACCCATCCCTCACCCACATCTCGGGGAAAGTGCACTTCCTCATAGGGTCGGTGATGGTGGTGGGGGGATTGGGGGCCCGACTTGTGTCTCACCGGTGGCTGGTGCGTGAATTGAAATGGGAGTGGCATTTGAGTATCTGGCCTTTGTGCCCTTATTGTAGCAGCTAGTTCCCTCATGACATCTGCCATCGTTTGCACACCCTCTGAAATGCCTGCCCTCAGTTTCCGTCTCAGTGCTGATATTTCTCCTGACAGTGTCGCTACCTCATCACACACCCCACTGACGGTCGCCACGAGTGATCTTGTAAGAACATTGGTCTACTTATCCAATGACATAACCTGATTAACTTCTGATGAAGGCTAGATCTCAGGAGAGACTGGTCGGCTTCTCCTTCCCCTCGCCATGGGTCTGCCTAGTGACACCCCTCCAGTGTGAGGCGCAGGCTGGGACGGTGGAGCACTGGGTGTTCCAACATGCATTTCACCACCGCCACTGGGACCCGCAACCTCGGAAGGTGTGAAACCATGGAATGTCGCCGTGGAGCTCATGGAGGTTTCTGGCAGTGTGCTGCCCTGTACTATGGACTGATCCATATCACGATCAGCATTCTCCCGTGAACATATTTCCATGGACCGCTCCTCCCCTCACTTGCCTTGGTCTGGAGAGCACACATCTGGATCTTCAGGTGGATCTTCAGGATGTTCAGGATTGTCTTCTTCTTCTGCAAAATACAACAGAACAGTCAAATGCTGAGCAACACAGGATGGGGCAGGATGGGTGGCATGAATAGTCTTATGCGTATCAGGCCAGTCAGCAGGTTGATTTGAAGGGTGACAATGATTTTAATGACTCACCCTCACCCTCGCGTGTGGGTCCAGCTTGTGCACAGCTGATACTTTTTCTGCAGGTGCGACTCAGCAGGGCAGCTACCCTTTGTTCTAGGGGTGATAGTTGGTGCAGATTTGACGGTCCTCCTCCTGTTTTAAGTCTTTCCCTTTTGTTGTGGGCCAATTTCTTCTGCAAAGATGAAAATACAACATTTCACACATGGTGCACTTCTGATGGTGGGACTTATACAGATGGTCACGTTTACAATTGCAATTACATTTAAAGGTGAAGATATTACTTACACTCACTACTTGACCAACGTCCTGCCATTTCTTTTTGCACTGGCTTTCAGATCTTGCGGTATTCACTCCTGCGGAGTATTCTTCTGCAACTAGGTTCCATCGTCTTCTCATTTCTTTGGGTGGAACTTTTGTGAGACTACTCTTACTGATATCCAGCTCCAGCCATTTGTCAGTGACAATGACAGTGACTAGTTTCTCCACTTCCTCATGGAGGAAATTCTTTGTTCTTGTTGCACACTCTTACGTCATTGGTGTATTGGACTTACACTTGAAAAATCACAGTTCTCACCTTTCTTCCACCTATGCAACAGTCTTTTCTACTCCCTCAGCCACCCAAAAATCACTATTCACACCTTACCTTTATATATGGTCCATTGCCAATGATGCTGAGGCACTGAGGACGCTGTCCCTTTAATTGGCCGATTGCCCAGCTTCCTGCTCCATTGCGCATGCGCGCACGCTGAAACGGACATGCGTCCCCCTGTTGGCACGTGAAGAGATGCTGGCCCAAGCCCCGCCCCCATGCCGGCTGCGCTGAGCATGCACGGTAGAAGCTCCGCCCCCACCCCCCGCAGGCTCTGCAGCGCCACGCCACTGGACCAGAACAATAAAGGAGCGGCCAAATTAAAAGGTAAATTTTTGCCGCGTTTTTTGTCCCACAAAGTCGGCGTACCATGGCTAACTACGCCGCTCTAGGCAGCTGGGGAAATTTGGGCCCATTGTCTCGAATAGGCCTGACCCTTTCTTTAGTTATCCTCTTGCTCAATATATTTATAGAGCATCTTTGGCTTTTCCTTGATTTTACTTGCCAAGAATTTTTCATGCTCTCTCTTAGAATTCCTAATATCATTTTTCAATTTACCTCTGAACTTTCTACATTCCTCCTGAGATTCTATAGTATTTAAGCTTCCCTTTTTTTCCTTATCCTCCCCTGTAAGTCCCTAGACATCCTGAGGGTTCTAGAATTGTTACACGCACCCTTTCTCTTTAATGGCACATGTTTGGCCTGAGCTTTCCGGATCTCCTCCTTGAATGCCTCCCACTGTTCCGACACAGATTTACCTTCAAGTAGCTGTTTCCAGGCCACTGTGGCCAATTCACCTATCAACTTAGCAAAGTTAGCTTTTCCTCAATTGTGGACTTTTATTCCTGGTCTATCCTTGTCATTATCCATAACTACCTTGAATCTGACTGAAATATGGCTACTGGCACCTAAGTGCTCTCCCATTAATACTCCTTCCACCTGCCCAGCTTCATTCCCCAAAACTAAATCCAGAACCGCCCCCCTCCCGTGTTGGGCTTGTTACATACTGACTAAAAAAGTTCTTTTGAATGCATTTTAGTAATTCCACACCCTCTATACACATCACACTATATTTGTCCCAATCAATATTTGGATAGTTGAAATATCCTATTATTTCTGCCCTATGGTTTTTAGACTTTACAGAAATTTGCCGACATATTTGCTCCTCTATCTCCCTCCCACTGTTTGGTAGTCTAAAATACATGCCGAGTGTGATTGCCCCGTTTATATTTTTCAGTTCAACCCATATGGCCTCATTTGATGATCCCTCAAACACATCATCCCTCCTCACAGCTGGAATAGTTTCTTTAATCAATACTGTGACCCCACCCCCATTTTACCCCCCTTTCTGACTTCTCTAAAAATCCTGTAACCAGGAATATTGAGCTGCCAAACCTGCCCCTCCTTCAGCCATGTCTCTGTAATGGCTATAATGTCATACTCACAAGTGTCTACCTGTGCTCTCAGCTTATCTGCCCTATTCGCTATACGCCTTGCATTAAAGTTTAGACCATTTGACATGGAAAGACCTGCTTGATTGCTACTTACTAACCTGTGTTTCCTCTGTCTTACAGATTCGCTTTCTGCATTCTTGCTTTCAAATTTCAGCTTTACATCCTTCGCTATTGAATTTGTTCTCAGGTTCCCATCCTTCTGCCGAACTATCTCTCGGATGGTTGGGATATGGGGGATTTGGGGGAGCCCCTCTCTCTCTGGGACAGTTGGGGTACGGGGGATTTGGGGGGAGCCTCTCTCTGGGACAGTTGGGGTATGGGGGATTTGGAGGAGCCTCTCTCTCTCTGTGACAGTTGGGGTACGGGGGATTTGCGGGGAGCCTCTCTCTCTGGGACAGTTGGGGTATGGGGAATTTGGGAGGAGCCTCTGTCTGGGACAATTTGGGTACGGGGATTTGGAGGAGTCTCTCTCTCTCTGGGACTGTTGGGGTACAGGGGATTTGTGGGGGCTTCTCTCTCTCTGGGACAGTTTGGGTACTGGGGATTTGGGGGAGCCCCTCTCTCTGGGACAGTTAACGTACAGTGGATGATATTGGGGAGTCGCTCTATCTGGGACAGTTGGGGTACGGGGTATTTGGGGGGAGCCTCTCTCTCTGGGATAATTTGGATACAGGGGATTTGGGGCAGCCCCTCTCTCTGGGAGAGTTGGGGTACAACGGGTGATATGGGGGAGCCCCTCTCTCTGGGACAGTTGGGGTACAGTGGGTGGTATGGGGGAGCCCCTCCCTCTCTCTGGGATGGTTGGGGTATGAGGGGGATTCGGGGATGTGCTGAGCCCAGATTAAGTGTTTTATTTTCTCCTCTTTCTCGTCCCCCCTCAGATTCCACCGTCTCACAGAGACTGGCTGACATGAAGTCAGCGGTGCTCTCGCTCACTATCACAGTCACGCAAAGCATCCTGTTCTCTATCAGTGCCGCTATCCCCGTGCTGAAGGTCCAGTATCTGACCTTCATCCTGCAGTTGGTCAACAGTTCATTCCTGTACGGAAGTCACACTGCATTCACCGCCATCACGTAAGTCAGCCCACGATATCCAAGGAAGGGAGACCCCATTCGGGGGCCAAAGTGCGTACCGGTACATCTGGGATTGTGAGACAGGGAGCTAGAAATTCATTAACGCCCGGCTGGAGCGTCAACTTTAGAAAAGTTGTAAGTTTAGCGCCAGGCGCTAATCAACCTCCACGCCCGCGAAATTGAGTCTCTGCACTGAAAGAATGCAGGGGAGCGCTAAATCAGGCGCTAATTGCGTAGGTGAGTGGCGTTAGGCTTCAAGCGATAACGAAAATGAGGTGTGGTGTAATTGGCATTGGTGAAGGCACCTTCCAGCCATTAGAAGAGAGGGCGACTGGAGTCTGCACACCAGCCCTCAATGAATCAGGGAATGCAAAAACATAGAAACATAGAAACATAGAAAATAGGTGCAGGAATAGGCCATTCGGCCCTTCGAGCCTACACCACCATTCAATATGATCATGGCTGATCATGCGACTTCATTCCTGCTTTCTCTCCATACCCCTTGATCCTTTCAGCCGTAAGTGCCACATCTAACTCCCTTTTGAATATATCTATGAACTGGCCTCAACAACTTTCTGTGGTCGAGATTTCCACAGGTTCACAATTCTCTGAATGAAGAAGTTTCTCCTCATCTTGGTTCTAAATGACTTACCCCTTATCCTTAGACTGTGACCCCTGGTTCTGGACTTCGCCAACATCGGGAACATTCTTCCTGCATCTAACCTGTCCAATGCCATCAGAATGGCGATATGCTGTCGGATGAAGTTCAAAGTCCTTTGATGGCCCACAACACGAAGCAGCATTTATCTGTCTGCAGATACATCATGCGCTCACTTGCCGCATAACTTTAGAACGGAAGCACATCCCTTTAAGTAGCGCCCCGCCAGCCACCAGCTGACTGGTTTATGCCTCCGCTCGCTGTCGCTGTCGGTGCGAGGCGGTAAGGCGGGGGGTGCTACTGAAGTTTGCAGATCGGGCGCTCAGCGAGCGTTGCACACTCATTGACGTCATCATCTGCATGGGGAAAAGTGCCGAGGCACTAACTGTTAGTGCCATCCTCCAAGGCAATCTGCCGTGTCCCCCATGGAAAGTCAGCATCCTTCCAGCAGCCATGCTGCAGCCACTGGGGCAGCACTGTGTAGGAGCACTAGGACAGGCAAAGGACAAAATACAGAAAATAAGGGAATGCACAAGGGTTATTAGTTGACATTGAATGTAATATTAGAATTAATCATAAAATATGTCAGGAATTTTTTTGTGGTGATTTTCATTTTGGCATTTTGCCCAAGAGGACGCTATGATGTTCCGTGACAGAGGGATGGTAAGGTGGGGAAGTGTTGATCAACGGGGATCTGGGGTTTCAATCCAGGGAACTGGAATTTGATTATGTGCTCATGGTCAGCCCAGCCAGAAGAGAGATTTGCAGGCTGACTCCTCCCATTTCCCTTTTTCTCTTCCTCTTCCTCCTGAGGTTGTCACAGAACCCGTGGTGGAAAGGGCTGTGCCCTCATGATGGCCAAGTTTTGGAGGATGCAGCAGACCACCACAAGTTGGGACACCCGCTCCGATGAGTACTGGAGCAGTCAAGAAAGCAGAACCATTGCTTGAGCTCCCCAAAGGTCTGCTCGATTAAGTTCCTCGTGGCAGCATTGCTGTCATTATATGATTGCTGGCCACGAGTAGTGGGATTGAGGAAGGGATTCATCAGCCGGGGGTAGAGCGGATAGCGCTTGTTGCCTAGCAGCCATCCTCGGGTTTGACATGGTGGCTGGAAGATTCCTGGTACAGCGGACTGGCACTGGATGAAGACATCATGAGTGCTGCCAGGATAGCGGGCATTCACCATCTTGATGTGTTTGGCGTGGTCGCACACCAACTGTACATTAAGAGAGTGGTAGCCTTTGCAGTTATGTGACAGCTCAGCATTGACATGCCTCATGCACAAATCCACGTGGTAGAGCTGCGAAACACCAAAGGGCAGAAAACATTAGTGGGAGTTGTGTACAGACCACCAAACAGTAGTAGGGAGTTTGGGGATGGAATCAAAAGGAAATTAGGGACGCGTGCAATAAGGGTGCAGCAGTTATCATGGCTGACTTTATTCTGCATATTGATTGGGCTAACCAAACTGGTAGCAGTACTATGGAGGAGGATTTCCTGGAGTGTATAAGGGATGGTTTTATAGACCAATATGTCGAGGAACCAACTAGAGAGCAGGCCATCCTAGACTGGGTCTTGTGTAACGAGAGAGGATTAATTAGCAATCTGGTCATGTGGGGTCCCATGGGAAGAGTGACCATAACATGATAGAATTCTTCATTAAGATGGAGAGTGACATAGTTAATTCAGAGACTAGGGTCCTGAACTTAAAGAAAGGAAACTTCGACGGTATGAGATGTGAATTGACTAGGATAGACTGGAGAATGATACTTAGAGGGTTGACGGTGGATAGGCAATGGCAGACATTTAAATATCACATGGCTGAACTACAACAATTGTACATCCCTGTGTGGCATAAGAATAAAAAAAGGGAAGGTGGCTCAATCGTGGTTAACAAGGGAAATTAGGGAAAGTGTTAAATCCAAGGAAGAGGCACATAAATTGGCCAGAATAAGCAGCAAACCTGAGGACAGGGAGAAATTTAGAATTCAGCAGAGGAGGATTAAGGGCTTAATTAGGAGAGGGAAAATAGAGTATGAGAGTAAGCTTGCAGGGAATATAAATACTGACTACAAAAGCTTCTATATATATGTGAAGAGAAAAAGATTAGTGAAGACTAATTTAGGTCCCTTGCAGTCAGAATCAGGGTGATTCATAATGGGAAACAAGGAAATGGCAGACCAATTGAACAAATACTTTTCTTCTGTCTTCACTAAGGAACACATGAATAACCTCCCAAAAATACTGGGGAACCGAGGGTCTAGCCAGAATGGGGAACTGAGTGAAATCCTTATTAGTCAGGAAATGGTGTTCGGGAAATTGAAGGGACTGAAGGCTGATAAATCCCCAGGGCCTGATAGTCTGCATCCCAGAATATTTAAGGAAGTGGCCCTAGAAATAGTGGATGCATTGGTAGTCATTTTCCATCAGTCTATAGACTCTGGTTCAGTTCCTATGGCCTGGAGGGTAGCTAATGTAACCCCATTTTTTTAAAAAGGAGGGAGAGAAAACACGGAATTATAGACTGGTTAGCCTGACATCGGTAGTGGGAAAAATGTTGGAATCAATTATTAAAGATGTAATAGCAGCGCATTTGGAAAGCAGTGACAGGATCGGTCCAAGTCAGCATGGATTCATAAAAGGGAAATCATGCTTGACAAAGCTTCTAGAATTTTTTTAAGATGTAACTAGTGGAGTGGATAAGGGAGAACCAGTTGATGTGGTGTATTTGGACTTTCAAAAAGATTTTGACAAGGTGCCACACAAGAGATTAGTGTGCAAAATTAAGGCACTTGATATTGGGGTCAATGTATTGACGTGGATAGAGAACTAGCTGGCAGACAGGAAGCAAAGAGTGGGAATAAACGGGTCCTTTTCAGAATGGCAGGCAGTGTCTACTGGGGTGTCACAGGATTCAGTGCTGGGACTCCAGCTATTTACAATATACATTCATGATTTAGACAAAGGAATTGAATGTAATATCTCCAAGTTTGCAGATGACACTGAGCTGGGTGGCAGTGTGAGGTGCGAGGAGGATGCTCGGAGCCTGCAGGGGGACTTGGACAGGTTAGGTGAATGGGCAAATGCATGGCAGATGCAGTATAATGTAGATAAGTGTGAGGTTATCCACTTTGGTTGCAAAAACAGGAAGGCAGATTATTATCGGAATGGTGACAGATTAATAAAAGGGGCGGTGCAACGAGACCTGGGTGTCATGATACATCAGTCATTGAAAGTAGGCAATACAGGTACAGCAGGCAGTAAAGAAGGCAAATGGCATGCTGACCTTCATAACGAGGTGATTTTAGTATAGGAGCAGGGAGATCTTACTGCAATTGTACAGGGCCTTGGTGAGACCACACCTTGAGTAATGTGTGCAGTTTTGGTCCCCTAATCTGAGGAAGGACATTCTTGCTATTGAGGGAGTGCAGCAAAGGTTCACCAGACTGATTCCCGGGATGGCAGGACTGACCTATAAAGATAGACTGGATCGACTAGGCTTATATTCACTGGAATGTAGAAGAATGAGAGAGATCTCATCGAAACATGTAAAATTCTGATGGGATTGGACAGGTTAGATGCAGGAAGAATGTTCCCGATGTTGGGGAAGTCCAGAACCAGGGGTCACAGTCTAAGGATAAGAGATGAGCCATTTAGGACCGAGATAAGGAGAAACTTCTTCACTCAGAGAGTTGTGAACCTGTGGAATTCTTTACCACAGGAAGTTGTTGTGTCCAGTTCGTTCGATATATTCAAAAGGGAGTTAGATGTGGCTGTTACGGCTAAAGGGATGAAGGGGTATGGAGAGAAAGCAGAAATGGGGAACTGAAGTTGCATGATCAGCCATGATCTTATTGAATAGTGGTGCAGGCTCGAAGGGCCGAATGACCTACTCCTGCACCTATTTTCTATGTTTCTATGTTTCTATGTGAGAAGACAGTGAAGTCCCTTCTACTGGAGTTCAGAGCCTCTGTGACCTAGTAGATGTAGCGATGGATAGCAAACTGTGAGATGTTAGCGCTGACATCTGTTCCAGCCCAGAAGAATCAGTTGGGGAAAAATTCAGGGCCAAGTCACCTTGAGGGCCACTGGCAGCAATGTCGTCGCCCCGATCTCAGGCTGCAGGTCTGGATGTTGGAGGTGGCAGAAATCTGTGACTACATCCTTGGTGACACGGAGCCTCCCAACACACTGCTCCTGGTTTAGGTGTAGGAATGAGAAGTGCTCCCTGAAGACACTCGGTGGGTAAGGCCTCTGCTGACAGCCCTTCTCCCCCTCCTCCACCTCCCATTGTGGGCAGCTTGTCTTTGCTGCCACTGCTCCATCTCCATGTTATGCTGCAGTGTGAGGGGGACTACAGGTAGAGCCCCCTTGACTGGCAGCAAGTGGTGTATTCAGAGGCCTTCCAGTTCCAACCAATGCCTTCCCATGTCCAGCAGCACTCCCTGCATACTTTAACAATGTTATAAATGTCTTCCAACAAGCCAGTATTGATATGAACACTGCAAGAGCCAGTACAAGAGAAATAATCAACTGACCACAGTGACTACACTTCAAAAGTACTTCATTGGCTGTAAAGCGCTTTGAGAAGTCCGGTGGTCGTGAAAGGCGCTATACAAATGCAAGTTGAATGTTTCCCTTTAAATAGCGCTGGTGGGGTCCCTCGTGCAGCTGATCACATGTCCAGCTGTGCGTGTTTCGGAGAACCATTGTTTGGGACGGCGATGTCCAAAATGGCAGGTCATGCATCAAATCAGCATTGCACGCTGACTGACGTCACGATCTGCCGACTCTGCACACGGCCTGCACACGCTCGTCCTGCCCGTGTTATCGCTCGCACCAAGATGGCGACCAGTGTGGGCCACGCCGGAAGTGGGTGGAAGCGAGGCAGCCGCCATTTTTTCCCCCTAACCCAAACCGGCCTTAACTGCCGGCGCTAAGGTGCCAAATTTCAGGGCCCAGGAGTTCATTCAGACTCCAATACTCATTGTTAGATCTGGTATTCTGAGACCAGGAGTCCATTCAGACTCCCCACACACACACACACAGGTAAATCTGGGACCCTGAGACCAGGAGTTCATTCAGACTCCCCACACATACACACACAGGTACATCTGGAGCCCTGAGACCAGGAGTCCATTCAGACTCCCCACACACACAGACACACACACACACACAGGTAAATCTGGAGCCCTGAGACCAGGAGTCCATTCAGACTCCCCACACACACACTATGATTAGAGAAGATGGTTCCAATTGTGGGAAGGGCGCAAAACTAGGAAATCATCAATCGAAAATTGTCACAAATAAATCCCGTAGGAAAGGAGAAACATCTTTACCCAGAGAGTAAAGAAAAGAAAAAGAAAGACTTGGATTTATATAGCGCCTTTCACAACCACCAGACATCTCAAAGCACTTCTCAGCCAACGAGACCTGGGTGGCATGGTACATCAGTCATTGAAGTTTGTCATGCAGTTACAGCTGGTGGTGAAGAAGGCAAATGGCATGTTGGCCTTCATAGCTAGAGGATTTGCACATAGGAGCAGGGAGGTCTTAATACAGTTGTACAGGGCCTTGGTGAGGCCACACCTGGAATATTATGTTCAGTTTTGGTCCCCTCATCTGAGGAAGGGCGTTCTTGCTATTGAAGGAGTACAGCGAAGCTTCACCAGATTGATTCCTGGGATGGCAGGACTGACATATGAGGAAAGACTGGATGAACTGGGCTTGTATCCACTGGAATTTAGAAGAATGAGAGGGGATCTCATAGAAACATAAAATTCTGATGGGATTGGACAGGTTAGAGGCAGGAAGAATGTTCCTGTTGCTGGGGAGTTCCAGAACCAGGGGTCACAGTCTAAGAATAAGAGGTAACCATTTAGGACCGAGATGAGGAGAAACTTCTTCACTCAGAGAGTGGTTAACCTGTGCAATTATCTACCACAGAAAGTTATTGAGGCCAGTTCATTAGATATATTCAAAAGGGAATTAGATATGGCCCTTACAGCCAAAGGGATCAAGGGATCTGGAGAGAAAGCAGGAAAAGAAAACTGAGGTTGAATGATCAGCCATGATCTTATTGAATGGCGGAGCAGGCTCGAAGGGCCGAATGGCCTGCTCCTGCACCTAATTTCTATGTTTCTATGTTTCTATGGAGTGCAGTCACTGGTGCAATGTAGGAAACGCGGCAACCAATTTACACACAAGCAAGCTGTGTGGAACTCGCTACCAAATAGCAGAGATACATTTAAGGGGAAGCTAGATAAACACATGAAGGAGAAAGGAATAGAGGGATATGTTTGACGGGGTGAGATGAAGAGGGGTGGGAGGAGACTCAAATGGAGTATAAACGCCGGCATGGACCAGTTCGGTCAAATGGTCTATTTCTGTGCTGTCGACCCGATGTAATTCTCTGAACCTCCTCCTCTCTCTCTGCTTGTTCCCTGCAGGTTCCCTCCTCGCCACTTTGGGAAGGTCTATGGACTGCTACTGGCTCTTGCGGGAATTGTAAATCTGCTCCAGTACCCTTGCTTCATTCTGGTCAAGGGACCCTTGCACGGTGACCCCTTGTATGTGAGTATCGGGAGGTCCGGGTCTCCCTGTGATCTGTGCCAGACAGTCACGGGTACAGTGAGATAGAGAGAGACAGTAGGCTTTATAAATAGAGGCATAGAGTACAAAAGTCAGGAAGTTATGCTAAACCTTTATAAGACATTGGTTCGGCCCCAGCTGAAGTACTGCGTCTAATTCTGGGCACCACACGTTCGGAAAGACCTGAAGGCCTTGGGGAATGCAGAAGAGATTTCGGAGAATCTGGAAAAGCTGGGGTTTTTCTCCTGAGAGCAGAGAAGGCTAAGAGGAGATTTGAAGAAGTGTTGAAAAACCTGAAGGGTTTACATAGAGTAAATAAAGAGGAACTGTTTCCAGTGGCTGAAGGGACCGGAGGGACAGATTGGTAAAAGAACCAGAGGCGTCTGAGCAAACATTTTTTTCCACAAGTGGTTAGGATTTGGAATGCACTGCCTGGTAGGGTGGTGGATACAGATTCAAAAGTAACTTTCAAAAGGGAATTGGATAAATACTTAAAATGAGAAAAAATTGCAGGGATATGGGGTAAGAGCGGGGAGTGGGACTAACTGGATTGCTCTTCGAAAGAGCTGGCACAGACTCGATGGGCCGAATGGCCACCTTCTGTGCTGTACTATTCTATGATTCTATGATAAGGGTTTGAGATTGCTGTTGCCTGAACACAAACTCTCTGTTTGCCTTTTTTTGTCCCTCGTGACGCAGTTGAACATCGGATTAATCGTCCTGGTAACCTTGACATATGTCCATCCCATCAATGTTTACCTGCACTGCCGACGGGAAACCCAGCAGAGAGGCACAGTGAAGCACTACCGAGTCGAAGTGCCAGGCTTGGGAGAGACGGACGATCAACCTGTGTCGGGAAACGATATCTGAGCTGGACATCTGCTTGGGGTGGGAGGTGTCGGGGATGGTGTCAAGTGGGGGTGGGGTGGGGAGTGTTCTGGAGTGGGTGTGGGCAGGTGTAGTATGGGGGCTCATGGTTAGAGGGGTGCTCTGTACAGGTGTGGGTTTGTGAGCATGTAAGTTGGGAGATGGAGGGGGTTGGGGTTGGGTGTGTGGGGTATTGGGGTGTGGGTTTGGGGGCTGTAGATTGGGGCGTCGGGGGCCAGGGTTGGGGGGTGTATGGGGTGTTGGGGTGTTGGTTTGGGAGCATGTAGTTATGGGGGTTGGTGTTGGAGGGGATGTGGGGTGTTGGGGTGTGAGTTTGCAGGGGTGTAGGTTGGGGAATGGGGGGGTCAAGTTGGGAGGATGTGAGGAGTTGGAGTGGGTTTGGAAGGGTGCAGGTTGGGGAAGGTCAGTGTTAGGGGGATGTGGGGTGTTGAGGTGTGGGTTTGAGGTGGTGTAGGTTGGGGCTGGGGGTGTGTGGGGTGTTGAGTTGTGGGTTTGGGGGGGTGTAGGATGGGGGTGGGGGGTGGGGGTGTGTGGGATGTTGGGGGGTGGGTTTTGGGGGGTGTAGGATGGGGGAGTTGGGGGGTGTTGGGGTTGAGTTTTGAGGGTGTAGGATGGGGGAGTTGAGGTTGGGGGGTTTTGGGGTGTAGGTTAGTGGGGTGTAGGATGGGGGGTGGGGGTGTTGGAGTGTGGTTATGGGGGTGTAGGATGCGGGGTGGGGGTGTTGGAGTGTGGTTTGGGGGGTGTAGGATGGGGGTGGGAGTGTTGGAGTGTGGTTTGGGGGGTGTAGGATGGGGGTGTTGGAGTGTGGTTTGGAGGGTGTAGGATGGGGGTGTTGGAGTGTGGTTTGGGGGGGTTTAGGATGGGGGGTTGGGGTGTTGGAGTGTGGTTTGGGGGTGTAGGATAGGGGGTGGGGTTGGGGGATGTTGAGGTTTTGAGGTGTGGGTTGGGAGGGTGTAGGTTGGGAGGGGTGAGGGTAAGCAGGGGTGAAGTTTGGTTTCAAGCAATTCCCAAACAAATCATTTACAAAAAAGATCAATTGGAAACAGTGCTGTTTCCCGGGATCCCGGAGAATGAGATCTTTTCTTCAGAAGACCGGGTCAGAGACAGATTATGGACAATGTTAATTCTTTATAAGCAAACATTTTGTTTTAATCTGTGGGATTATCCAATGCAAATAGTCCTCTTCTCCCCTCCTTCCCTCCCCTCTCTCCTTCTACCCTCCTCTCTCCTTCTCCCCTCCTCTCTCCTTCTCCCCTCCACTCTCTCCTTCTCCCCTCCCCTCTCTCCTTCTCCCCTCCTCTCTCCTTCTCCCCTCCTCTCTCCTCTCCTCCCCTCTCCTTCTCCCCTCCCCTCTCCTTCTCCTTCTCCCCTCCTCTCTCTTTCTCCCCTCCTCTCTCCTTCTCCCCTCCTCTCTCCTTCTCCCCTCCTCTCTCCTTCTCCCCTCCTCTCTCCTTCTCCCCTCCCCTCTCCTCCTCCCTTCCTCTCTCTTCTTCTCCTCTCCCCTCCTCTCTCCTTCTCCACTCTCTCCTTCTCCCCTCCCCTCTCCTCCTCCCTTCCCCTCTCTCCTTCTCCTCTCCCCTCCTCTCTCCTTCTCCCCTCCTCTCCCCTTTTCCCCTTCCCTCTCTCCTGCTCTCATTCCCTCTTTCCTTCTCCCCTCCCTCTCCCCTTCATCCCTCCTCTTTCTTTCTCCCCTTCCCTCTTTTTCTTTCCCGTTCCTTCCCTCTCTCTCTCTCTCTCTCTCTCCTTCCAAGGGACTGAATGTAATGTAGCCAAGTTTGCTGATGAGACAAAGATGAGAGGAAAAGCAATGTGTGAGGAGGATACAAAAAACCTGCAAAAGGACATAGACAGGCTAAGTGAGTGGGCAAAAATTTGTCAGATGGAGTATAATGTTGGAAAGTGTGAGGTTATGCACTTTGGCAGAAAAAAACGAAGAGCAAGTTATTATTTGAATGGAGAAAAATTGCAAAGTGCTGCAGTACAGCAGGACCTGGGGGTACTCGTGCATGAAACACATAAGGTTGTTATGCCAGTACAGCAAGTGATCAGGAAGGCCAATGGAATCTTGGCTTTTATTGCAAAGGAGATGGAGTATAAAAGTCTTGCTACAGTTATACAGGGTATTGGTGAGGCCACACCTGGAATACTGCGTGCAGTTTTGGTTTCTATATTTAAGAAAGGATATACTTGCTTTGGAGGCAGTTCAGAGAAGGTTCACTCGATTGATTCTGGGGATGAGGGGGTTGACTTATGAGTAAAGGTTGAGTAGGTTGGGCTTCTACTCATTGGAATTCAGAAGAATGAGAGGTGATCTTATCGAAATGTATAAGATTATGAGGGGGCTTGACAAGGTGGATGCAAAGAGGATGTTTCCACTGTTAAGGGAGACTAGAGCTAGGGGGCATAATCTTAGAATAAGGGGCCGCCCATTTAAAACTGAGATGAGGAGGAATTTCTTCTCTCAGAGGGTTGTAAATCTGTGGAATTCGCTGCCTCAGAGAGCTGCGGAAGCTGGGTCATTGAATAAATTTAAGACAAAGATAGACAGTTCTTAACCGATAAGGGAATAAGAGATTATGGGGAGCGGGCAGGAAAGTGGACCTGAGTCCATGAGATCAGCCATGATTTTATTGAATGGTGGAGCATGCTCGAGGGGCCGTATGGCCTACTCCTGCTCTTATTTCTTATGTTCTTATCTCCCCTCTCTCTCTCCTACTCCCCTTCCCCCTCTTCTTTTGTTCTCCCCTCCATCTTCCCTCCTCTCTCTACTTCTCCATTTCCCCTCTCCTTCTCCCTTCCCCTCTTCTACTTCTGCCCCTCCTCTCTCCTTCCTTTGCCTCTCTCCCCTTCCCCCTCTCCTCCCTCCTCACTCTCCTTCAATGTCCTCTCTAATTCCCCTTCCCCCTCTCTCCTTCTGCTCTGCTTGTTCTTTCCTCTCTCTCCTTCTCCCCTTCTATCCTTCTACCCTTTCCCCTCTCCTTCTCTCTTTCCCTCTCTCCCTCTGCTCTCCTTTTCCCCACCTATCTTTTCTCCACCATCCCCCCTCTCAATGTCCCCTCCCCCTCTCTCCTTCCCTTCGCCTCCTTACTTACTTGCCAGGTTCATTATACCTTTTACGCTGCATGATCAAGGTCTCCACAATTGTTAGAGGTTTTGTACTGTTCCCATTAAAGAATTTCCCTTTTAAGGGTGCCAGAAGTGGTGCCTGCAATGACACCAGAGTGTTTTGCAGGAGTACATTTCCCTTTTAAGGATGCCAGAAAGGGCACTGCTGCAGGAAGAAGTGTCACACCAGTTATCTGCGAAATGGATTTCCTTTTTAAGGATGGCAGTGTGGGGCCCACAGAAGCAACAGTGTTCTTTATGAAGAATACCTGAACGCAATGTGCAGAGTGTACGGCTCCCTGTAGAGGACAAGCAACTCACAACAAGTCAAAATAATGGCTAGTGTGCTTAAGATTAATGTTTGGTTGGTTTGAGTGTTTAAGAGCAGTGTTGGTTGGTAATAAGTGAAGTGAATTATCAATCATATTACTGTCTCTACCTGTGCAAATGTGTTTAAAGGATAAGGAAGGAATTATCCAACAATTGTAATGTAGGGAAAAACTGCAGCCAAATTGTGCACAGCAAGCTCCCACAACAGTAATATGATCACTGACCAGATAATCTGTGTGTTTTTATGATGTTGATTGAGGAATAAATATTGGGCCCAGGACACCAGGGAGAACTCCACTCTTCCACGGGATCTTTTACGTCCACTGTCATGTATTTAACCATCTTGCAATGATATAGTCATGTAACTGTAACTCATGTACACGGTACAGGTACACGGTACCTGTACCCTAGAAATGCACACCCTGACCACAGGGGGTGAACTTGCAGGAGACACTCCTCACCTGGGTTTCCAGGAATAAAAGGGGAGGTCCCACCCAGGGTCAGCACTCCTTGGTCCTGGCAATAAAGGTGAAGGTCACAGAGTGACTGTGTCTGATATATCTATGCTTCGTGTGAGTTTGTATTAAGGTGCAAGGACACTACATTTGGTGATGTAAAACGGGATTCACCAAACCACGAGGATGGCCACCGGTGGCACAGAGGAATGTTACTGTGTGGATGAGGACTGGGACGACTTTGTGGAAAGACTCCAGCAGAGCTTTGTCACAAAGGACTGGCTGGAAGAGATAGCGGCTGACAAGCGGAGGGCGCATCTACTGACCAGCTACGGACCACAGACCTATGCGCTGATGGAAGACCTGCTCGCACCCCAAAAGCCGGCGGACAAGTCCTTTGAAGAGCTCAGCCAGCTGATCAGTGAGCATCTCAAGCCAGCGAGTAGCGTACACATGGCACGGCACCGGTTCTACTCTCACCGGCGTCGGGAGGGACAAAACGTCTCGGACTTCGTGACGGAACTGTGGCGCTTGGCCAGTCTCTGTACGTTCTCCGATACCTGCAGGTGGGAGATGATAAGGGACTTTTTCATCAAGGGCATTAATCATGCCGGCATTTTCAGGAAGCTCATAAAGACTAAGGACTTGACTTTAGAAGGGGCGGTGCTGATAGCTCATACCTTTATGGCAGGGGAAGAGGAGACTAAGCTAAGTTATGCGCGCAGCCCTGGTCCAAATAGTGGCGACGGACCAGGGAGTTAACATGGTGAACGCGGCTCGGGACCCCGCAGGCAGGCAAGGGCATTTTGAAACCGCCCAGGCAGCAACAGGCTCTAGGGTCGGCTCGCAACAAGGACAATGGAAAGGGGATCGGCAATACACGCCATCTCGAGGAACAATGCGTCCCACGATGGGACCATTAACACCCACCATCAGAGTGCTGAGAAACAGCCAAATGGGCAATCAGAGAGGAATGCCTGGTAATAGTCCTTTTGTTAACAGCAATCTCAATCTCAGCTCATGCTGGAGGTGCAGGGGTAGACACACTGTGAAAAGCTGCAGGTTCCAGCAATATATCTGTAGGATTTGTAATGTCAGTGGACACTTGGCCAGGATGTACAAAAAGGCAGTAGTGAGGCTAATCTCTGAGACAGAGGAACCAGACGAGGGGTCTGCAATGCAGGATGAGGCCTAGGGTAAAGCCATAGATGCTGAAGTTCAGCGGGTTCATGTGGCTGATGTCCACAGCTCATACACCAAAACGCCACCCATGACGATGAATGTCTTACTGAATGGCATCCTGGTGCACATGGAGCTGGATACAGGAGCAAGCCAGTCATTCATGAGCGCCCAATAAATTGAGAGTCTATGGCCACACAGAGCTAGCAGACCCAAACTGGAACACATTAAGACGCAGCTATGAACGTACACCAAAGAGATCATCCCAGCGCTGGGCAGTGCAAATTTGGTGGTAACACATAATGGATTACAGAACCGACTGCCACTCTGGATCGTTCCGGGAAATGGCCCCGCGCTTGTGGGGAGGAGTTGACTAGCCGAGATGAATTGGAAATGGGGGGATGTGCTCGCCATTTCATCCGTGGAGCGAAGTTCATGCTCACAGGTCCTGCAAAAATTCGGGTCACTGTTTCAACCCGGTGTCGGAACGTTCAAGGGCACTAAAGTAGTGATACGCATCACTCCGGACGCCAGACCAGTGCACCACAAAGCCAGAGCGATGCGTGAAAAATTTGAATGTGAACAGGACAGGCTGCTCAGAGAGGGCTAATTTCAGCCGTTGAATTCAGCAACTAGGCAAGTTCCATCCTTCCCATCCTCAAAGCAGATGGCTCGGTCAGGATTTGTGGCGACTACAAAGCCACCATTAACCGAGTATTGCTGCAAGACCAATACCCGCTCCCGAGAGTGAAGGACCTTTTTGCTACACTGGCAGGTGGCAAGCTGTTCACGAAGTTGGACCTCACTTCGGCCTACATGACTCAGGAACTGGCTAAAGAAGCCAAGCTTCTGACCACCATCACGACACACAAGGGATTATTTGTCTACAACAGGTGTCCATTTGGCATTCGTTCGGCAGCAGCTATCTTTCAGAGAAACATGGAAAGTTTGCTCAAATCCATTCCTGGAACAATCGTATTCCGAGACGACATTCTCACAATGGGTAGAGACACCGAAGAACATCTCCACAGCCTGGAGGAGGTGCTACGCCGATTGGATCGGGTAGGCTTGCGGCTGAAAAAGGTCAAGTGTGTGTTTTTGGCCCCAGAGGTCGAGTTTTAGGGCAGGAGGGTTGGCTCAGACAGGATCCGGCCCACTGAATCAAAAACGGAGGCGATCCACTGGGCACCCAGGCCCGGCAACACGTAGGAGTTGCAAACATTCATGGGACTTTTGAACCATTTCGGGAACTTTCTGCCGAACTTAAGCACATTGTTGGAGCCATTACATGCTCTTGCGTAAAGGTTGTGAATGGTTTTGCGGGGGACTGTCAAGAATGGGCTTTCAATAAGCCGAGGAGCCTGCTGTGTTCCAACAAACTGTTGACTTTGTATGACCTCTGTAAAAAACTGGTCTTAACATGCGATGCATCAACCTACAGGGTTGGGTGTGTGTTGCAGCAGGGTAACGATGACAGTCGACTCCAACCGGTGGCTTACGCCTCCAGGTCGCTCTCCCAGGCAGAGCGTAGATACGGCATGGTCGAGAAGGAAACACTCGCGTGTGTTTACAGTGTGAAAAAGATGCACCAGTTCCTTTTTGGTAGAAAGTTCGAGCGAGAGACAGACCACAAGCCGTTAACATCCTTATTGTCCGACAGCAAGGCTGTCAACGCCAATGCGTCAGCTCGCATACAGTGCTGGGCCCTCACGCTGGCTGCGTATGCCGACACCATACAGCACCGGCCAGGCACCGAAAATTGCACTGACGCGCTCAGCAGGCTCCCACTGGCCACCACCGAGGGGGCGTTGGAGCAGAGCACCGAAATGCTCATGGCCGTTGAGGCTTTTGACACTGCGGGCACCCCCATCACAGCCTGCCAGATCAAACTCTGGACTAACAGGGACCCCCTCCTATCCATGATAAAGAAATGTGTCCTGACTGGGGATTGGGCGCCCGCACACAGGGCGTGCCCCGAGGAAGTCAAACCATTTCAGAGACGGATGGATGAGCTCTCCATCCAAGCCGACTGCCTGCAATGGGGCAGCCAGGTAGTCATGCCCCAGAAAGGAAGGGAAGCATTCATCAGGGAACTCCACAGTGAGCACCCTGGCATCGTGTTAATGAAGGCCATTGCCCGGTCACATGTATGGTGGCCAGGGATTGACTCAGACCTGGAACATTGGGTTCGCAGGTGCACGACATGCCCGTGGCCCTGGCCCACCAGACCATGGTCACGTATTCACGTCGACTATGCGGGCCCGTTCATGGGGAAAATGTTCCTGATCGTTGTCGATGCATACTCGAAGTGGATCGAGGGCATCATATTGAATTAGTGCATGACATCCATCACTGTGGAGAGTCTGCTTACGGTTTTCGTGACCCATGGCTTGCTGAACATCCTGGTCAGTAACAATGGCCCGTGTTTCACCAGCCATGAATTCCAGGAGTTTATGTCGGGCAATGGTATCAAACACGTCCGGACAGCGCCGTTCAAGCCGGCTTCCAATGGTCAAGCGGAACGAGCGGTCCAAGTCATAAAACAGGCATGCTACGCATTCAAGGACCCTCCCTTCAGTACCGCCTATTGCGCCTCCTGCTGGCCTACAGGTCCCGCCCGCACTCGCTCATGGGAGTCCCGCCAGCGGAACTCCTCATGAAACGCATGCTAAAGACGCGCTGTCCCTCATTCACCCAGCCCTGGCAGACATTGTTGAGGGCAAGCGCCAGTCCCAAACCTAGCGCCATAATCGAAACTCAAGGGGGAGGTGTATAGAAATAGATGACACAGTATTTGTTCTTAACCATGCTTTGGGACCCAAGTGACTTGAGGGCACCGTAATTGGGCAAAGAAGGAAATAGAATCATGGTGGTCCGACTAAACAATGGGCAGATATGCTGCAAACACTTGGAGCAAGTAAAGAAAAGGTTCAGCATAGACACGGAGGAACCTGAAGAAGAGCATGAGATGGCACCCACACCACTGCTAGCAATGAGCAACAAAGACAGCCATCAGCATGCACAGTCCCTGCGACCAGCCCGGACAGGCCGGAATCACCTCACGTGACAGAGACGTGTGCCGAGGCTCAGCCACCAGAGCCACAACTGTGTCGCTCCACGAGAGAGCGTCGACCACCTGACAGACTTAACCTCTGAAACAAAAAGACTGAAGGGGGGAGGTGATGGCATGTATTTAACCATCTTGCAATGACATAGTCATGTAACTGTAACTCATGTACACGGTACCTGTACCCTAGAAATGCACACCCTCACCACAGGGAGACTTGTGGGAGACACTCCTCACCTGGGTTTCCAGGTATAAAAGGGGACATCCCACCCAGGGTCAGCACTCCTTGGTCCTGGCAATAAAGGTGAAGGTCACAGAGTGACCATGTCTGATATATCTATGCCTCGTGTGAGTTTGTATTAAGGTGCAGGGACACTACATCCACCAGAGAGGGCAGTCCCCTCGACTACATTTGTGCAGTGAATTGTTCCCAGAGCGGGGTGGGAACCTGAGAGTAGATTCAGAAGGAAAAGAAGAAAAGCTGGAAATGAAAGGTAGAAAATTAGTAAACGAGTTTGGAAGTCAGAGAAAATGAAGGCTCGAAAATAGACAACAAAGGAGTTTGGCCATGCTAAATGGTATATACTTCAATGCAAGGAGTCGAGGGAACAAGCAGATGAGCTGAGGACACAGATAGACACGTGGGAGTATTATATTATAGCTATTACTGAGAAACGGCTCAAAGAAGGGCAGGAATGGCAGCTCAACATTCCTGATTACAGGGTATTCAGACTAGGGGGTTAAAATATTGATTAAAGAAACAATTACAGTTGTGATGAGGGATGATATGCATGAAGGATCATCAAATGAGACAATATGGATCGAATTGAAGAACAAAAAAGGGGCAGTGACATTGCTGGAAGTGTACTATAGACCCCCAAACAAGAAGTGCAAAAACAATGGGGCAGTAATAGTGGGGAATTTCAACTACCCTAATATTACCTGGGATAGAATTGGTGCAAAAGGTATAGAGGGAGCAGAACCTTTTTCACCAGTGCATAGCAAGGCCAATAATAAAGGGGGCGGTTCTCAAAGATTCATAGATTCTAGAAGTTTACAGCACATTTCGGCCCACCTGCAGGTTACGGCACTTCAAGTGCACATCCAAGTATTTTTCAATGTGGTGAGGGTTTCTGCCTCTACCACCCTTTCAAGCAGTGAGCTCCAGACGACCAAAATCGTCTGTGTGAAGAAATTTCCACTCAGTTCCCTCTAATCCTTCTACCAATTACTTTAAATTTAATGTCCCCTGGCTGTTGACACCCCCGCTAAAAGAAACAGGCCCTTTCTATCTACTATATCCAGGCCCCTCATAATTTTATACACCTCAATGTGGTCGCCCCTCAGCCTCCTCTGTTCCAAGGAAAACAAACCCAGCCTATCCAAACTGTCCTCATAGCTAAGGTTCTCCACTCCCGGCAACATCCTCATAAATCTCCTCTGTACCCTCTCCAGTGCAACCACGTCCTTCTTGTAATGCTGCAGGGTGTTTTGTGTGCTCCGTGTCTCTATGACTCTCCCTTGAGTCGACCCATGCTTTAAAACTCCCCGGTTTGAGTTGTTTCCCTTTGGACGGCAGGAGCTTTTGCCAATAGTTCCTGCCTAGCCCGTTGATTAGCGGGTAATCCCACACAGAGAGAGACCAAGGTCAGATAGGTCTTCTCCTATGTCCGATACGCAGCATCCCCAGCGGGATTACTGTGTAACCCGGCCGTGAGCGGATGCCACCCGGTTGGTCTTCCGAATTATACCGCGAACCACAAGCCCCACAACCCCCAAGTTCGGACACAAGGAGTTACTATGGATAGATTATAATTGACTCTGGCAAAACGCAATGGTTCAGGTTGGTCAAAGATCGATTCCTTTTATTACACTCACAAAACGACAACCCCTACTCCTCTCGCTTATGGCTTAAAGAGTAGGTGACTGTGGACACTAGCTTAAAACCTCAGACCAAATACCCAGCCTGTCAGTTACGCCAAACCAACCCCCTTCCTAGAATCTAAGTCTAGATAATAGAAAGCCTTCTAACTAAACCCCTCTCCTGGTTTGGTCAGAACCCACACTTGGAAGCCTCCTCACACACACACATGTGAGCCTGCATCTTGGACACCTGCAGTTCCTCAGCAGCCAAACACACTGGTGGTCTTGGGGATTTCCAGAGGTGTATGCTGGATATAATTACCAGCCCTTGTCGTTGATTCATGCGGTCCCGGGTCCGTTCGACTCTAAAGACAAAACCGTGCAAATAGAGGCGTGCGATGAGGCCTAGAGTGTTACATTCAGGTGTTACAGCGAAGCACTCACTTTGGGCGTTCCTGGAGAGTTGACGGACGCGTAGCCACGTGGGGAACACCGTTCCAGATGGTGGAGAAAAGTAAGCACTGAATCCGCCAAAGTTCAGTATCTTTATACCCCATATAATACACAAAACTGACTGGGCAGTTCCTGGTTACCATGGTCGCAGAGATGCTAGTTGGTCTTCCTGGTGACGTCTCTGTCCTGGATTGGTCAACTTGATGAAAACAATGGTAGGCCATTTCTGTAGATAAGCAGTTCTCGAAGTGCAAACTGTTTGGTGAGTTCTTGACTGCTCCTTCACTGAAAGAGTCCAGAGGTGTTACAATTGGCCTGCAAACCTCATTGTCCATCCAGACATCCCGGACAAAAGGTGTCTTTCCACAAATCACACAAAGTTCAAAATGAAAGCTCCTGCTATCAGTCCTTTTTAAAGTCCAAATGTTCAAACTCAATTTTGAAACACAGCCCATGTGCGTCTCCATTTTAAAAGGGTACAGATCCATTTTAAAAGTCCAAAATTCCTTCCGGCCCATACACACAGTGATGATGGCACTGGCCAAATCCTACAGCTCACTGTGGAAGCTAGGGCACGGAATGTACTCTGGGTGGCATCTTCAATATTCATCACCAAGACTGGCTCAGTAGTACCAACGTTGACAGAGCTGGCTGAGTCCTGAAGGACATCGCTGCCAGACTGGGTTCACGATGGGTGGTGAGAGAACAAACACAAGGAAAAATCCTACTTGATCTCGGCCTCACTTCTTCCATCGCAGATGCATCTGTGCATGACAGTATTGGTAGCAGTGACCACTGCACAATCCGTGTGGAGAAGAAGTCCCATCTTCACAGAGAGAACACTCATTCATCGTATTGTTGGCACTATCACCGTGCTAAAAGGGATAGATTAAGAACACTTCAGCAGCACAGAACTGGGTATCCATGAGACTGAAGGATATGCCAGCCAATGAGGTTATGGATTGTGGTGGAATACAATTCTGCTGCTGACATCAGAAGCAACAGAATTGTATTTCACCACAATCTATAACCTCATGGGCTGGCATATCCTTCACTCTACCATTACCATCAAACCAATCCTGGTTCAATGAGGAGTGTTGAAGAGCATGCCAGGAGCTGCACTAGCTGTACCTGAAAATCAGATACCAACTTGGTGAAGCCACAACACAGGACTCTAGGCATGCTAACCAGCGGAGGCAGTAGGCTACAGACAGAGCTAAGCAATCCCACACTCAATGGATCAGATCAAAGCTCTGCAGTCCTGCCACATTCAGTCATGAATGATGAAGGACAATAAAACAACTAATGGGAGGACGAGGCTCCATGAACATCCCTATTCTCAACTGTGGCACAGCATGTGAGTGCAAAAGACAAGGCTGAAGCCTTCGCAATCATCTACAGCCAGAAATGCCGTGTGCATGACCAATCTTGGCTTCCTCCTGAGGTCCCACCATCATCACAGATGCCAGTCTTCAGCCAATTCGATTCACTCAACGTGATATCAAGAAACGGCAGAGCGCAGCGGATACAGCAAAGGCTATGGGCTATGACAACATCTTGGCTGTACAGTTGAAGGTCTTTGCTCCAGAACTAGCCGCACCTCTAGCCAAGCTAATCCAACAGTCAGTTATCCCCCATCAGCCATTCCTCAATCCGCAGTGAAGTGATGCGGGCTGTCATCGGCAATGCTATCATCAAGCAGCACTTACGTACAATTAACCTGCTCACTGATGCTCAGTTTGGTTTCCGCCAGGAACTCTGCTCCTGACCTCATTACAGCCGTGGTCCAAACATGGTCAAACGAGCTGAATTCCAGAAGTGCGATGAGAGAGCCTGCCCTCAATATCAAGTCACATTTGTGCGGCATCAAGGGGCTCTAGTAAAACTGAAGTCAATGGGGCTCAGGGGGAAACCTCTCTACTGGATGGTGTCATATCTAGCACAAAGGAAGATTGTTGTGGTTGTTGGAAGGCAATGTCCTCGTTATTACAATTTAACACTTTCCTTCCTTCTGTTTTTCCTTCCTTCCTGCAGGGTCAAATTTAATCTGTCTATAATTCAGATCTTACCATTGATCAATACGTCAGTGCTATTTATCTTTGTCCTATTTGGTTTCCAATACCTGGGAGTTCGGGAGCAGTGGGAGTTTGAGGAGGCCAGCTGGTGCAGACGCAGGGGCAGAAGGTAAACAAAGAAGTAGAAAGAAATCGAAGGGTGACGTCACAGCCAGGCTGGTAAGTGATTGGCTGGTGGATTGGTGAGTATATAATCTTTTTTTTCTTCTCTTTATTTCCTTATCAGTAGGTAACCTTTGACATTGTTGCCAAATTAAGTTAATCTCAGGGTTAAATCATGGCAGGAGAGCCCAGACCCATGTCATGCTCCTCCTGTGCTACGTGGGAAGCCAGGGACGCTTCCAGTGTCCCTGATGACTACATGTGCAGGAAGTGTATCCTGCTGCAGGTCCTGACAGACCACATTGCGGCACTGGAGCAGCGCATGGATTCACTCTGGGGCATCCGCAATGCTGAGGATGTCGTGAATAGCACGTTTAGTGAGTTGGTAACACTACAGGCAAAGGTTACTCAGGCAGATAGGGAATGGGTGACCATCAGGCAGAGCAATGGAAGGAAGGTAGTGCAGGGGTCCCCTGCGTTCATCTCCCTCCAAAACAGATACACTGTTTTGGGTACTGTTGCGGGGAATGACTCATCCGGGGAAGGCAGCAGCAGCCAAGTTCATGGCACCATGGGTGGCTCTGCACACCGGAGGGCAGGAAGATGAGTGGGACAGCTAAAGTGGGAGGGGATTCTATCGTAAGGGGAATAGATAGATGTTTCTGTGGCCGCAATTGAGACTCCAGGATGGTATGTTGCCTCCCTGGTGCAAGGGTCAAGGATGTCTCGGAGCGGCTGCAGGACATTTTAGAAGGGGAAGGTGAACAGCCAGTTGTCGTGGTGCATATAGGTAACAATGATATCGGTAAAAAAACAGGATGAGGTCCGACAAGCTGAATTTCGGAAGCTTGGAGTTAAATTTAAAAGCAGGACCTCAAAGGTAGTAATCTCAGGATTGCTACCAGTGCCACGTGCTAGTCAGAGTAGGAATTGCAGGATAGCTCGGATCAATTCGTGGCTTGAGGAGTGGTGCAGGAGGGAGGGATTCAAATTCCTGGGACACTGGAACCGGTTCTGGGGGAGGTGGGACCAGTACAAACCGGACGGTCTGCACCTGGGCAGGACTGGAACCAATGTCCTCGGGGGAGTGCTTGCTAGTGCTGTTGGGGAGGGGTTAATTTAATATGGCAGGGGAATGGGAACCTATGCAGGTAGACAGAGGGAAGTAAAATGGGGCAGAAGCAAAAGATAGAATGAAGAAAAGTAAAAGTGGAGGGCAGCGAAACCCAAGGCAAAAATCAAAAAGGGCCATGTTACAGCAAAAGTCTAAAGGGACAAAGTGTGTGAAAAAGACAAGCCTGAAGGCTCTGTGCCTCAATGCGAGGAGTATTCGTAATAAGGTGGATGAATTAACTGCGCAGGCAGCTAGTAACAAATATGATATAATTGGATTACGGAGACATGGCTCCAGGGTGACCAAGGCTGGGAACTCAATATCCAGTGGTATTCAACATTCAGGAAGGATAGACAAAAAGGAAAAGGAGATGGGGTAGTGTTGCTGGTTAAAGAGGAAATTAACGCAATAGTAAGGAAGGACATTAGCTTGGATGATGTGGAATCTGTATGGGTAGTGCTGCGGAATACCAAAGGGCAGAAAACATGAGTGGGAGTTGTGTACAGACCACCAAACAGTAGTAGTGAGGTGGGGGACAATATCAACCACAAATTAGGGATGCATGCAATAAAGGTACAGCAGTTATCATGGGCAACTTTAATCTACATATAGATTGGGATGACCAAACTGATAGTAGTACGGTGGCGGAGGATTTCCTGGAGTGTATTATGGATGGTTTTCTAGACGAATATTTCGAGGAACCAACTAGAGGGCTGGCCATCCTAGACTGGGTGATATCTAACGAGAAAGCCCTAATTAGCAATCTTGTTGTACGAGGCCCCTTGGAGAAGAGTGACCATAATATGGTCGAATTCTTTATTAAGATGGAGAGTGAAACAGTTAAATCAGAGATTAGAGTCCTGAACATAAAGAAAGGGTACTTCGACAGTATGAGACGTGAATTGGCTCGGGCTCGAATAGACTGGCGAATGATACTTAAAGAGTTGCCGGTGGATAGGCAAACATTTAAAGATCACATCGATGAACTTCAACAATTGTACATCCCTGTCTGGAGTAAAAATAAAACGGGGAAGGTGGCTCAACCGTGGCTAACAAGGGAAATTAAGGATAGTGCTAAATCCAAGGAAGAGGCATATAAATTGACCAGAACAAGCAGCAAACCTGAGGACTGGGAGAAATATAGAATTCAGCAGAGGGGGAAAATAGAATATGAGAGAAAGCTTGCCGGGAACATAAAAACTGACTGCAAAAGCTTCTATAGATATATGAAGAGAAAAAGATTAGTGAAGACAAACATAGGTTCCTTGCAGTCAGAATCAAGGGAATTTACAATGGGGAACAAAAAAATGGCAGACCAATTGAACAAATACTTTGGTTCTGTCTTCACGAAGGAAGACAAAAATAATGTTCCGGAAAAACTGAGTGTCTAGCGAGAAGGAAGAACGAAAGGAAATCCTTATTAGTCAGGAAATTGTGTACGCGAAATTGATGGGACTGAAGGCCGATAAATCCCCAGGGCCTAATAGATTGCATCCCAATGTTCTTAAGGAAGTGGCCCTAGAAATAGTGGATGCATTGCTGATCATTTTCCAACAGTCTATCAACTCTGGATCAGTTCCTATGGACTGGAGGGTAGCAAATGTGACACCACTTTTCAAAAAAGGAGGGAGAGAAAACAGGAAATTATAGACCGGTTAGCCTGACATCAGTAGTGGGGAAAGTGTTGGAATCAATTATTAAAGATGAAATAGCAGCGCATTTGGAAAACAGTGACAGGATCGGTCCTAGTCAGCATGGATTTATGAAAGGGAAATCATGCTTGACCAATCTTCTAGAATTTTTTGAGGATGTAACTGGCAGAGTGGACAAGGGAGAACCAGTGGATGTGGTGTATTTGGACTTTCAAAAGGCATTTGACAAGATCCCATACAAAAGATTAGTGTGCAAAATTAAAGCACATGGTATTGGGGGTAATGTATTGACATGGATAGAGAACTAGCTGGCAGACAGGAAGCAGAGAGTCTGGATGAACGGGTCCTTTTTAGAATGGCAGGCAGTGACTAGTGCGGTGCCGCAGGGCTCAGTGCTGGAACACCAGCTATTTACATTATACATCAATGATTTAGATGAAGGAATTGGATATAATATCTCCAAGTTTGCAGAAGACACTAAGCTGGGTGATGATGTGAGCAGTGAGGAGGATGCTAAGAGGCTGCAGGGTGACTTGGACAGGTTAGTTGAGTGGGCAAATGCATGGCAGATGTGGATAAATGTGAGGTTATCCACTTTGGTGGCAAAAACATGAAGGCAGAATATTATCTGAATGGCATCAGATTAGGAAAAGGGGAGGTGCAACAAGACCTGGGTGTCATGGGACATCAGTCATTGAAGGTTGGCATGCAGGTGCAGCAGGCGGTGAAGAAGGCAAATGGCATGTTGGCCTTCATAGCTGGAGGATTTGAGTATCAGAGTAGGGAGGTCTTGCTGCAGTCTTGGTGAGGCCACACCTGGAATATAGTGTTCAGTTTTGGTCTCCTAATCTGAGGAAGGTTGTTCTTGCTATTGAGGGAGTGCAGCGAAGGTTCACCAGACTGATTCCCGGAATGGCAGGACTGACATATGAGGAGAGACTGGATCGACTGGGCCTGGATTCATTGAAGTTTAGAAGAATGAGAGGCGATCTCATAGAAACATATAAAGTTCTGACGGTACTGGAAAGGTTAGATGCAGGAAGAATGTTCCCGATGTTGGGGGAGTCCAGAACCAGGGGACACAGTCTAAGGATAAGGGGTAATCCATTTAGGACCGAGATGAGGAGAAACATCTTCACTCAGGGAGTTATTAACCTGTAGAATTCTCTTCCACAGAGAGTTTTTGATGCCAGTTCTTGACATATATTCAGGAGGGAGTTGGATATTGCCCTTATGGCTGAAGGGATCAAGGGGTATGGAGAGAAAGCAGGAAAGGGATACTGAGGTGAATGATCAGCCATGATCTTATTGAGTGGTGGTGCAGGCTCGAAGGGCAGAATGGCCTGCTCCTGCACCTATTTTCTATGTTTCTATATTTCCATGTTTCTGTGTAACAGGCCTCATATGTGTTAGTCTGGAATTGACTGTTACTCCTCTTGAGCTGCAGCATTCAGGATGAATTGTGGACAACAAATATTTCTGACACATGTATCTGGAATGAATATTCCACCATGTTCTGGTGAACCTCATTTGCTCAGAATCCAGTTGCTCAAAGCTTTACATTTCCTGATTCTTTCCGTCACCATCTCTTGCGTCGAGTGACTGAAAGTCTTTTGCGCCAGAGCTGCCATTGCCTCCCTCCACAGGGGATCTCCAGCATTTCTCGATCTGCTACAGCCCAGCACCAGGTCTGGGTAAGGTGGATGTTGCTGAGTGTCACTGTACAAGTCCTACCTCTTTGGTGTCACTCTCCTGTCACTTGTCCAGTACTGGGAATGTACTGTCAGGTAATGTGTGACATCTGAAGGACAGTCCTGGTCTTCAAAGAAGAGCTGAAATAAAATAATTGAAGAGGTCAAAGATGGTAATTTCCTTCGGCTTGATGTCACACACCTGCAATATTCCAACTGTACCCACAAGAAAATTATAAATTAGGCTGGGCGCGGACAGGGGTTCCTCTCTAGAGGTTGCTGATTTACCTGCAGAGGTAGTGTCGCACCATCCCAGGGTCAGCTCCTGTGACTGGGATCTTTTCTGCTCTCATGCTGATCTCTGTGTGTATACGGAATGTATCTGAGTTCAGGGAAGTACTGGGTATATGACAGAAATAGTCAATGAAGGTATCAGCCAGTCTCAGTTAAATGCAGAGTAAAACTCCCTCTAAACTGTCCCATCAAACACTCACAGGACAGGTACAGCACAGGTTAGATACAGAGTAAAGCTCCCTCTAACTGTCCTATCAAACACTCCCAGGACAGAGAGAGCCCAGGTTAAGTACAGAGTAAAGCTCCCTGTACACTGTCCTATCAAACACTCCCAGGCCAAGTAGAGCATGGGTTAGAAACAGAGTAAAGCTCCCTCTACACTGTCCAATCAAACACTCCCAGACCTGGTATAGCGTGTGTTAGATACAGAGTATAGCCTTCCACTGCACATGACCATCTAACAATCCCAGGCCAGGTACAGCACGAGTTAAGCTCTCCCTAAATTGGTTCATCAAACACAGCCAACTGAGATACACAGCAATTATTAAATTCAGCGTACAGCTCCCTTGACACTATCCAATGAAGCACACCAGCTCAGGTACAGCATGGGATCAATAGAGAATAAAAATCCAGCTACATGTAAATGTCATGCAGTCCCAGGTATGGGCCAGCTTTACATATGAGTTAAGCTCTGTTGGATTTGCTGCATCAAAGGCGGACCCTTATGGCATCGATCGAAGAAGCTCCCAGTAGATGGTTAGACTCTCACCTTGGCAATATCCTGGACTGATGGGATCCTCAGTAAAGTTCCTCACCTTTACAATCATTGTTGAGGCTTCATGTTTTATCCCATCATTGACATTGAGGGTCTTGGTCCCAGCAGATCTGCTCTGTGAATCCAGTGACATTTCTCCAGTCCCAGTTCGTGTGATGATGATTCGAATCCTCTCTCTCCACATTCCTCAGATACTATTCACTCCAAGAACATTTTAATATAAAATTAATATTCATTCTAGAATCTGTAATTGGAATACAGTCGGACTATTTTAGTGACTATGATTATTTTTAACGTGAATATATTGGTAATTAATGACATTTGGTTGAACTTACCTTAATATTAAATTGTTCTTTCCTTTCCCCTATTTATATGGACTAAACTCACTCACAGTGTCAGCTGCCAAGTGCAGCTCCTCCCACAGTGACTCCCACTGATGCTGTGTAACCAGGAGCGGAAACCTGTCTCCAGGTGACATCACAAAGGAGCCCAACCCCCTCCCACTCAAGGTACTCCAGGGTCACATGACCAGGCTCTGCTCCTGGTGTGCAGTCTCACTGAGCATGAACGCAGGTTGTACATTCAGTCCCATCTCCAAACCTGCTGCCATATACTGAGATTCCCCAAATTACCACTTCTAAATTATGCCTTGCATCCTCCAAATGTGACATCCTATTATTCAATGTCCGCCATGTCTACCTCTTGCTTATGCACCAATGTCTCCACTTTCTTTAAATTTTGTCTCTCTCCTGCAATGGCAGAGAGAGACAATTTGTGGAAATTGTGTTTGGGATGAGGCAAGGTTATTACAACATCCTTTATGCTCTGAAAGAAGTCTATCACTGAAACAGGAAAGGCATTAGAGGCAATATGTGGAGGAATCTTCAGGGGTGTCAAGGAGTGGAATCATCGGAGCATTAATTGGAAGGTGCATCCTGGGCAATAATGGAGTAAAGCTCCCTCTGTACTATCCCATCAAACACTCCCAGGCCAGATACAGCATGGGTTAGACACAGGATAAAGTTACATCTACCCTGTCCAATCAAATAGTCCCAGCGCATTTACAGCACGGGTTAGATACATTGTAAAGCTCCATTTCCCCTGTCCCATCAAACACGCCCAGGGCAGGTACAGCACGGGTTTGATAGAGTAACGCTCCCTGTACACTGCCCCATCAAACACTCCCAGGGCAGGTACAGCGCGGGTTCGATAGAGTAACGCTCCCTCTACAGTGTCCCATCAAACACACCCAGGGCATGTACAACACGGGTTAGATGCTGAATGAATCTCTGTCCAAATTGGTTCACACAATATACCAACTCAGATCAAGCCTGTATTAAATGCAGCATACAGCTCCTCTGATACTGTGTATTAAAGCACACCAGGCCTGAAATTCAGTACCACTGGAAAGCTGGTGCTCCCCCCACCTTTTTGTGGCCATGAGCACCAACATTTTTCCGTGGCTGGGCCACCCCATATTCAGCACCAAAAGTGAACAAATGGTTCCAATGCCAATGAACCCTTCCAAAGTGGATTTTTCAGCGGTGTGGCTGTCTTAATCTGAGTGTTATCACCACTGAGAAATTCAGCATGCAGGTAAGGGTTTCTAATGCCAGCTGCTCCCTGGTCTTTTTAAAGGCTGGGGTTTGCAGCAAAGCCCCTGAGGGGGGAAGGAGGTTGGAAGGAGGTTGGAAGAGGTGCAAGAGTTGTAACAGAGCCAACAGGTTCACTAATATGAAGCTGGAGACACTGATGGATGGTGTGGAGGACAGAAGAAGAATACTGTTTCCTGATGTGGGGAGACCTGGCAGACCACCAGTACATAATGCATGGAGGGAGATTGCAGGGGAGGTGTCCATATATGTGAGGACGCACCCTCCTAGGAGGGTGCTGGCCAGTCTGCACCCGGCCCTTCCAGGGTGGCGATGGGTCGACACCTCCTAGCTCTGGGGTGATGGGATCCTCCTCCTCCTCAGGTGGTACTGCTGGCTCGACCTCCAGCGACTGTCCCCTCATCATGGCCATTTTGTGCAGCATGCGGCAGACCATGACGATTATGGAGACTCGTTGAGAGTACTGCACGGTGCCACCAGAGGATCCGGAATCTCTGCTTAAGGATGCCTCTGCACTGCTCGACGATACACCTGGTGGCACAATGAGCGTCATTGTAAGCAGGCTCTGGCACTGTCCTGGGGTTCCGCAAAGGAGTGAGCAGCCACAGGGGATATCCCTTGTCCCCAAGCAGCCAACCACAATCCTGATTCAGGCCGGTGAAGACGGCGGGCACACTGGTGTGGCACAGAATGAACGAATCAATGGCTGCTCCCTCCCTTGCCCGCTGCCTGTCTGCATGGTGCTGACGGCGATGCCTTCTCCTGCGTGCCACCCTACTTCTGAGCAGGTGTACCAGGTGTCGCCCTCCCAACACTCCTCCCATCCTCAGGGTGAACCCTGCCAAGCAGCTCTCTGCAGCCCACTAAAGAGTCAGACCTGAAAGTTATACAAAAGTACAGAGCTATGTGAAAACCTCTGAGCAGCACTCAGCAGGTTTAATGGAACCAAAACAATTAATAAAACTATATCAAGAGACAAATACTGCAGACCATGGAAAATGAAATAAAAACAATAATAATAATAAAAACGTTTTCAAAAGATAAATACTGCGGATGCATGCTGAAAAATGAAATAAAATCAATAGTAAGTAATAAAACTATTTACCTTCCAAAGGGCCCCAGCGATGTCGCGTTCGAGCACCGCATCGAAAATCTCGCGGGGGCACTGCCGGGAAAAGTCCGACCGTTTCCTCGGTGAAGAGCGCTGTCCTGGTGGCTTTTCAGCAGCCTGCACGCTGCTTCCCTCTCCGCTGGAAACTTCCCTTTACAGCGGCTTCACCGTGCCCTTCCCGGCGGAGGTGAACACCGCTGAAATCCTCCCCGAGCTGAATATGGCTCGGGGAGGGAAAATTACCCAACTGCAGCGGCCCATCGATTTTCTCGATGGACTGCCCAAACTCCCCTTTGGGGACGGTGAATTTCGGGCCCACCAGCTCAGGTACTGCATTGTAAGAATACAAAATAAAACACCTTCTACATACAAGTGACAAGTATTCCCAGGTGAGGTATTGGCTGGCTTCACACACAGGTTAAGCTCGGGTCAAGTTGTCACATCAAAGGCCGAGCCTTATGGCATCTATCGAAGAAGCTCCCAGTAGATGGTTAGACTTTCACCTCAGCAATATCCTGGACTGATGGGATCCTCAGTAAAGTTCCTCACCTTTACAATCATTGTTGAGGATTCTTGTTTCATCCCATCTTTGACATTGAGGGTCTTGGTCCCACCAGATCTGCTCTGTGAATCCAGCGACATTTCTCCAGTCCCAGTTAGTGTGATGATGATTTGAATCCTCTCTCTTCACCTTCCTGAGAACTGCTCACTCCATGAACATTTTAATATAAAAATTAATATTAATTATAGAATCTGTAATTGGAATACAGTCAGACTATTTTAGTGACTATGATTATATTTAACGTGAATATATTGGTAATGAATAACATTTAATTGACCTTACCTTAATACGAAATTGTTGTTTCCTTTCCCCTATTTGTATGGACGAAACTCACTCGCAGTGTCAGCTGCCAAGTAAAGCTCCTCCCACAGTGACTCCCACTGATGCTGTGTAACCAGGGGCGGAAACCTGTCTCCAGGTGATATCACAAAGGAACCCAAGCCCCTCCCACTCTAGGTACTACAGGGTCACATGACCAGGCTCTGCTCCTGGTGTGTAGTCTCACTGGGCATGAATGCAGGTTGGACATTCAGTCCCATCTCCAAACCTGCTCCCACATAGTGAGACTCCAGGCAGAGAGCACTGACTCCCAAAATTATCACTTATAAATTATTACTCCCATGCTACAAATGTGACATCCCACTATTCAATGGTGCAGGACATTCTGAAATGGGAGGGAGAAAATCCAGTTGTCGTGGTGCATATTGGGACCAACAACATTGGTAAAAAAAGGGATGAGGTCCTACGAAATGAATTTAAGGAGCTAGGAGCTAAATTAAAAAGTAGGACCTCAAAAGTAGTAATCTCAGGATTGCTACCAGTGCCACGTGATAGTCAGAGTAGGAATCACAGGATAGCTCAGATGAATACGTGGCTTGAGCAGTGGTGCAGCAGGGAGGGATTCAAATTCCTGGGGCATTGGGACCGGTTCTGGGGGAGGTGGGACCAGTACAAACCGGACGGTCTGCACCTGGGCAGGACTGGAACCAATGTCCTAGGGGGAGTGTTTGCTAGTGCTGTTGGGGAGGATTTCAACTAATATGGCAGGGGGATGGGAACCAATGCAGGGAGACAGAGGGAAACAAAAAGGAGGCAAAAGCAAAAGAAAGAAAGGAGATGAGGAAAAGTGGAGGGCAGAGAAACCCAAGGCAAAGAACAAAAAGGGCCACTGTACAGCAAAATTCTAAAAGAACAAAGGGTGTTAAAAAAAACAAGCCTGAAGGCTTTGTGTCTTAATGCAAGGAGTATCCGCAATAAGGTGGATGAATTAATTGTGCAAATAGATGTTAACAAATATGATGTGATTGGGATTACGGAGACGTGGCTCCAGGATGATCAGGGCTGGGAACTCAACATTCAGGGGTATTCAACATTCAGGAAGGATAGAATAAAAGAAAAAGGAGGTGGGGTAGCATTGCTGGTTAAAGAGGAGATTAATGCAACAGTTAGGAAAAACATTAGCTTGGATGATGTGGAATCTATATGGGTAGAGCTGCAGAACACCAAAGAGCAAAAAACGTTAGTAGGAGTTGTGTACAGACCTCCAAACAGTAATAGGGATGTTGGGGAGGGCATCAAACAGGAAATTAGGGGTGCATGCAATAAAGGTGTAGCAGTTATAATGGGTGACTTTAATATGCACATAGATTGGGCTAGCCAAACTGGAAGCAATATGGTGGAGGAGGATTTCCTGGAGTACATAAGAGATGGTTTTCTAGACCAATATGTCGAGGAACCAACTAGGGGGGAGGCCATCTTAGACTGGGTGTTGTGTAATGAGAGAGGACTAATTAGCAATCTCATTGTGCGAGGCCCCTTGGGGAAGAGTGACCATAATATGGTGGAATTCTGCATTAGGATGGAGAATGATACAGTTAATTCAGAGACCATGGTCCAGTATTTAAAGAAGGGTAACTTTGAAGGTATGAGGCATGAATTGGCTAGCATAGTTTGGCGAATGATACTTAAGGGGGTGACTGTGGATGGGCAATGGCAGACATTTAGAGACCGCATGGATGAATTACAACAATTGTACATTCCTGTCTGGCGTAAAAATAAAAAAGGGAAGGTGGCTCAACCGTGGCTATCTAGGGAAATCAGGGATAGTATTAAAGCCAAGGAAGTGGCATACAAATTGGCCAGAAATAGCAGCGAAACCGAGGACTGGGAGAAATTTAGAACTCAGCAGAGGAGGACAAAGGGTTTGATTAGGGCAGGGAAAATGGAGTACGAGAAGAAGCTTGCAGGGAACATTAAGGCGGATTGCAAAAGTTTCTATAGGTATGTAAAGAGAAAAAGGTTAGTAAAGACAAACGTAGGTCCCCTGCAGTCAGAATCAGGTGAAGTCATAACGGGGAGCAAAGAAATGGCAGACCAATTGAACAAGTACTTTGGTTCAGTATTCACTAAGGAGGACACAAACAACCTTCCGGATATAAAAGGGGTCAGAGGGTCTAGTAGGGAGGAGGAACTGAGGGAAATCTTTATTAGTCGGGAAATTGTGTTGGGGAAATTGATGGGACTGAAGGCCGAGAAATCCCCAGGGCCTGATGGACTGCATCCCAGAGTACTTAAGGAGGTGGCCTTGGAAATAGCGGATGCATTGACAGTCATTTTCCAACATTCCATTGACTCTGGATCAGTTCCTATTGAGTGGAGGGTAGCCAATGTAACCCCACTTTTTAAAATAGGAGGGAGAGAGAAAACAGGGAACTATAGACCGGTCAGCCTGGCCTCAGTAGTGGGTAAAATGATGGAATCAATTATTAAGGATGTCATAGCAGCGCATTTGGAAAATGGTGACATGATAGGTCCAAGTCAGCATGGATTTGTGAAGGGGAAATCATGCTTGACAAATCTTCTGGAATTTTTTGAGGATGTTTCCAGTAAAGTGGACAAGGGAGAACCAGTTGATGTGGTATATTTGGACTTTCAGAAGGCTTTCGACAAGGTCCCACACAAGAGATTAATGTGCAAAGTTAAAGTACATGGGATTGGGGGTAGTGTGCGGACGTGGATTGAGAACTGGTTGTCAGACAGGAAGCAAAGAGTAGGAGTAAATGGGTACTTTTCAGAATGGCAGGCAGTGACTAGTGGGGTACCGCAAGGTTCTGTGCTGGGGCCCCAGCTGTTTACATTGTACATTAATGATTTAGACGAGGGGATTAAATGTAGTATCTCCAAATTTGCGGATGACACTAAGTTTGGTAGCAGTGTGAGCTGCGAGGAGGATGCTGTGAGGCTGCAGAGTGACTTGGATAGGTTAGGTGAGTGGGCAAATGAATGGCAGATGAAGTATAATGTGGATAAATGTGTGGTTATCCACTTTGGTGGTAAAAACAGAGAGACAGACTATTATCTGAATGGTGACAGATTAGGAAAAGGGAAGGTGCAACGAGACCTGGGTGTCATGGTACATCAATCATTGAAGGTTGGCATGCAGGTACAGCAGGCGGTTAAGAAAGCAAATGGCATGTTGGCCTTCATAGCGAGGGGATTTGAGTACAGGGGCAGGGAGATGTTGCTACAGTTGTACAGGGCCTTGGTGAGGCCACACCTGGAGTATTGTGTACAATTTTGGTCTCCTAACTTGAGGAAGGACATTCTTGCTATTGAGGGAGTGCAGCGAAGATTCACCAGACTGATTCCCGGGATGGTGGGACTGACCTATCAAGAAAGAATGAATCAACTGGGCTTGTATTCACTGGAGTTCAGAAGAATGAGAGGGGACCTCATAGAAACGTTTAAAATTCTGATGGGTTTAGACAGGTTAGATGCAGGAAGAATGTTCCCAATATTGGGGAAGTCCAGAACCAGAGGTCACAGTCTAAGGATAAGGGGTAAGCCATTTAGGACCGAGATGAGGAGAGACTTCTTCACCCAGAGAGTGGTGAACCTGTGGAATTCTCTGCCACAAAAAGTGGTTGGGGCCAATTCACTAAATATATTCAAAAGGGAGTTAGATGAAGTCCTTACTACTCGGGGGATCAAGGGGTATGGCGAGAAAGCAGGAAGGGGGTACTGAAGTTTCATGTTCAGCCATGAACTCATTGAATGGCGGTGCAGGCTCGAAGGGCTGAATGGCCTGCTCCTGCACCTATTTTCTATGTTTCTATGTTTCTAAGCACATTCCCAGGTGCTGGTCATGAAGATCTCCTAATAATCTGGACCTAAAGTTTTTTGGTATAACCACTCTTGCACCCCACATGATACAATCTTTATCCACAGACAATTCATTCCTGCAAAGGAAGTATGGGTTAATATCTTTATCTGATACCTGGTTTGGCCAGCCATTTGTGATGTAATCATACACCTTTGACATAACTGGGTCACGTTTGGTTGTTCTACCAATCTCTTCTGCTGTGACTGTCAGTTCATCAATGTATCAGGTGTAACTTGTGATTGGGAAGGCAATCTAGACATAGCATCAGCATTACTGTGATCAGCTGATCGTCTGTACTCAATATCATATGTATATGCTGACAAGATCAAAGCCAATCTCTGCATTCAGGTTGCTGCTAATGTTGGAACTGGGGACTTTGGATGGAGGATTGCTGTCATTGGCTTATGATCCATAACAATGGTAAATTTATGACCATACAATTATTTATGGAACATCTTGACCTCAAAAATTAGTGCCAAAATGTCCCTTTCGATTTGCACAAAATTACGCTCACTGGCTCTGAGAGTACATGTGTCCTTCTGTACCCTGAAGACACACTCCTTGAAGCCTTGGATCGGGCTGCCTGTTTCGCAGAACACCTTCGGATACTTCTTGATGACACCATCCTTCGACGCAAATCTCCCTTAAACACGAGAAATCTCACTCCAATTCAGCTTCAGTGATCCCAACCAATTTCTTTCTACTAAGGCAGGCTTGTCTCCTGCCAGTACTAAGAGAGGCAAACCCTGAAATTGATTCTTGTACTTCACCGGTACGGTGATACAACCTACCACAGGAATGTTCTCTCCAGAGTAGCTCTATCTTGGATTTCTCCAATGGGAAATCAAGCAATTTGTCGAGATATTGCAATTCCAGTACTACGCTCATGGATGCACCAGTGTCGATTTCCATGGGTATCCTGGTTCCTGCAACATCTACTTGGATGATGATAATTTTGGAATCGCTGTTAGATACCCTTGTGCTCCTGATGATGTGTATCTCTTCATCCTGTTGCTTTTCTTCCATGCTATGTACTCTCTGGGGATTTCAACTTAAAGCTTTGAAAGTTGGTTTACTCTTCAGTCGGCATGCCTTCGCTAGATGCCCAGTTTTCATGCAGAAGAAACATTAACACTAAAACATTAATAAACATTAATATTAATTCTAGAATCTGTAATTGGAATACAGTGGGCCTATTTTTATGGCGATAATGATATTTAACATGAATATATTGGTAATTATTGACATTTGGTTCAGTTTACCTTAATATTAAATTGTTCTTTCCTTTCCCCTATTTATATGGACTCAACTCACTCGCAGTGTCAGCTGCCAAGTCCAGCTCCTCCCGCAGTGACTCCCACTGATGCGGTGTAGCAAGGGGCGTAAACCTGTCTCCAGGTGACATCACAAAGGAGCCAGGACCCATGTTCCAAAGCAGCCCAAGCCCCTCCCACTCTAGGCATTACAGGGTCACATGACCAGGCTCTGGTGGACATGACATTAGACGAAGAGATCAATAAGTTGGGGCAAAACCTGTCTCTGCCCCATGGAAGCATAGAAACATAGAAACAGAGAAAAATAGGTGCAGGAGTAGGCCATTCGGCCCTTCGAGCCTGCACCACCATTCAAAAAGATCATTCCATCAGTACTCCTTTCCTGCTTTCTCTCCACACCCCTTGATTCCACACCCCTTGATCCCCCTAACCGTAAGAGCCATATCTAACTCCCTCTTGAATATATCCAGTGAACTGGCATCAACAACTCTCTGCAGTAGGTAATTCCACAGGTTACCAACTCTCTGAGTGAAGAAGTTTCTCCTCATCTCAGTCCTAAATGGCTACCCCTTATCCTAAGACTATGTTCCCTGGTTCTGGACTTCCCCAACATCAGGAACATTCTTCCCACATTTAACCTGTCCAGTCCCATCAGAATCTTATATGTTTCGATGAGATCCCCTCTCATCCTTCTAATCTCCAGTGAATAAAGGCCCAGTTGATCCAGTCTCTCCTCATATGACAGCCCAGCCATCCCTGGAATCAGTCTGGTGAACCTTCGCTGCACTCCCTCAATAGCAAGAATGTCCTTCCTCAGACAAGGAGACCAAAACTGAACACAATATTCCAGGTGAGGCCTCACTAAGGCCCTGTACAACTGCAGTAAGACCTCCCTGCTTCTATATTCAAATCCCCTAGCTATGAAGGCCAACATACCATTTGCCTTCTTTACCGCCTGTGGACCTGCGTGCCCACTTTCAGTGACTGATGGACCATGACACCCAGGTCTCGTTGCACCTCCCCTTTTCCTAGTCTGCCGCCATTCAGATAATATTCTGCCTTCATGTTTTTGTCCCCAAAATGGATAACCTCACATTTATCCACATTATACTGCATTTGCCCACTCACCTAACCTGTCCAAGTCACCTTGCAGCCTCTTAGCGTCCCCTTCACAGCTCACACCGCCAACCAGTTTAGTGTCATCTGCAAACTTGGAGATACTACACTCTATTCCTTCATCCAAATCGTTAATGTATATTGTAAAGAGCTGGGGTCCCAGCACTGAGCCCTGCGGCACTCCACTAGTCACCGCCTGCCATTCTGAAAAGGACCCGTTTATCCCGACACTCTGCTTCCTGGCTGCCAATCAGCTCCCTATCCACGTCAGTATATTACCCCCAATACCATGTGCTTTGATTTTGCACAACAATCTCTTGTGCGGGACCTTGTCAAAAGCCTTCTGAAAGTCAAAATATACCACATCCACTGGTTCTCCCTTGTCCACTCTGCTCGTTACATCCTCAAAAAATTCCAGAAGATTCATCAAGCATGATTTCCCTTTCATAAATCAACGCTGACTTGATCCGTTCCTGTCACCGCTTTCCAAATGCGCTGCTATTTCGTCCTTCATGATCGATTCCAACATTTACCCCACTACTGATGTCAAGCTAACCGGTCTATAATTACCCGTTTTCTCTCTCCCTCCTTTTTTAAAAAGTGGTGTTACATTAGCTACCCTCCAGTCCATGGGAACTGATCCAGAATCGATAGATACTTGGAAAATGATCACCAAAGCATCCATTATTTCTCGGGCCACTTCCTTGAACACTCTGGGAAGCAGACTATCAGGCCCCGGGGATTTATCGGCCTTCAATCTCATCAATTTCCCGAACACAATTTCCCGCCTAATAAGGATATCCTTCAGTTCCTCCTTCTCACTTGACCCACCGTCCCCTCGTAGCTTTGGAAGGTTATTTGTATCTTCCTTCGTGAAGACAGAACCGAAGTATTGGTTAAATTGGTCTGCCATTTCTTTGTTCCCCATTATAATTTCACCTGAATCCAACTGCAAGGAACCTACATTTGTCTTTACTAATCTTTTTCTCTTCACATATTTAGAGAAGTTTTTATATTCCCTGCAAGCTTCCTCTCGTACTCTATTTTCCCCCTCTTAATTAAACCCTTAGTCCTCCTCTGTTGAATTCTAAATTTCTCCCAGTCCTCAGGTTTGTTGTTTTTTCTAGCCAATTTATATGCCTCTTCCTTGGCTTTAACACTATCCTTAATTTCCTTTGTTAGCCATGGTTGAGCCACTTTTCCCGTTTTATTTTTACTCCAGACAGGGATGTACATTTGCTGAAGTTCATCCGTGTGATCTTTAAATGTTTGCCAATGCTTATCCACCGTCAATCCTTTTAGTATTGTTTGCCAGCCTATTCTAGCCTATTCACGCCTCATACCGTCAAAGTTACCTTTCCTTAAGTTCAGGACCCTAGTTTCCGAATTAACTTTGTCATTCTCCATCTTAATAAGGAATTCTACCATATTATGGTCACTTTTCCCCAAAGGGTCTCGCACAACAAGATTGCTAATTCGTCACTTCTCATTACACAATACCCAGTCTAGGATGGCCAGCTCCCTGGTTGGTTCCTCGACATATTGGTCTAGAAAACCATCCCTAATACACTCCAGGAAATCCTCCTCCACCACATTGCTACCAGTTAGGTTAGCCCAATCAATGTGTAGATTAAAGTCGCCCATGATTACTGCTGCACCTTTATTGCACACATCCCTTATTTCTTGTTTGATGCTGTCCACAACCTCACTACTACTATTTGGTGGTCTATACACAACACCCGCTAGCGTTTTCTGCCCTTTGGAATTCTGCCGCTCCACCCATACTGATTCCACAACATCCAGGCTAATGTCCTTCCTTACAATTGTATTGATTTCACCTTTAACCAGCAATGCCACCCCGCCTCCTTTTTCTTTCTGTCTATCCTTCCTAAATGCTGAATACCCCTGGATGTTGAGTTTCCAGCCTTGGTCAACCTGGAGCCATGTCTCCGTGATGCCAATCACATCGTTTCCGTTAACTGCTATCTGCGCAGTTAATTCATCCACCTTATTTCGAATACTCCTTGCATTGTGGCACAGAGCCTTTAACACACTTTGCCCCTTTAGAATTTTGCTGTAATGTGGCCCTTTTTGTTTTTTGCCTTGGGTTTCTCTGCGCTCCACTTTTACTGTTCTCCTTTCTATATTTTGCTTCTGCCTCCTTTTTATTTCCCTCTGTCTCCCTGCATATGTTCTCAACCCCCTGCCATATTAGTTTAACTCCTCCCCAACAGCACTAGCAAACACTCCCCCTAGGATATTGGATGCGGGAACGCAAATTCCAGTGGAGGGGGCTCGAGTGCGTCCTCCACCTCCGCCTCAAAAATTAGGTTAGTTTTTACCAGGCAGCCCGAAATCCCCATCAGATAGTTGTATTTACTTATACTGCGGAAAGCTGGATTGTTGATTTTCTAGGCATCCTTTGGGCTCCACTGATTAAGTCATTTGATTCTGGGCCCACCATTGAGCGACCAACATTCAGAAAGATATGGACGGACCAAGGTCTTCAGCCACACCAGGCTGTTACATGCCTCATAGACCAGCAAGGAGCTGTTCTCATATTCCACCTGGTCATCAGGGTGGGTGCCCCTGTAACACCACCACTGGCCGGGGGGGGGGGGGGGGGTTACCCACCCCTAATATGGTAATGACCCCATGAAATTCACCATGTGTTTTGACCACAGAGAGTATCACAGCTGAACCACTCCTGTCCTCCCCCAACACCTACATACATACATTTATCAGCAGGAACAATGCTGATTTTTATCCCTTCCCAGACAAGGGAGGTGAGACTACCTGTTGTGCCCCTACTGCCACCTGGCTGAGATTGGAGAACTCAGCACAGACTGCAGGTTACACCAGGGGTGTAAATCCATCTTGGGCAGTAGCACAAAACGTGCGATGGTGAATCGGCCGCCCGTTTTACCTGTCTGAGATCCGATAACTCAGCACAGACTGCAGATTACACCACGGGGTGAAACCTGTCCTGGGCAGAAGCTCGATTTACAAAGACCCATATTTAAATGAGTAGAGTAATTTTGACTTTGGTGGATAGTATAAAACGGGCGATAGCGGATTTTCATTTCTATTGGAGAGATGTATAACGGGCGGCTGATGTGGTATCGCCCATTTTATAATCTCGCCCAAGTCAAAATGATCCCGAGGTGTGGGCCTGCTAATGGAGGCTGCCTTTTACACTGAGAACAAGGAAAGAGTTTTGGGAGTGAGGCTGAATTGTAACATACAGAACAAGCCACTCCTGACACTTCCCCAATGTTATTACTGTATTACTGGGGAATTTATCAGCCTTACAGTGTGAGAGCTGGAATCATTAAACAATGGCTGCCCCGGGTGTTCAGACCTCCCTGGAGCCGACACTCAGAGAGTTCATGGTTTCTAAATCCATCACAATATTGGAAGGAAGAAACAATTCCAGGATCAATTAGCTGCTGTTTTTCTTCAGCGTTTAATGTTCCTGCCTAAAGGATTTGAAAATATCTTCAGAAAGCCGTATCAATAGATCTGAACTCGCTGCTCAAACTGTAGACCCACCTGAAGGTGCTGAGAGTCATTCAGTGCAACAACAACAACAACAACTTGTATTTCTATCCAGGCAACATATCACGCAGTAAAACATCACAAGACACTTCACATGGGTGTTATAAAACACAAACAAAATTGACACCGAGCCAGATAAGAAGAAATTACGGCAGATAACCATGTTTGGTCAAACAGGTAGGTTTTAAGGAGCTTGAAGGAGGAAAGAGACGGCGAGAGGTGGAGAGGTTTAGGGAGGGAGTTCCAGAGCTTAGGGCCCAAACAGCTGAAGGCACGGCCACCGACAGTGAGCAGTTATAACCAGGGATGCTCAAGGGGGCAGAATTTGAGGTGCGCAGATGTCTTCGGGAGTTGTGAGGCTGAAGGAGATTACAGAGATAGGGAGAGGCGAGGCCATGGAGGGAATTGTAAACAAGGATGAGAATTTTGAAATTGAGGTGTTCTTAAACAGGAACCAATGTAGGTCAGCGAGCACAGGGGTGATGGGTGAGCGGGACTTGGTGCGAGTTAGGACACAGGCTGCCGAGTTGTGGATGACCTCAAGTTTACATAGGGTAGAATGTGGGAGGCCAGCCAGGAGTGCATTGCAATAGTCAAGACTAGAGATAACAAAGGCATGGAAGAGAGATTCAGCAGCAGATGAACTGAGGAAAGGGCTGAGACGGGCGATGTTACAGAGATGGAAATGGGCGCTCTTAGTTATGTTGCAGATACGTGGTCAAAAGCTCATTTCAGGGTCAAACATGACACCTCGGTGAACAGTCTGCTTCAGCCTCAGACAGAAGTTGGGGAGAGGGATGGAGTCAGTGGCTCGGGAACGGAGTTTGTGGCAGGGACTGAAAATAATGACTTCGGTCTTCCTAATAATCAATTGGAGAAATTGTCTGCTCATCCAGAACTGGATGTCGGAGAAGCAGTCTGACAATTTAGAGACCGTGGAGGGGTCGACAGAAGTGGTAGTGAGGTAGAGCTGGGTGTCATCAGCGTACATGTGGAAACTGACACTGCATTTTCAGACATGCCTCCTTGTTTATTTTTCAAACTGAGATACAAATGCCCTCCCTCACCACTCCTTATGATTTTTACCCCAACCACACTATCTGGAATCTACTCCAAGTGTTGAGCACTCGGTGACAAATTTCCTGAAATCAAAGTTAATTTTCCCTTTGCCACTTTGACCCAGAGACCCCATTTCTCCCACTTACCCGACCCGACCCAGATTTATCTTTTCTATACCATTTACTATCTTAAGGATCTCAAAACGCTTCCTTTTCCAGCTAGAAAGCCCATGTTTCTGCCGTCTTTGCTCATAATTCAGTCCCTTTACCCAGGGATCAGTCTCGTGCAGTGCATCATGGTACTGAAAATCTCCCTTGTTGTCTTGGTGACCAGAACAGGGCCCAGTGCTCAAGGTATGGTGTGGCCCCAGCACGGAAACAGTGTAGCGACACATCCTCCGATTTACTGTGTTGTTTTGGCCAAATAGTTCAGCATTCTATATGTGTGAGATGATCCGTTGACAATGACATTTAGCATCAATCCTGTCATGTGGAAATGTTTGAGGATGTTATATCGCCAGGGCTTGCAGGCCCCAATGACAACATGCAATTTTTAACAATATTTGATTATTATTATTACTGTTGTTATTGGTTGGGTGAACCGCACCATCAAACTTCTCAGGCATGTGCTCTTAGCTGATTCATGGTTAACAAACGAATAGACTTGCTGTATATTGGGGTTTCTGGTTTCTGAGTATAATTAATACAAGCTGTGGTTAATAGCTGGTTGTTGGATTGATTTTTATATTCAACAGTTCAACACTAGAGGGAGCCGTTGCCTTGGAAACTATGGGAGTGCAGATTAAATCTTGGGAATGAACTGCAACTCCTCAATCCCTGTAAAATGGGAGACTCCCTGAACTTATCTCTCAGAAATGAATCAAGGTTCTCACCCATCCTATCCGATGTCTTCACCAATGATGTGTTGCTTGTAAAGTCCTTACACAATACCACAAATCCACACGAGGCACATTCTATGGAAAAGGTCACTCCATGACCTGAACCTTTATTCACAGGACCAAGAAGTGATGACCGTGCGTGGGACCTCCCTTTATATACCTGGATGACTAGGTGAGGAGTGTCTCCCACAAGTTCACTCCCTGTGGTCAAGGTGTGCATTTCTTACGTATATACAGTATTGCAGTGTTGTTCCATAAAGATTACATACATGGCATTGCTGACATTGCTGGGACGGTATAGTGGGGGTGGTGTGTGTGTGGGAGGGTATAGTGGGGGTGGGGTGTGTGTGGGAGTGTATAGTGGGGGTGGGGGGTGTGTGCGAGGGTATAGTGGGAGTGGGGGGTGTGTGGGAGGGTATAGTGGGAGTGGGGGGTGTGTGGGAGGGAATAGTGGGGGTGGGGGTGTGTGGGAGGGTATAGTGGGGGTGGGGAGTGTGTGGGAGGGTATAGTGGGTGTGGGGGGTGTGTGGGAGGGTATAGTGGGTGTGGGGGGTGTGTGGGAGGGTATAGTGGGGGTGGGGGGTGTGTGGGAGGGTATAGTGGGGGGTGGGGGGTGTGTGGGAGGGTATAGTGGGGGTGGGGGGTGTGTGGGAGGGTATAGTGGGGGTGGGGAGTGTGTGGGAGGGTATGGTGGGGGTGGGGGGTGTGTGGGAGGGTATAGTGGGGGCGGGGGGTGTGTGGGAGGGTATAGTGGGGGTGGGGGTGTGTGGGACGGTTTGAGGTCTGTAAACTTATTGCCCTTCTTTTCACAGATGCCTCCATTTAAAAAATGAGTCCTACACGGCCCAATCTCCAGTGAGTGGGGACAATGATCATGAGGGAGGGAGTGGGTAGGAGAGGGGACAATAATCGTGAGGGAGGGGTTGGGCAGGAGTGGGGACAATGATCGTGAGGGAGGGAGTGGGCAGGAGAGGGGACAATGATCGTGAGGGAGGGAGTGGGTAGGAGAGGGGGCAATGATCGTGAGGGAGGGAGTGGGTAGGAGAGGGGACAATTATCGTGAGGGAGGGGTTGGGCAGGAGAGGGGACAATAATCGTGAGGGAGGGGTTGGGCAGGAGTGGGGACAATGATCGTGAGGAGGGGAGTGGGTAATAGAGGGGACAATGATCGTGAGGCAAGGGTCTGAGTGGGAAGGAGGGGAAAACTGATGGACGGGAGGGATGTAAGATTTCTAAATCTCTGGCATTAAATTGACAGCAAGACTGATTCTTTGAAAACAATTCGGAATAGTTTCTTAAACACACACATGGACGTCTTATCAGCAGTGTCAGCTCTCCGACCGATCGACTTAGTTACAACAGATACAATGTAACAATAATGATTTATAAAAAGGTATATGTCACTTCCCTGTGGCCAACCACACGGCCTGCTTCTTGGTCTGTGGAGGAAGGTCCTGCTTTTGCCGCGTGCTTAGGAAAAGAGAAGCAGAGAGCCATCAATCTTTGGCTTGGCTTATTATAGGGTTAGGGTTAGGGTTAGGGTTAGGGTTAGCTGAACACAATATTCCAGGTGAGGCCTCACTAAGACCCTGTACAACTGCAGTAAGACCTCCCTGCTCCTATACTCAAAGCCCCTTGCTATGAAGGCCAACATACCATTTGCCTTCTTCACCGCCTCCTGTACCTGCATGCCAATCTTCAATGACTGATGTACCATGACACCCAGGTCTCGTTGCACCTCCCCTTTTCCTAATCTGCCAGCATTCAGATAATATTCTGCCTTTGTGTTTTTGCCACCAAAAGTGAATAACCTCAATTTATCCACATTATTCTGCATCTGCCATGTATTGGCCCACTCGCCTAACCTGTCCAAGTCACCCTCTTAGTGTCCTCCTCTCCGCTCATACCGCCACCCAGTTTAGCGTCATCTGCAAACTTGGAGATATTGCACTCAATTCCTTCATCCAATTCATTAATATATATTGTAAAGAGCTGGGGTCCCAGCACTGAGCCCTGTGGCACTCCACTGGTCACTGCCTGCCATTCTGAAAAGGACCCGTTAATCCCGACTCTCTGCTTCCTGTCTGCCAACCAGTTCTCTATCCACGTCAGTACATTACCCCCAATACCATGTACTTTGATTTTGCATACCAATGTCTTGTGTGGACCTTGTCAAAAGCCTTTTGAAATCCAAATACACCACATCCACAGGTTCTCCCCTGTCCACTATACTAGTTACATCCTCAAAAAATTCCAGAAGATTTGTCAAGTATGATTTCCCCTTCTTAAATCCATGCTGACTTGGACCAATCCTATCACTGATTTCCAAATGTGTTGCTATTTCATCCTTAATGATTGATTCCAACATTTTCCCCACTAGTGATGTCAGGCTAACTGGTCTATAATTACCTGTTTTTTCTCTCCCTCCTTTTTTAAAAAGTGATGTTACATTAGCAATCCTCCAGTCCATAGGAACTGATCCAGAGTCGATAGACAGTTGGTAAATTATCACCAATGCATCCACTATTTCTCGGGCCACTTCCTTAAGTACTCTGGGATGTAGACTCTCAGGCCCTGGGGATTTATCGGCCTTTAATCCCGTCAATTTCCCTAACACAATTTCCCGCCTAATAAGGATATCCTTCAGTTCCTCCTTCTCACTAGACCCTCGGTCCCCTAGTAAATCGGGAAGGTTATTTGTACTTCCTTTGTGAAGACAGAACCAAAGTATTTGTTCAATTGGTCTGACATTTCTTTGTTCCCCATTATAAATTCACCCGAATCCGACTGCAAGGGACCAATGTTTGTCTTCACTAATCTTTTTCTCTTCTCATATGTATAGAAGCTTTTGCAGTCATTTTTTATGTTTCCAGCAAGCTTCCTCTTGTACTCTATTTTCCCCCTCTTCATTAAACCCTTTGTCCTCCTCTGCTGTATTCTAAATTTCTCCCAGTCCTCCGGCTTGCTACTTTTTCTGGCTAATTTGTATGCCTCTTTCTTGGATTTAACACGATCCTTAATTTGCCTGGTTAGCCACGGTTGAGCCACCTTCCCCATTTTATTTTTACTCCAGACAGGGATGTACAATTGTCGACGATCTTTAAAGGTTTGCCATTGCCTATCTACCGTCAACCCTTTAAGTATCATTAGCCAGTCTAATCTAGCCAATTCGCATCTCATACCATCAAAGTTATCTTTCCTTAAGTTCAGGACCCTGGTTTCTGAAATAACTTGTCACTCTCCATCTTAATAAAGAATTCTACCATATTATGGTCACTCTTCCCCAAGGGGCCTCGTACAACAATATTGCTAATTAGTCGCTTCTCATTACACATCACCCAGTCTAGGATGGCCAGCTCTCTGGTTGATTCCTCGACATATTGGTCTAGAAAACCATCCCGAATACACTCCAGGAAATCCTCCTCCACCGTATTGCTCCCAGTTAGGTTAGCCCAATCAATATGTAGATTAAAGTCACCTATGATTACAGCTGTACCTTTATTGCACACATCCCTTATTTTTTGTTTGATGCTGTCCCAAACCTCACTACTACTATTTGGTGGCCTGTACACAACTCCCACTAGCGTTTTCTGCCCATGGGTATTCTGTAGCTCCACCCATACCGATTCCACATCATCCAGGCTAATGTCCTTCCTTACAATTGCTTTAATTTCCTCTTTAACCAGCAACGCCACCCCGCCTCCTTTTCCTTTCTGTCTATCCTTCCTAAATGCAGAATAACCCTGGATGTTGAGTTCCCAGCCTTGGTTCCTTGGAGCCAGGTCTCCGTGATGCCAATCACATCATACCCGTTAACTGCTATCTGCGCAGTTAATTCGTCCACCTTATTCCGAATACACCTCGCATTGAGCCACAGAGCCGTCAGGCTTGTCTTTTTAACACACTTTGACCCTTTTTGTTTTTTGCCTTGGGTTTCTCTGCCCTCCACTTTTACTATTCTCGTTTCTATATTTTGCTTCTGTCTCCATTTTATTCCCCTCTGTCTCCCTGCATAGGTTCCCATCCCCCTGCCATATTATTTAAACTCCTCCCAAACAGCACTAGCAAACACTCCCCCAAGGACATTGGTTCCGGTCCTGCCCAGGTGCAGACCATCCGGTTTGTACTGGTCCCATCTCCCCCAGAACCAGTTCCAATGTCCCAGGAATTTGAATCCCTCCCTTCTGCACCACTGCTCAAGCCACGTATTCATCTGAGCTATTCTGCGATTCCCACTCTGACTAGCACATGGCACTGGTAGCAATCCTGAGATTACTTCTTTTGAGGTCCTACTTTTTAATTTAGCTCCAAGCTCCCTAAATTCGTCTCGTAGGACCTCATCCCGTTTTTTACCGATATCGTTGGCACCTATATGCACCACGACAACTGGCTGTTCACACTCTCTTTTCAGAAGATCCTGCACCTGCTCTGAGACATCCTTGACCCTTGCACCAGGGAGGCAACATACCATCCTTGAGTCTCGGTTGCAGCCGCAGAAACGCCTATCTATTCCCCTTACAATTGAATCCCCTATCACGATCGCTCTCCCACTCTTTTTCCTGCCCTCCTGTGTAGCAGAGCCAGCCACGGTGCCATGAACCTGGCTGCTGATTCTCTCCCCTGATGAGTCATCCCCCTCAACAGTACCCAAAGCGGTGTATCTGTTTTGCAGGGGTATGACCGCAGTGGACCCATGCACTACCTTCCTTGCACTGTTCTTCCTGTTGGTCTTCCATTCCCTATCTGGCTGTGGACCTTTGACCTGCGGTAAGATCCACTCACTAAATGTACTATTCACATCATTCTCAGCATCGTGCATGCTCCAGAGTGAATACACCCGCAGCTCCAGTTCCGCAACGCGGTTTGTCAGGAGCTGGAGACGAATACACTTCCCGCACACGTAGTCGTCAGGGACACCGGAAGCGCCCCTGATTTCCCACATGGTACAGGAGGAGCATAACACGTGTCTGAGCTCTGCTGCCATGACTTAACCCCTAGATTAACTTAATTTGGCAACAACAATGCTAAAGATTCCTTCCTGATTTAGAAAAGAAAAAGAAAAGCTACTTACCAATCACCAGCCATTCATTTACCCCGTTGGCTGTGATGTCACCTTTCGATTTCTTTCTACTTCTTTTTTGCCTTCTGTCCCCGCTGAAGCTGCACAAGCTGAGCCTTTATAGGCCTCACTCACACTGCTCCCGCCTCTCGCCAACTGCCGCTGCCTCTCGATCTCCCGCTGAGCCTTTATAGGCCTCACTCACACTGCTCCCGCCTCTCGCCAACTGCCGCTGCCTCTCGATCTCCCGCTGAGCCTTTATAGGCCTCACTCACACTGCTCCCGCCTCTCGCCAACTGCCACTGCCTCAGGAACACCCGCTGAGCCTTTATAGGCCTCACTCACACTGCTCCCGCCTCTCGCCAACTGCCACTGCCTCAGGAACACCCGCTGGGCCTTTATAGGCCTCACTCACACTGCTCCCGCCTCTCGCCAACTGCCACTGCCTCAGGAACACCCGCTGAGCCTTTATAGGCCTCACTCACACTGCTCCCGCCTCTCGCCAACTGCCGCTGCCTCTCGATCTCCCGCTGAGCCTTTATAGGCCTCACTCACACTGCTCCCGCCTTTCGCCAACTGCCGCTGCCTCTCGATCTCCCGCTGAGCCTTTATAGGCCTCACTCACACTGCTCCTGCCTCTCGCCAACTGCCGCTGCCTCTCGATCTCCCGCTGAGCCTTTATAGGCCTCACTCACGCTGCTCCCGCCTCTCGCCAACTGCCGCCGCCTCAGGAACACCCGCTGAGCCTTTATAGGCCTCACTCACGCTGCTCCCACCTCTCGCCGACTGCCACTGCCTCAGGAACACCCGCTGAGCCTTTATAGGCCTCACTCACACTGCTCCCGCCTCTCGCCGACTGCCACTGCCTCAGGAACACCCGCTGAGCCTTTATAGGCCTCACTCACGCTGCTCCCGCCTCTCGCCAACTGCCGCCGCCTCAGGAACACCCGCTGGGCCTTTATAGGCCTCACTCACGCTGCTCCTGCCTCTCGCCAACTGCCGCTGCCTCAGGAACACCTGCTGGGCCTTTATAGGCCTCACTCACGCTGCTCCTGCCTCTCGCCAACTGCCGCTGCCTCAGGAACACCTGCTGGGCCTTTATAGGCCTCACTCACACTGCTCCTGCCTCTCGCCAACTGCCACCGCCTCAGGAACACCCGCTGGGCCTTTATAGGCCTCACTCACACTGCTCCTGCCTCTCGCCTACTGCCGAGGGGATCAAGGGGTCTGGAGAGAAAGCAGGAAAGGGGTACTGAGGGAATGATCAGCCATGATCTTATTGAATGGCGGTGCAGGCTCGAAGGGCCGAATGGCCTACTCCTGCACCTATTTTCTATGTTTCTATGTTTTTATGTTTCTAATTGCCTAATACTGTGGTTTAATTGACAAATTTCTTGTCTTAAATGCTGTATTTCTCCCTCTTTTAACTGCTTCACAAGTTGGAGGCCTTCTTCCTTTTGTTGTTTTATACCTTGATACTCTTTTTCTTTTAGTTGAATCTCTTTTACTTACAATTCTTTTGATTTCCTGTATTTCTTTTGCCCTTTGTTTCACGCTTTGAACCTCTTTTACTTGGAGTTCTTTTAAATCTTGTATCACTTTGGCCTCCTGCCTTATTAATTCCTCATCTCTCTGGGTACAATAAAATGCAGTGAATGCCAAAAGACCATTTGCCCGTTTTGGCCTTGGCTCTCCTTGATCTACTTTCTCCTCGATAAATGTCACGAGCTCCCCAAAGGACGCATGTTGGTCCTTACGGAAATATGGTGCCTGTGCCTGTAACTCTTCTATGGGCTAGAACCTCCACTTTTTTTGCATGCTTAACGCCCACTTAACGTCCATTTTACTGCTGAAATGACGTATAACGCCCATTCTGGCACAAAATGGAGATTTATCGCTGAGCGTTAATTTTCCAATGGGCTTAATGCCGGGGAAAAAGATCACCGCCCACCCACTTTTTTGGGGCAGAATTAGCAGAATGGGCGAATTCAACCCCCATAATATCACCCAGCATTACTTTCCGCACGGAATTAACATCGAGATTCAATATTGACACCCGCACACTGTTTTTTGTCATAAAGAGCATATTTACCCAAACTAGCGACCATGCAGATCGCCCATCTTCAATTTCATCACCTCGCACACATATCGCCCACAATATTGCTCGCTCAAAAACCGCTCACAAAAAATGGAACTAACTGGTGTGACTGGCATTTGTTAAATTCCTCTCTTACGTGAGGAGCTGATGTCTGAAAGATTTGATTGAAAGAGCGCTGATGTGAGTGACAACGCTGACACACTACTGTGTGTGTGCAGCTCAGACATCAATGGTGCCCATCACCTTGGTGCCAGTTAAGGTTTCCGTTGATTGATGTTAATTTATATTTAACCCTTTCATGGTTAAGTAATCACCAGTGTGTCATGGTCCAGCTATCTGAGACAATGCACAACAAGGTTATGTTCAACAACAAAAGTTTAATACCAATATTGGTCTGAAATCATAAGTATCACTGCCAATAACATCCAACCGCCGCTCACACCCCATTTTTTCCACCATTGTCATAAATCATATGTTCAACTTGTCCAGCAACACAGAATACAAAGGCAAAGCAGGTGCGTGGTTCCCAGCCCCCATACATTGCAACAAATTGCATACACCCAGATGGAGATATAACACAGCCATCACCTGCGCACATGCACCTCACTTTTCTTCCCCCCTGTCCTTCTTCTCCCCATCTCTACCCCTTCGCCTACTTGCTCCATGGCGCCTGACCGAGGAGCTCCTCAGGTGGTGCCTCAATGGGGGGGGCGGATGAAGGCAGATGCATTGGTTGGATGGGTACAGGAGCAGGGTGTGCTGAGGGGCCAACATTCTCTGAGGCAGAAGCAGGATCTTGGTCCTTGCTCTCATCTGTCGGTCGCAGTGGTGGTGTGGAACCTAGGGGTGGAGTGCTGTGCTCGGGGACCACTGGGAGGCCTGTGGGAGCAGCGTTCCTGGCTATTGCATCCAGGGACTCTGCCATGCATGGAATGTACTCAGTCATGGTGGCCAGGTGTCGGGATATGCCCCCCAATGCTTTGATGAGCAGGTCACCAATGTCTACAGTCCTCCTGGACAATTGTATCATCTCTCTGCTGTCATGTTGCGCTGGTGGAATAAACTTGCCACGTCCATGAGGTCTCCGCAGGCTTAGCGCCGTCCTGGGGACGAATGGGATGCCCTGTGGAGTGGTACTTGGAGCCGGCACCTCCAGAGTGGAGGCGGGAATGACTGGAGGACCACTAGATGGTGTGGAATGGGTTCTGGAGCGTGGCGATGCAGGTTCTTCGAAGTTTGCACTCATATCCGTTGAGAACAGACCCAGTGGATTGACGGGTGACAATCGGAGCTCCTCAGCACCAGATGTAGTGGGATCATCCGCCGACTCCTGCCCCACACCCCCACCTTCTGGCCTCTGTGGCCTTGCTTGGGGCCGCGCTGCTGGCTGAGCTGCAAGACACAAATGAGGTTATTAGAGGAGAAGGGGGTACTAGGGTGACAAGGTGAGTCCAGCGCTACACACAACATATGCACGACAAAAGCACCACCACTCTCAAAATCATCGCAGACATCACATTTCATGACCATCAACACATTGTGCATTGCAATGATTTTCATTAGGCCAGAATTATTTCTATGACACTTTTAGAAATCATCTATCATGTGTCGGAGCAGGCTTGAGGTGCCGTATGGCCTACTCCTGCTCGTATTTCTTATGTTCTTATATTCTTATGTTCTTTGTTCTTATATGATTGTTTGGATATGAGTTGGTGTGGTATCTATTGACTTTACATCACGCAATGGAGTAAGCTTTACTCACGTGGCATCACTTCAGTGTCTGCAGATGCATCCATGGCTGTCCGCGGTTGCTTTCCCACGAGTGCTAGCACTCACTCCTCCACCTCTGTGATATACCTGGGGACTGGTGGCCGCCCACCCCTTCACCTCAGCACAGACCTCATCGTCAATAGCTTCTTCTGTAAAAGGTGACAGGACAACATAGCATGAGATCATTGCGTGATATCATTGCTAGGTACTGTTACAGAGACTGATACAACACATAACCAACAGATTTCATCAACATTAATATGAATATTATCATTCTTTACCTAAAGACATACACCGTGACCACAGGCTTTGAGTAAAGCATTCCCGGTAAAAGTGCAAGATCTCACATCTGCTGATAGTCAGTCATGACTGTCACAAATCAAGTTATATAAATATATAAGTACATGTAAATCAATGTAATACTTACTCTTGCAGATCCCACAAACGTTCCATCGTTTGCGGCATTGGTTGCCCTCACGCACCTCATTGGTCACCGACGAGACCACCTCTGCTATCTCAGTCCATATCCTCTGGTAGGCCTTTGGGGTGGGTTTCCCACGCCCTCCCTGTGTTAAATCTCCCCAGCGTGAGTCGACCTCCTGCAGGAGGGAGGCATTTGTCTCGTCCGAGAACCTCCTGGCAATTTTGCGGCCTCCAATGTGCTCCTCTCCCACCTTACTGCTCTCTCCAGTGTCAGTCTCCACAGCGTGCTGTGATGCCTCCTCTTCTCCCTCCATTATAGGGCAAATTCAGTCAAATATGAGGCTTTTTGTTTGCCTAATTGCTGTGAAGCTCTAAAGTCTCCCTCCTTTCTCCCAAAGCAGCCACACCACACCCAGCCACACCTTCAGTCCCTCTGAGCTCCCTCTCTCTCTGTCTTCTCTTCTGCCCATGTCATGGTGACCCCTGACCTCCAGAATCACGGGAATCGAGCGTTGCCATGCCGTTGCTAAGGACGGCCACACTTTATGGCAGAAGGCCAAAAAAATTTAACGCTACCGCCCATTTGATATCGCTCATGGTGAAGGACATTTTCAAAAATGTAAACTAGGTGTTTTCAGAATGGGCGAGAAGCCAGCGATCTGAAAATCATTTTTTACTGCCCATGCAGGAAAGAACGCCCATTTTTGGGCAATAAGTACAAAAGTGGAGGTTCTAGCCCTATGTCCTTTATGGATACCTTTTTGGACAACTCCTGATAAACTCTCTCAACATTTTTTTTGTTAGCTTTCTGTTCATGACCGATCCCTTCATCCTATGTCTTTTGAATTTAACTACTGGTGGGTCCTCACTTAACCAGTTCCAACTATCGAAACAACTGCTCCTTAAGACGCAACTTCTCCCGATCCGTTTAACAGTTTATAGTTCACACTTCGCAACACAGGTTAGAATCGCAACTCTCGAAATTTCCAATTGTTCAAAGAAATAATTAAAAGCTGTCCCGCCAGATCTCGGACGAGTCCCTAATTTTGTAAGATTTTTAAATCTCTGGCATTAAATTGACAGCAAGACTGATTCTTGTAAGTGCTGCAGTACAGCGGGACCTGGGGATACTTGTGTATGAAACACAAAAGGATAGTATGCAGGTGCAGCAAGTGATAAGGAAGGCCAATGGATCTTGGCCTTTATTGCAAAGGGGATGGAGTATAAAAGCAGGGAAGTCTTGTTACAGCTGTACAGGCTATTGGTGACGCCACACCTGGAATACTGTGTGCAGTTTTGGTTTCCATATTTACGAAAGGGTATACTTGCTGTGGAGGTAGTTCAGAGAAAGTTCACTAGGTTGATCCTGGGGATGAGGGGGTTGATTTATGAGGAAAGGTTGAGTAGGTTGGGCCTCTACTCATTGGAATTCAGAAGAATGAGAGGTGATCTTATCGAAACGTATAAGATTATGAGGGGGCTTGACAACATGGATGAGGAGAGGATGTTTCCACTGGTGGGAGAGACTAGAATAAGGGGCTACCCATTTAGAACTGAGATGAGGAGAAATTTCTTCTCTCTGAGGGTTGTGAATCTGTGGAATTCGCTACCTCAGAGAGCTGTGGAAACTGGGACATTAAATAAATTTAAGACATAGATAGACAGTTTCTTAAACGATAAGGGGATAGGGAAGCGGGCAGGGAAGTGGAGCTGAGTCCATGATCAGATCAGCCATGATCTTAGTGAATGGTGGAGCAGGCTCGAGGGGCCTTATGGCCTACTCCTGCTCCTATTTCTTATGTTCTTATGTTTAAAACAATTCCGAATAGTTTATTATCACACACAAAAACACGTCTTATCACAGAAACAGCAGTCATCAGTTAGCTTACGGATCTATTTAGTTACAACAGATTATAAAAGGGTATACTTCACTTTCCTCTGGCTGGCTGGCTGTACACACGGCCTGCTGTTTGGGCTGGTCTTGAGAGGACAGTTTTCCTGTTTTGCCTTGTGCTCAGGAGAGAAGAAGAGAAACCCAGCAATCTGTGTTTGGGTCTTTATAGTCCTTAAATACATTGTTTCTCAGAAAGCCCCAGGATTAGCTCTTGATTCCAGGGCCGTTTCTGATTGGCTTCTCTTCATACATGTGTCTGTCTGGGGGACCAGTGCCATTCCTTGATTAGGTTAATGGTTTTCCAATTAACACTTTTAAGTTTCGATGGGTTTCAAAGACATTTCCTTTGTTCCTTTAAGCTCTGTCCAGCCAGAAGACAATATACAAACAGAACATGCTGGAAGATTTTGTCTCTTTCAAAACTGTCTTTTCGTATAATCTCATTTGTTAACATTTTTATATATATATATACACAGAATCAATTTTGTCATTACTAAACACTTTTATTCTTACACCTGGCAACCCGCTCTTTTGGAGCTTACGGACTATGCCGGGCCATATTCACAAGTTAAAACGGGAAACTTGCAACTTTTTTTTGGCATATTCGGGCATAAAAAAATCTGACGTAACTCTTCAACTACGCCAAAACCTGAAATTTGGGACAGTAATGTGGGCGCCTCTCGCACTACGTAGGCACATGCCGGTGTTACTGATACACTCATAATAAATGGTCAGACTGAGTACTATGTGTAATGAGCAAGTGTGACCTTCGCTCCTTTATTAAGGTTCTAGAGTGCAGGTACCTCATGGGTGGCCTGCTTATATACTGTGCTCCCAAGGGATGCTGGGATCCCTTGGGACTCCAACAGGTAGGCCCTCTGGTGGTCAGGTGTGATGCAGGTTACGAGGGGTTAAATACATAACATCACTCCTCCGTGAAGTCAATAATACACTTATTTACAAGGTGAGACGAACTGGGGCTTTGCACTCCCTTGTCGATCGTCTCGGTACAAATGCTGGTGTAGGTGGGTTGGTCAGTTCTTTATTGGGCTGTTGGGCAGCCAGTCTTGCCCGGCTGCTGGGGATGATGAGTTCTGTTTCGTTGTCAACTGTGATGTCAGTTACCACTTGTGTGTGTGTTTTAGAAGGTCAAAGTTGGTGGTGTCCTCTTCAGGTTGTGCGTAGCTGTTGGTGAACCACAAGTTAATTTGGTCCAAATGTTTTCTGTGTGTTTGCCCACTGATCAGTTTGACTTGAAATACCCTCTTTGGCTGTGACTGTGCCAGCGAGCCATTTGGGACCATGTCCATAATTGAACACAAACACAGGATCATTGATCTCAATATCGCGTGACAAGTTTGTGGGGTCATGGTACACACTTTTTTGATGCCGCTTGTCCTCCACGTGTTCATGTAGATCAGGATGGACCAGAGATAGCCTTGCTTTAAGCGCCATTTTCATGAGCAGCTCAACTGGGGGAATCCTGGTGAGTGAGTGGGGTCTGATGCGGTAGCTGAGCAGGGTCTGCAGGGAGCCTTCCGACATGCGTTTCAAGCTTTGCTTGACGGTCTGGACTGCCTGTTCTGCTTGGCCGTTGGATGCGGGCTTGAATGGGGCAGATGTGACATGTTTGATCCCATTGCGGGTCATGAATTCTTTGAATTCCGCACTGGTGAAACACGACCCATTGCCGCTGGCTAGGACATCAGGCAGGCTGTACATGGTAAACATGGCTCGTAGACTTTCAATGGTGGCCATGGATGTGCTTACAGACATTATTGCACATTCAATCCACTTTGAGTAAGCGTCCACGACAACTAAAAACATTTTGCCTAGGAATGGGCCCACATAGTCTACATGGATCCTCGACCACGGTTTGGATGGCCTGGACCACAAACTTAGCCGTGCCTCTCTGGGTGCATTGAGAGCAAGTGTTGCACTGGCGCACACATGACTAAATCTGCGTCGATGCCAGGCTACCACACGTGGGATCTGGCTATGGCTTTCAGCATCACGATGCCTGGGTGGGTGCTGTGCAGTTCGCAAATGAATGTGTCTCTGCCTTTCTTGGGCAAACTATGCGATTGCCCCACAAAAGACAGACCGCCTGCAGGGACAGCTCATCTTTGCATCTGTGGAATGTCTTAATCGCTTCCTGCATCTCCACTGGGACACTGGACCAGCTCCCATGGAGGACACAGTTTTTTACCAGGGACAGTAAAGGATCCTGGCTGGGCCAGGTCCTGATCTGGCGGGCCATAACGAGGGATTTCTCGTTCTCAAATACCTCCTTGACCATAAGCAAGTCCTCTGGCTGTGCCATTTCCACCCCGGCGGTGGGCAATGGTAGCCAACTGAGAGCATCTGCGCAGTTTTCTGTGCCCAGTCTGTGGCAGATTACATAGTTGTATGCCAACAGCGTGAGCGCCCATCTTTGGATGCGGGCAGAGGCATTGGTATTAATCCCTTTGCTCTCTGAGAATAGTGATATGAGTAGTTTGTGGTCAGTTTTAAGTTCAAACTTGAGGCCAAATAAGTACTGGTGCATTTTTTTACCCTGTAAACGCAAGCCAGAGCCTCTTTTTCAACCATGCTGTAGGCCCGATATTGAGTTAACAGAGTTTGTGTGTTCGGGTCTGTGTGTTTGTGTGTAACTACCTCATATGTCTCGGGCTCCTCAATCGCAGAAACAACATGAATGTCCGATATCGCTCTGCCGTGAGAATTTCCTTTCCCAAACCACAGTAGATCATTCACATAATCCACAATTACACCACATTTATCCAGGAAATCAGACCCACAATACCTTCCCCATTCATTAAGTGTATCACAACCGGCCTCTCTAGAATGACTTCCACCAGTCTAAATATAAACCATCCCTCCTTTGTCTCGGGTGCCTTTTGCATCGATCCGACAAAGGCAATCAAAGAAATAATCTTCCCTGTGGCCAGAGGTGGTGTTGAGGGCATGGGGTGTGTAATAGCCCAACCAGTGTCCACAAGCTTTATCTGTCGCTGGCCTCCATTAATTACCACAGGATTTACCGGATGGTTATTATCATCACGCCGGAACCCCATTACCCACTTCGGGGAGGCCCCGCCCAACAGTAAAGATTCCATTAACCACCTGGTCTGTCTATGCCTGAACTCGCTTTAAAATTGTACCATTAATTTATATTGCCTCTCCTCCTTCATCCTTCCAAAATGCATCACTCCGCACTTCTCAGCAGTAAATTTCATCTGCCGTGTGTCGGCCCATTTTACCAGTCTGTCTAAGTCCGCCTGAACTCTGCTACTGTCCTCCTCACTAAACTTGAGTTTCGTGTCATCTGCACAATATGAAATTATGCCCTGGATATCCAATTCCAGGGCTTTGATATCGATCAAAATGAACAGTGGTCTGAATACCGACCCCTGGGGACATCATTGGGACATCAACACCCGTTCACCACTGGTCTCTGCTTTCTGTACCTTAAACAATTTTATATCCACACTGCCGCTGGCCCTAGAATCCCAGGGCCTTCTATGTTATGTTCTCAGAACACATTCATATACTTCCCAAAACACATTTATATATCCAGCACACATTTATATAACCAGCACACATTTATATATTCAGAACACATTTATATATCCAGCACACATTCCTGTACTTCCCAGAACACATCCATGAATTTCCCAGAACACATCCATGTATTTCCCAGAACACATTCACACACACTCAGAGAAGTGTGAACCTGTGGAATTCTCTAACATAGAAATTTATTGAGGCCATCTCGTTAGAAATATATAAAAGGGAGTTAGATGTGTCCCTTACAGTTGCAGGGATCAAGGGGTATGGAGAGAAAGCAGAAATGGGGTACAAAAGTTGCATGATCAGCCATGATCATATTGAATGGTGGTGCAGGCTTGAAGGGCCAAATGGCCTACTCCTGCACCTATTTCCTATGTTTTTATGTTTCTATACTCTCCAGATATATAGGGTGCTCATAGGCACAAAGCATTGACGGTGACAGAAAAAAATGATAAACATGTTTAGGATGCATATGGGGTCCTTAGTTTTATAAATACCAACATAATGGATTTTTGTTTTGTTGCTGGGATGTGAACATCGCTGGCAAGGCCGGCATTTATTGCCCTCCCTAATTGCCCTTGAGAAGGTAGTGGTGAGCCGCCTTCTTGAACCGCTGCAGTCCGTGTGATGAAGGTACTCACATAGGGTTCAATTTTCCCCAATTATAAGAACATAAGAACATAAGAAATAGGAGCAGGACTAAGCCATTTGGCCCCTCGAGCCTGCTCCGCCATTCAATAAGATCATGGCTGATCTGATCCTGGCCTCAACTCCACTACCCTGCCCACTCCCCATAACCTTTGACTCCCTTACCATTCAAAAATATGTCTATCTCCACCTTAAATATACTCAATGACTCAGCCTCCACAGCTCTCTGGGGAAGAGAATTCCAAAGATTCATGACCCTCAGAGAAGAATTTCCACCTCATTTCCATTTTAAACAGGCAACCCCTTATTCTGAAATTATGCCCCCTGGTTCTAGATTCCCCCACGAGGGGAAATATCCTCTCTGCATCTACCTTGTCGGGTCTCCTCAGTATCTTATATGTTTCAATAAGACCCCCTCTTATTCTTCTAAACTCCGATGAATATAGGCCCAACCATTCTTCAAAAGACAACCCCTTTATCTCAGGAATCAACCTCATGAACCTTCTCTATACTGCCTCCAATGCAAGTAGGAGACCAAAACTGTACACAGTACTCCAGGTGTGGTCTTATCAACACCCTGTACAGTTGTAGCAGGAATTCTCTACTTTTATACTCCACCCCCTTGTAAGAAAGGTCAACATTCCATTTGCTTTCCTAATTACTTGCTGTATCTGTATGCTAACTTTTTGTGTTTCTCTGTACCTCCGCATTTTGTAATCTCTCCCCATTTAAATAATTATGTTTTTTTATTTTTCCTATATGTCGAGGAACCAACTATGGGGGAGGCCATCTTAGACTGGGTGTTGTGTAATGAGAGAGGATTAATTAGCAATCTCATTGTGCGAGGCCCCTTGGGGAAGAGTGACCATAATATGATGGAATTCTGCATTAGGATGGAGAATGAAACAGTTAATTCGGAGACCATGGTCCAGAACTTAAAGAAGGGTAACTTTGAAGGTATGAGGCGTGAATTGGCTAGCATAGTTTGGCGAATGATACTTAAGGGGTTGACTGTGGATGGACAATGGCAGACATTTAGAGACTGCATGGATGAACTACAACAATTGTACATTCCTGTCTGGCGTAAAAATAAAAAAGGGAAGGTGGCTCAACCGTGGCTATCAAGGGAAATCAGGGACAGTATTAAAGCCAAGGAAGTGGCATACACATTGGCCAGCAATAGCAGTGAACCCGGGGACTGGGAGAAATTTAGAACTCAGCAGAGGAGGACAAAGGGTTTGATTAGGGCAGGGAAAATGGAGTACGAGAAGAAGCTTGCAGGGAACATTAAGGCGGATTGCAAAATTTTCTACAGGCATGTAAAGAGAAAAAGGTTAGTAAAGACAAACGTAGGTCCCCTGCAGTCAGAATCAGGGGAAGTCATAACGGGGAACAAAGAAATGGCAGACCAATTGAACAAGTACTTTGGTTCGGTATTCACTAAAGAGGACACAAACAATCTTCTGGATATAAAAGGGGTCAGAGGGTCTAGTAAGGAGGAGGAACTGAGGGAAATCTTTATTAATCGGGAAATTGTGTTGGGGAAATTGATGGGATTGAAGGCCAATAAATCCCCAGGGCCTGATGGACTGCATCCCAGAATATTTAAGGAGGTGGCCTTGGAAATAGTGGATGCATTGACAGTCATTTTCCAACATTCCATTGACTCTGGATCAGTTCCTATCGAGTGGAGGGTAGCCAATGTAACCCCACTTTTTAACAAAGGAGGGAGAGAGAAAACAGGGAATTATAGACTGGTCAGCCTGACCTCAGTAGTGGGTAAAATGATGGAATCAATTATTAAGGATGTCATAGCAGTGCATTTGGAAAATGGTGACATGATAGGTCCAAGTCAGCATGGATTTGTGAAAGGGAAATCATGCTTGACAAACCTTCTGGAATTTTTTGAGGATGTTTCCAGTAAAGTGAACAAGGAAGAACCAGTTGATGTGGTATATTTGGACTTTCAGAAGGCTTTCGACAAGGTCCCACACAAGAGATTAATGTGCAAATTTAAAGCACATGGGATTGGGGGTAGTGTGCTGCTGTGGATTGAGAACTGGTTGTCAGACAGGAAGCAAAGAGTAGGAGTAAATGGGTACTTTTCAGAATGGCAGGCAGTGACGAGTGGGATATCGCAAGGTTCTGTGCTGGGGCCCCAGCTGTTTACATTGTACATTAATGATTTAGACGAGGGGATTAAATTTAGTATCTCCAAATTTCCGGATGACACTAAGTTGGGTGGCAGTGTGAGCAGCGAGGAGGATGCTATGAGGCTGCAGAGTGACTTGGATAGGTTAGGTGAGTGGGCAAATGCATGGCAGATGAAGTATAATGTGGATAAATGTGAGGTTATCTACTTTGGTGGTAAAATCAGAGAGACAGACTATTATCTGAATGGTGACAGATTAGGAAAAGGGAAGGTGCAACGAGACCTGGGTGTCATGGTACATCAGTCATTGAAGGTTGGCATGCAGGTATAGCAGGCGGTTAAGAAAGCAAATGGCATGTTGGCCTTCATAGCGAGGAGATTTGAGTACAGGGGCAGGGAGGTGTTGCTACAGTTGTACAGGGCCTTGGTGAGGCCACACCTGGAGTATTGTGTACAGTTTTGGTCTCCTAACATGAGGAAGGACATTCTTGCTATTGAGGGAGTGCAGCGAAGATTCACCAGACTGATTCCCGGGATGGTGGGACTGATCTATCAAGAAAGACTGGATCAACTGGGCTTGTATTCACTGGAGTTCAGAAGAATGAGAGGGGACCTCATAGAAACGTTTAAAATTCTGACGGGTTTAGACAGGTTAGGTGCAGGAAGAATGTTCCCAATGTTGGGGAAGTCTAGAACCAGGGGTCACAGTCTAAGGATAAGGGGTAAGCCATTTAGGACCGAGATGAGGAGAAACTTCTTCACCCAGAGAGTGGTGAACCTGTGGAATTCTCTACCACAGAAAGTAGTTGAGGCCAATTCACTAAGTATATTCAAAAGGGAGTTAGATGAAGTCCTTACTACTCGGGGGATCAAGGGGTATGGCGAGAAAGCAGGAAGCGGGTACTGAAGTTGCATGTTCAGCCATGAACTCATTGAATGGCGGTGCAGGCTAGAAGGGCTGAATGGTCTACTCCTGCACCTATTTTCTATGTTTCTACCAAAGTGGATAACCTCCCATTTTCTCACATTATACTCCATCTGCCAGATTTTTGCCCTCTTACTTAGCCTATGTGTCCCTTTGCGTCCTCTACATAATTTGCTTTCCCACCCATCTTTGTATCAACAGCAAATTTGGCTACATTACACTTGGTCCCTTCATGTGAGTCATTAATATTGATTGTAAATAGTTGAGGCCCCATCACTGATCCCTGCAGCACCTCACTAGTTAGTTTGCCAACCTGAAAATGACCCATTTATCCTGTTTTCTCTCTGTTTTCTGTTCGTTAGCCAATCCTCTATCCATGCTAATATATTACTCCCAATCCCATGAGCTCTTATCTTGTGCAGTAATCTTTTATGTGGCACCTTACTGAATGTCTTCTGGAAATCCAAATACACAACATCTACTGGTTCCCTTTTATCCACCCTGCCCGTTACATCCTCAAAGAACTTCAGCAAATTTGTCAAACATGATTTCCCTTTCATAAAACTATGCTGACTCTGCTTGATTGTATTCTGATTTTCTAAATGTCCAGCTACTGCTTCCTTAATAATGGACTGCAGCATTTTCCCAATGACATAATCATCATCATCATAGGCAGTCCCTCAAATCGAGGATGACTTGCTTTCACGTCAAAAAGTTCACAGGTGTTTCAATGAAGGACCTAAAATTCCAGGTCCGAACTAAATTTTGAAGGGTGGAAGATGTCTGTGCTTGGATTTTTTTTAATGTGTGGTGATCGTTGCACACCAGCCACCACACGGGCTTGAGAGAGCTAGGTCTTGGTCCAGTAGCAAGGGTTAACCAAGACGACTGGAGACCAGCTCTGCTGCACGGACCTAGTGCGCACACATATCACAGTGTGGGCTGGCCCGTGCTGCCCCTGGGCCCTCGCCTCTTCTGTACCCCCGCCTCTTCTGTGCCCCGAACTCATGTCTCTCCTGGGCCCCGATCACGTCCCTCTACAATCTCTCGCCACTCCTTCGCCCCAACCTCGCCGCTCCTTCGCTCTGACCTCACCGCTCCTGCAGTACCTGCCCACGTTCCAATCACCAACCTGGACCTGGATGACATCCCTTTTCACTGCTGTTGCACTCCTGCTCCAGCAGGTGCTGCTCCCTGGAATTGTACGCGCCATGCTGCATCTTCCGTTCCCCGGCCTGCTCCGATGGTGCTCGCAGGCCGTGAGCTCGTGCAGACTGCTGGGCTGGGCTGCCATGCTCCTTCCTCTCCCGGCCCAATGACAGATGTCAGGCTAACTGGTCTATAAGTTGCCTGCTTTCTGTCTCCCTCCTTTCTTAAATAGGGGCATTACATTTGCAGTTTTCCAATCTGCTGGGACCTCTCCAGAATCCAGAGAATTTTGGTAGATTACAACCAACCAATGCATCCATTATCTCGGCAGCCACTTCCTTTAAGACCCTAGGATGCAGGCCATCAGGTCCAGGGGACTTGTCCTCCTTTAGTCCCATTAGTTTGCCTAATACTTTTACTTTAGTGATAGTTTTTAGTCACCCCCTCCCAATAGCTTTTGATTATCAAGTATTGGGATGCTTTTAGTTCTACTGTGAAGACCGATACAAAATATTTTTGGAAGTCTCTGCCATTTCCCTGTTTCCCATTATTAATTCTCCAGTCTCATCTTCTAAGGGGCCAATGTTTACTTCAGCTACTCTCTTCCTTTTTATATACCTGTAGAAGCTCTTACTGTCTGTCTTTATGTTTCTTGCTAATTTACTCTCAAACTATCTTCTCTCTATTTTTTTTTTAGTCGTCCTTTGCTGGTTTCTAAAAATTTCCCAATCCACTGGCCTTCCATTATTTTTCACAACCTTGTATGCCTTTATTTTAAATTTGACATCATCCTTTACTTCCTTAAGTTAGCCGCAGATGGTTCATCCTTCCCAAAGAGTCTTTCTTTCTAACTGGAATATATCTTTGCTGAGAGTTACGAAATATCTCCCTAAATGTTTGCCACTGTTCATCCACGATGACTCGCAATGGATCCACCAAAGACACAATCCATGTCCGGACCGGGGTCAAGCAGAGCTGCGTCATTGCGCCAACCCTCTTCTCAATCTTCTTCGCTGCCATGCTCCATCTCACACTCAACAAGTTATCCGCTGGAGTGGAACTAAACTATAGAACCAGTGGGAACCTGTTGAACCTTCGTCGCCTCCAGGCTAGATCCAAGACCGTTTGTCGTTGAGCTACAGTACACGGACCACGCTTGCGTCTGCGCACGTTCAGAGGCTAAACTCCAAGTCATCGTCAACATCTTCACCGAGGCGTACCAAAGCATGGGCCTTACACTAAACATCCGTAAGATAAAGGTCCTCCACCAACCTAACCCCGCCACGCAGCACTATCCCTCCCAGTTATCAAGATCCAGGGCGCAGCCTGGGGGAGGGGGGAGGATGAGGGGGGAAGGCCTTTCGGCCTGGGCTAGGAGAAGCACTGGGCACCGTCAAGGCGGGGAGGGGAGTCTATCCAATTCTTACAGTTTACAGGATAAACTTTTGGCACAAAGTCTCTGTAATATTTTCATGTTGGTAAGCTGCTGCCTGAAATAACTGCAATGTGCAAGGTGCTTGTGCAGGTTGCTGTGAGCGAGCCAGAATGTCTTGTATGTTTCACTTTCCAGCCTCAGTCCTCAGTGTGTCCCTTGTTACCCTGGCAACCCGACCTTTTTGGCGCAGATCCTAGGCTCCACCCACAGAGCTTAAGGTCTACGCCAGGCCATAGTCACAAGTTAAAATGGGGAAAATTGCAATTTTTTTTGCTTGGTTTGACACAAAAAAATTGGCCATAACTCCAACTACGCCAACACCTGCAATGTGGAAAATTGAGCCCCCAGTGCTTCAAGGGAGGGATTTCCTGGAATTTGACCCTGCAACAATGAAGGAACGGCGATATATTTCCAAGGCAGGATGGTGTGTGACTTGGAGGGGAACTTGGAGGTGATGGTTTTCTCATGCGTCTGCTGCCCTTGTCCTTCGAGGTGGAAGGTCAGGGGTTGGGGAGGTGCCGTCTAAGAATCATTGCGGAGTTGCTGAAGTGCCTCTTGTAGATGGTACACACTGCAGGCACAGTGTGGCAGTGGTAGAGGGAGTGAATGTTTAAGGTGGTAGCTGGAATGCCAATCAAGCAGGCTGCTTTGTCCTGGATGGTGTCCAGTTTCTTGGGTGTTGTTGGAGCTGCACTCATCCAGGCAGGTGGAGAGTATTCCATCACACTCCTGACTTCTGCCTTGTAGATGGTGGAAAAACTTTGGGGAGTCAGGAAGTGAGACACACCGCAGAAGCCCTAGCATTTGACCTGCTCTTGTGGCCACATTATTTATGTGGCTGATCAAGTTAAGCTTCTGGTCAATGTGACCTTCAGGATGTTGATGGTGGGGGATTTGGCGATGGTAATATCGTTGAATGTCAAGGGGCGGTGGTTAGACTCTTGCTTGTTGGAAATAGTCATTGCCTAGCGCTTGTGTGGCACGAATGTTACTCGCCACTTATCATCACAAGCCTGAGTGTCGTCCAGATCTTGCTGCATGTGGGCATGAACTGCTTCATTTTCTGAGGAGTTGCAAATGACACTGAACACTGTGCAGTCATCAGTGAACATCCCCACTTCTGACCTTATGATGGAGGCAAGGTCATTGATGAAGCAGCTGAAGATGGTTGGGCCGAGGACACTGCCCTGAGGAACTCCTGCAGCTATGCCCTGGGGCTGAGATGATTGACCTCCAATGACTACAGCCATCTTCATTTGTGCTAGGTATGACTCCAGCCAGTGGAGAGTTTTCCCCCTGATTCCCACTGACTTCAGTTTTACTCGGCCTTCTTGATGCAACACTCAGTCAAATGCTGCCTTAATGTGAAGGGCAGACATTCTCACCTCACCTCTGGAATTCAGCTCATTTATCCAGTTATTGTGAGTAAGTGCCACTTGATAGCACTGTCGACGAGACCTTACATCACTTTGCTGATGATTGAGAGTAGACTGATAGGGCAGTAATTGGCCGGATTGGATTTGTCCTGCTTTTTGTGAACAGGACATACCTGGGCAGATTTTCACATTGCTGTATAGATGCCAGTGTTGTAGCTGTACTAGAACAGTTTGGCTTGAGGCACAGCTAGCTCTGGAGCACAAGTCTTCAGCCCAACAGCCAGGATGTTGTCGGGGCCCACAGGCTTTGCTGTATCCAGTGCGCTCAGCCATTTCTTGATATCATGTGGAGTGAATCGAATTGGCTGAAGACTGGCTTCTGTGATGGTGGGAATGTCAGGAGGAGGCCGATGTGGATCATCCACTCTGCACTTCTGGCTGCAGGTGGTTGTAAACGCTGAAGCCTTGTTTTTTGCACTGACGTGTTAGGCTCCGCCATCATTGAGGATGGGGATATTCATGGAGCCTCCTCCTCCCATTCGTTGTTTTATGGTCCATTCACGACTGGATGTGGCAGGACTGCAGAGTTTTGATCTAATCTGTTGATTGTGGGATCACTTCGCCCTGTCTATGGCATGCTGCATCCGCTGTTTAGCTTGCATATAGTCTGTGTTGCAGCTTCCCCAGGTTGGCACCTCATTTTTAGGTACGCCTTGTGCTGCTCCCGGCATGCTCTTCTACACTCCTTACTGAACCAGGGTTGGTCCCCTGGCTTGATGGTAATGGTAGAGTGAGGGATATGCCGGGCCGTGAGGTTACAGATTGTGGTGGAACAACATTCTACTGCTGCTGATGGCCCACAGCGCCTCATGGATGCCTAGTTTGAGTTGCTAGATCTGTTCTGAATCTATTCCATTTAGAAAGAAAGACATATTTATATAGCGTCGTTCATTACCACCGGACGTATAAAAGTGCTTTACGGCCAAAGAAGCACTTTTGGGGTGTAGTCACTGTTGTAATGTGGGAGACACGGCAGCCAATTCATTCACAGCAAGCTTCGACAAACAGTACAGTGATAGTTACTCACAACACGATGGAGGGTGTCCTCAGTGTGAAGGTGGGACTTCATCTCCACAATGACTGTGAGGTGGTCACTGCCATCAATGCTGTCATGGACAGATACATCTGCGACAGGTAGATTGGTGAGGACGGGGTCAAGTCGGTTTCCCCTCGTGTTGGTTCTCATCACCACCTGCCGCAGGCCCAGTCTGGAAGCTATGTCCTTCAGGTCTCGGCCAGCTCGGTCAGTACTGGTGCTACCGAGCCACTTTTGGTGATGGACATTGAAGTACCCAGAGTACGTTCTGTGCCCTTGTTATTCTTAGTGCGTCTTTCAAATGGTGTTCAACACGGAGCAATACTGATTCATCAGCTGAGGGAGGGCGGTAATCAGCAGGAGGTTTCCTTGCCCATGCTGGACCTGAGGCTATTCATGAGGTCCGGAGTCAATGTTGAGGATTCCCAGGGCCACTCCCCTCCGACAGTATACCACTGTGCCGTCTCCTCTGGTGGGTCTGTTCTGCCGGTGGGACAGGACATACCCAGGGATAGTGATAGAGGAGTCTGGGATATTGGCTGAAAGGTATGAGTATAACTATGTTCCACTATTGCTTGACTAGCCTGTGCGACAAGTCCCCAAATGTTCGTGAGGAGGACTTGGCAGGGTCGACTGGGCTGGATGTGCCGTTGTCCGTAACCAGTGCGGAGGTCAATGCTGGGTGGTTCATCCGGTTTTATTCTTATTGTTTTTCGTAGCAGTTTCTTATAACTGAGTGGCTTGCTTGGCCATTGGAGTCACAGATCTGCCTGACCAGGTAAGGAAGGCAGATTTCCTTGTTTAAAGGTTTTTATGACAATCCGACAGTTTCATGGTCACCATTACTGATACTGGTGTTTTAATTCCAGATTTATTTAATTCTCTGAATTTAAATTCCCCAGTTGCCGTGGTGGGATTTGAACTCACGTCTCTGGATCATTAGTCCAGGCCTCTGGATTACTAATCCAGTAACATAATCACTATGCTACCATTCCCTGCAAGTTTCAGGTAACAGATGGTCAGGAGAGCATTGGAATAGTCACGTCGAGAGGTAACAAAGGCACGAATGAGGCTGCCTGCAACACTTTAGATGAAGCAGGGGTGGAGACGGTGATGTTATGGGGGTGGATGAAAGCGGTCTTGGGGATGGAGTGCACATGGGTCGGAATCTCATCTCGTGGCCCAATAAGTCTGGTTCAGCCTCACACAGAATAAAACGAGGACATTTTACTGTATGGTCGGAGAATTCACAGTCGGGAAAGTGAAGCAGTCTATCACCAGTCAGAAGTAATTGAACAAAGACACTATGGGCCTTGGTCCTTCCCCTTGGTTTTCAATAAAAAACATGGAGAACATTAATAAAAGCCTCCCACACTGAATGAACGTTATGACCCCATGTCCAGGTGTGGTGTTTCCCTGTGAGTCCTGTACCACGTTATCGAAACAGAGAAATTTCAAAGGGGTAGAACTTGGTCCTCATTGTTTCCGGGCAGGAAACTGGGACAAAAAGGACCAATTTTGCACGATATCTCGCACCAGATCAGCGTGTGTTTTAAGGGCTCCACCATATTATTATAGGCAGCTTTGCTGTCATCCTGAGCAGCCGTCTAAAACAGGTGTTAGGCCTCTTGTGATATAAATAAGCGACCCAAGGCTCATTTTGAGCCCTCTTTCAGAAATTGGCCTGGATTGAATGGAGTCAGGGGAAACAGGAGTGATCCCCGAATGTACATTCCCGCGATCGCCCCGTGTTGCTGTTCTAACCCCCTTCCGGAACTTAACTTCGGGCCGTTGCTGGTGAGGCAAGATTCCCGAATTCCCTCTCAGTAAAATGTGTCGCTGCCTGTGGAGGTCCAGCAGGTGATGGCAGCTCATGTATAAAATGTTAATGAGGACCGAGGACCAATTTCGGGCCGGCCTCAGGTTTTGGATCTGCTCTGTCGCCGCACCGCTGGTTATAGACCCAAAAACGGTCCGTAAATAATTTCCAGCCCAATATTTCAGAGAATCAACCTCTGGGGACCAGTGCAGAAGCTTTGACTTGCCTGAGACGATTGAGCTCAGCTGTGGAACGAGTGGTAAAGTTGACAGCAAACTATCCTTTCCTCTCAAACGATGGCTCTAACTGACCACACATTGATAATGTGACTCAGGGTGGGGAAAGATCAAGTGGTGAGGGAAACGGAACTGTCCCACTGGTGGAGGAGTGATTGCTCTTGTGAGCTTTGGGCTGAGGTTCCATGTGGGACTTTACTCTGCAGCTTTCTGTGCTACACCCGGTCCAGGAGTACTTGATGCTGACTGGGGGTCATCTCAAATGTGGAGAATATCCCAGTCCCCAGCACTGACATCTCTTCCCCTGACTGACACTTTAACAAACGTGTAAATTAACATAACTACAGGTGTTCCCACGATTTGGGAGGTCAGGCGTCATTCATGCATGTGCAGAAGGTAAGGGGAGAGAGAGAGAGAGGAGAGAGAGAGAGAGAGAAGGACTGAGAAGAGGAGAGAAGTCATCTCGAGATTATTGAGCGTTTCATATAGATACTATTGAGAGTTTCAGCAATTTGATTTTTTTGTGATATATTATTATGTCTGGCCACGAGTCCGACAGTGGGCAGGAGGTGGAAGGTAGGAGGAGAGCCAAACCCTTCTCCGACAAGACCAACGAGGCCCTCATCGGAGAGGTGCACTCACGGTGGGCCCAATTAACCTGGGGTGGGCATGGAAAACCTCCACCCTGGGCGTACCAAAAGATGTGGAGTGAGAGCGGCAACGTGGTCTCGTCGGCATCCCACAAGGCGAGGGGGTCCGACCAGTGCCGAAAGTGCTGGAACAGCCTGGTTGCTTCGGCATGATTCAGCAAATTGTAATTATAATTATAAATGTCCAGGATTGAAATTAAGCTTGTTGTTCTTACCATGACCTTGTGGCTGAATATTAAGCAGGTCAGAGACAGTGCTCTCTCACAGGATGTGCACAACATGGATGCTGCCTGGAAATTTAACATTAACTGCCATGATTATTTGGCTGTGGGCGACAACGAGCAGCACATTCAGGGAGAGAATCCCTTTCAGTTACAAAACACCTCCACATCCCGTAAAGGTACTTTCAGGGTGATGTACATGCAGTTTATTGCTCCCTGCACCTTGGAGAAGTTTGCTGTTCTCGAGAAACCCAAGTCCTCTCAGTCTGCACCTCCCTGGTCATAGGGAAGCTTATAAAGTCCATCCTGCGTGTGTAAAGTGCTTGAGTCACCTGTTGAATGGAGCAATGTGCGGCGTGATGAGAGACACAACAGATGTAGCCAGCTGAAACCTGAAAGGAGCCCGATGCGTAGAAGGATAGTGCCGCAGTAACCTTTACCTGAATGGGCAGTACGGTCCTAATAGTGCTGGAAGGCTGCAGATCCCCCTTGAGGAGCTGGCATATCTCATCAATGACCCCCTTTCGGAAGCGCAGCCTCCTAAGGCACATGTTATCAGACAAGTTGAGGTAAGATTGCTTTTCCCTGTAAGTTCGTCGGCTGTACATTCTCCTCCTCCGCCTTCGCATTAGTTTGCCACCTCTTTGATTGGACCCTTCACTAAACCCTTCACTAAACCCAACTTCAGACTTCAGCATGTGAGCATTTGCAAGTAATGGTAGAGAAGTTACAGATCCCATCAATATCACTATTGCTATTAATGACCCTTGTATTAAAATAAATATAAATATAAATGTGAGTGGATCAATCAATAACTATAAGGCCCTTAAATAATTTACAAATTATAAGGGCCTTCTTTAAGCAGCCTCGCACTTCCTCTGACGTTCAAAATGGCATCCATAGTGCCGAGTTCTGTGAGGAACGGCAGGTTTTCTCCAGCGACGTCCAGCGATCTTCTCGGCGAGCGATAAGCCCAGCGATGTGTGGGCGATGTGCTGAAAGTTGCTTTGAGTGATGTGTGGCCGATCTGTTCTGTTACACTCATAATAAGTGCTAGACTGAGTACTACGTGCAATGAGCAAGTGTGACCTTAGCTCCTTTATTAAGGTTCAAGACTGCAGGTACCTCGTGGGTGGCCTGCTTATATACTGGGTTCCCAATGGATGCTGGGATCCCTTGGGACTTCAATGGGTGGGCCCTCTGGTGGTCAAGTGGTGCTGGTAGGCTGCCCCATCACTCCCCCATGAAGTCAATAATACACTTATTTACAAGGTGAGACGATCTGGGGCTTTGCGCTCCATTGTCGATTATCTCGGTACAAATAGTGGTGTGGGAAGGTTGGTCAATACTTCACTGGGCTGTTGGGCAGTCAGCCTTGCCGGGCTGCTGGTGATGATGAATTCGGTTTTGTGGTCAACTGTGATGTCAGTTACCACTTGTGTGTGTGTTGGAAGGTCAAAGTTGGCGGTGTCCTCTTCGGGTTGTTCGTAGCTGTTGGTGAACCGCAATTTGATTTGGTCCAAATGTTTTCTGTGCATTTGGCCATTAGTCAGTTTGACCTGAAACACCCTCCTTCCTTCTTTGGCTGTGCCTGTGCCAACGAGCTATTTGGGTCCATGTCCATAATTGAGCACAAACACAGGATCATTGATCTTAATGTCACTTGATAAATTTGCGCGGTCATGGTACACACTTTGTTGATGCCACTTGCCCTCTACATGATCATGGAGATCAGGGTGGATATCAGAGAGCCTTGTCTTATGCGCCCTTTTCATGAGCAGCTCAGCTGGGGGAATCCCGGTGAGTGAGTGGGATCTGGTGCGGTAGCTGAGCAGCACTCGGGACAACCGGGTCTGCAGGGAGTCTTCCAGCACACGTTTCAAGCTTTGCTTGATGGTCTGAACTGCCCGTTCCACCTAGCCGTTGGATGCGGGCTTGAACGGGGCAGATGTGACATGTTTGAACCCGTTGCGGGTCATAAATTCCTTGAATTCAGCACTGGTGAAGCACGGCCCATTGTCGCTGACTAGGACATCAGGCAGGCCGTGCATGGCAAACATGGCTCGTAAGCTTTCAATGGCCGCCGTGAATGTGCTTAAAGACATTATTGCACATTCAATCCATTTTGAGTAAGCGTCCACGACAAATAAAACATTTTGCCTAGGAATGGGCCCGCATAGTCTACATGGATCCTTGACCACAGTTTGGATGTCCATGACCACAAACTTAGCGGTGCCTCTCTGGGTGCATTGCCCAACTGAGAGCAAGTGTTGCACTGGCGCACACATGACTCTAAATCTGAGTCGATGCCAGGCCACCATACATGAGACCTGGCTATGGCTTTCATCATTACGATGCCTGGGTGGGTGTTGTGCAGTTCGCAAATAATTGTGTCTCTGCCTTTCTTGGGCAAGACCACGCAATTGCCCCACAAAAGACAGTCCACCTGCAGGGACAACTCGTCTTTGCATCTGTGGAACGACTTAATTGCTTCCTGCATCTCCACTGGGACACTGGACCAGCTCCCATGGAGAAAACAGCTTTTTACCAAGGACAGTACAGGATCCTGGCTGGTCCAGGTTCTGATTTGGCGGAGGACTTCTCATTCTCAAAAGCCTCCATGACCATGAGCAAGTCCGCTGGCTGTGCCATTTCCCAGTGGGCAATGGTAGCCGACTGAGAGCATCTGCGCAGTTCTATGTGCCTGGTCTGTGGCGGATTACATAGTTGTATGCCAACAGCGTGAGGGCCCATCTTTGGATGCGGGCAGAGGCATTGGTATTAAACCCTTTGCTCTCCGAGAGTAGCGATCTGAGCGATTTGTGATCAGTTTCAAGCTCGAACTTGAAGCCAAATAAGTACTGGTGCATTTTTTTTACCCCATAAACATATGCCATAGCCTCTTTTTCAACCCTGCAGTAGGCCCTTTCGGCCTTGGGACAAACCACTGGATGCATACGCAACCGGTTGCAAAATCCCCGATTCATTAGTCTGTTGTAACACATACCCGACCCCATATGACGACGCATCACAAGCTAACGCTGATCGTTTACATGGGTTATACAGAACAAGCAGTTTGTTAGAACACAATAAATTTCTGGTTTCCTTAAAGGCAGCCTCTTGTGAAGTCTCCCATACCCAGTCGTCTCCCTTGTGCAGTAGTGCATGGAGGGGTTCTAGCAGGCTGCCTATCCCAGTTCGGAAATTAGAAAAATAGTTAAGGAGTCCCAGGAATGACCGCAGCTCCGTCATGTTCTATGGTCGCGGCGCATTCTTGATGGCCTCCATCTTGATGTCGGTCAGTATGATGCCATCTGCTGCGATTCTCCTCCCTAAGAATTCGACGTCCTGTAAAAGGAAAATATACTTCGAGCATTTCAACCTGAGCCCCACGCGATCCAACCGACTAAGAACCTCCTCCAGATTCTTCAAGTGCTCCATGGTGTCCCAACCTGTAATCAATATGTCATCCTGGAAGAGCACTGTGAAAGGATCCGACTTTAGCAGGCTCTCCATGTTCCGCTAGAAGGTTGCTGCGGCTGACCGACTCCTGAACGAGCACCGGTTATAGAGAAACAGACCTCTGTGCGTGTTGATGCAGGTGAGGCCTTTCGAAGACTCCTACAGCTCCTGCGTCATGTAGGCCGAGGTCAGTTCCAGCTTGGTGAACGTCTTCCCTCCAGCCAGGGTCGCAAATAGGTTGTCTTCCTTGGGTAGCGGGTACTAATCCTGCAGCAAAAACGATTAATCGTTACTTTATAGTCCCCGCAAATTCTAACCGTACCGTCTTCCGTGAGTACTGGGACAATCGGACTGGCCCAGTCATTGAATTCCACTGGCACAATGATGCCTTTATGTTGCAGCCTGTCCGGCTCGATTTCCACTTGTTCACGCATCATATACGGTACTGCCCGAGCCTTGTGGTGGATGGATCGTGTACCGGGAACCAAATGGTTCTGCACTTTCGCCCCCGAGAAGCTTCCAATGCCTGGCTCGAATAACGATGGGAACTTGCTTAGAACTTGGGTACATGAGGTGTCGCTGACGGACGAAAGCACTCGGATGTCGTCCCAGTTCCAACGGATTTTCCCCAGCCAAAGAACGTGGCACAATCCACAGTGGGAGTTCGTGTACTGCTCCATCATAGGAGACTTTGACTTCAGCACTGCCAATTACAGAGATTAGTTCTTTGGTGTAAGTCCTTAATTTGGTGTGAATGGGTTTGAGCTTGGGCCTGTGTGCCTTCTTTCCCCACTGCCCGTCGAAGGACTTTTTACTCATTGTGGATTGACTTGCCCCCGTGTCCAGCTCTATAGATACTGGAATGCCGTTCAGTTCAACTTTCGACATTGTGGGTGGGCATTTTGCGTGAATGTGTGTAACCCGTACAATTCTGCCTCCTCAGTACAAGTTTCCAATTCAGTCTGATCCACTGTAGCTTGATCTTCCTCTGCAACATGGTGGTTTGCAGGGTTTGCAGCTCGCCTGCACATTCATTGGAGGTGTTCCATTGTTCTGCAAACATTCCTTGCATAGTGCTTAAAGCGGCATTGATGGGGCTGATGGTCACCTCCACAGCACCGACAGGAGGTTAACTGCCTCGCATTAACAGATGATGGCGGACTCTGGGTCAATTGAGGTCGGGCCACAGCAGCCGGCGTGTACATTCTGTCATGTACATTTCTGCTCAAAACCGGCGTTACTTTATGCACAGTAGTGGCCGAAATTTCTTTGTTCTGTGCAATCTGCTTGTGTCGTCACTGGTGGATGTAAATTCCTGGGCTATCGTTATGGCTTTACTCAGATTCAGAGTTTCTACAGTCAACAGTTTGCGAAGGACTGTCTCATGTCCGATGCCCAGTACAACAAAGTTTCTGAGTATTTGTTCCAGGAATCCCTCAAACTCACAATGTCCTGCGAGGTGCCTTAGTTCGGCGACATAGCTCGCCACTTCCTGGCCCTCTGACCCTTGACATGTGTAGAACCGATATCTCACCATTAAAACGCTTTCCTTAGGATTTAGGTGCTCCTGGACCAGCGTACACAATTCTTCATAGGATTTCTCTATTGGTTTTGCCGGGGCCAGGAGATTCTTCACGAGGCCATAGGTTGTTGCCCCGCAGAGAGTTAGGAGGATCGCCCTTCGTTTGGTGGCGTTCTCGTCCCCTTCGAGCTCATTGGCCACAAAGTATTGGTCGAGTCTATCCACGAAGGCCTCCCAATTGTCCCCTTCTGAGAACTTCTCCAGGATGCTGACTGTTCTTTGCATTTTTGCGTGGTTGTTCGTTAACTCGTCGCCAATTGTTACACTCATAACAAGCAGTGAGACTGAGTATTGTGTGCAATGAGCAAGTGTGACCTTAGCTCCTTTATTAAGGTTCCAGTGTGCAGGTTTCGTGGGTGGCCTGCTTATATATTGTCTTCCCAAGGGATGCTGGAATCCCTGGGACTCCAACAGGTGGGCCCTTTGGTGGTCAGGTGTGATGCAGATTACAAAGGGTTAAATACATAACAAGCTCGGCGATCTGTGGGCGATGTGCTGAAAGTTGCGTCGGGCGATGTGTGGCTGATGTGTGGGTGATCAGCTTGGCGATGTGACATGAAATTTGGGCCGGCGATTTTTCGGGCAATTAACTGTCACCAAGATGATGCTCACCATTGATGTATGACCTGCACATCCAACAGTGTGTCAGCCTTGTAAATAACACCTACGTTCTTTCAGGCAAAGCGATAATTGATGAGCTCCTGATGTAAGGCGCATGCAGCTATCATGCCACCATGGGCCCTTTCATGCGGTCTACAGGGGGGGCGGGGGCATTGCTTCAGCGTCAGCCAGATTGCCTGCACCGATGTCAGCATCTGCCTCCTCGTCCTCCTCTTCCTCGCTCTGGTGAGGTGGACTGTCAGACTCATCAATCAATTCTTGTCCCCTCCTGATAGCCAAGTTGTGCAGCATGGAGCACACCACCACGACTTGAGCTACCTGCTCAGGGTGGTATTGTAGTGAGCCTCCTGAGTGGTCCAGGCATCTGAAGTGCTGCTTCAGCACTCCAATGGTTTTCTCCACGATATTGTGAGTTGCTCTGTAACTCTTGTTGTATCGCCTCTTAGCCTCGGTGTGGGTATCACGCAGGGGGTGTCATCAGCCAGGTGGCGAGGCTATATCCTTTGTCACCAAGCATCCAGCATTGACCTTGTGGCTCATTGTTAAACAAGTCAGATACAGTGTTCTCACGCAGGATGTGAGCATCATGCATCCTGCCTGTAAATTGAGCATTCACTGCCAGTATAATTTGCTGGTAGTTCACAACCAGTTGGACATTTAGAGAGTGGAAGAATTCCTTGCGGTGCCTGAAAACATAGAAACATAGAAACATAGAAAATAGGTGCAGGATTAGGTCATTCGGCCCTTCGAGCCTGCACCACCATTCAATATGATCATGGCTGATCATTTTTGCAACTTTAGTACTCCATTCCTGCTTTCTCTCCATACCCCTTCATCGCTTTAGCTGTAAGGGCTGCATCTAACTCCCTTTTGAATATATCTAATGAACTAGCCTCAACAACTCTCTGTGGTAGAGAATTCCACAGATTCACAATTCTCAGAGTGAAGAAGTTTCTTCTCATCTCGGTTCTAAATGGCTTACCCCTTATCCTTATAGTGTGACCCCTGGTTCTGGACTTCCCTAACATCGGGAACATTCATCCTCATCTAACCTGTCCAATCCTGTCAGAATTTTATATGTTTCTATGAGATCCCCTCTCATTCTTCTAAATTCCAGTGAATATAAGTCTAGTCGATCCAGTCTTTCCTCATATGTCAGTCCTGCCATCCCAGGAGTCATTCTGGTGAACCTTCGCTGCATTCCCTCAATAGCAAGCACATCCTTCCACAGATTAGGAGACCAAAACTGTACAAAATATTCCAGGTGAGGCCTCACCAAGGCTCTGTACAACAGCAGCAAGACCGCCCTGCTCCTATACTCAAATCCTCTCACTATAAAGACCAACATCCCATTTGCCTTCTTCACCGCCTTCTGTATCTGCATGCCAACTTTCAATGACTGATGTACCATGACACCCAGGTCTCGTTACACCTCCCCTTTTCCTAATCTGTCACCATTCAGATAATATTCTGCCTTCTTGTTTTTGCCACCAAAGTGGATAGCCTCACATTTATCTGCATTATACTGCATCTGCCATGCATTTGCCCACTCAGCTAACCTGTCCAAGTCACCTTGCAGCCTCTTAGCATCATCCTCACAGCTCACACTGCCTCTCAGCTTAGTGTCATCTGAAAACTTGGAGATATTACATTCAATTCCTTCATCCAAATCATTAATGTATATTGTAAATAGTTGAGGGTCCCAGCACTGAACCTTGCGGTACCCCACTACTCATGCCTGCCATTCTGAAAAGGACCCATTTATTCCTACTCTTTGCTTCCTGTCTGCCAACCAGTTCTCTATCCATGTCAATACATTACCCTCAATATCATCTGCTTTAATTTTGCACACTAATCTATTGTGTGGGATCTTATCAAATGCCTTTTGAAAGTCCAAATACACCACATCCACTGGTTCACCCTTGTCCACTCAACTAGTTACATCCTCAAAAAATTCTACAAGATTTGTCAAGCATGATTTCCCTTTCATAAATCCATGCTGACTTGGACTGATCCTGTCATTGCTTTACAAATGCGCTGCTATTACATCTTTAATAATTGATTCCAACATTTTCCCCACTACCGATGTCAGGCTAACCGGTCTACAATTCCTTGTTTTCTCTCTCCCTCCTTTTTTAAAAAGTGGGGTTACATTAGCTACCATCCAATCCATAGGAACTGATCCAGAGTCTATATAACATTGGAAAATGACCACCAATGCATCCACTATTTCTAGGACCACTTCCTTAAGTACTCTGGGACACAGATTATCAGGCCCTGGGGATTTATCGGCCTTCAATCCCATCAATTTCGCTAACACAAAATCCTGACTAATAAGAATTTCCTTTAGTTCCTCCTTCATGCTAGACCCTCGGTCCCCTAGTATTTCCGGAAGGTTATTTGTGTCTTCCTTAGTGAAGACAGAACCAAAGTATTTGTTCACTTGGTCTGCCATTTCTTTGTTCCCCATTATAAGTTCACCTGATTCACCAGATTCAACATCCTGCCAAGGTGACCGCATCGCGATGTGCGTACAGTTTATTGCTCCCTGCACCTTGGGGAAGTTTGCAATTCTGGAGAATCCTAGAGCCCTCTGTGTCTCCCAGGTCATAGGGAAGCTGATCAAGTCCCTCCTGCTTCAGTGACCTGTCTAATGTCGCGATGAGTGGCATGCCGAGAAAGTCCGCAAATGTCACCAGCTGTGGCCTGAAAAGAACCCGAGGCATAGAATGACAGTGTTGCAGTGACTTTGACCTTGACTGACAGTGCAGTACTGATGGTGCTGGCAGGCTGCAGATCTGCCCTTATCAGCTGGCATACCTCAGTGATAATCTCTTTGTGAAAGTGCATTCTCCGAAGGCAGATGGTGTCGGGCAAGTTGAGCTAAGAATGCTTGCGGCCAGTGTAACTTCTCATCCTCCTCATCTGTCTGTCACTTCTTACATTGGGCACAAATTGCAGTGGAGCGTTCCTTCGGCGATGTCGAATCTGCTGCATGTATTTGGTCACCAAGACAGGTTGAGAAAGGACAGGCCCCATTGCAGTAGATCTCTGTTTTCCACCGATTGCTCACAAACAAGGAATGTCCCAACGAAGACATCTCTTCAATTCCAATCGGTCACAATATGGTCAAGATGTTTTAGACATGTTCACATCAACTCCAAAGACCTGCAGAGTACATCCGAACTCCACCGAGGTTGAAGCACAGCAGCTTTTTAAAGGATGCGACATGTGATCTAGAACATGGTGTCCATAACGCTGTGATTCGTTCCGGTTAGTTCGACTTTTTGTGGCCGTTTTTTTGGGGCGAGCGATATTGTGGGCGATATGTGTGCGAGGTGGTGAAATTGACAATGGGCGATCTCCATGGCCGCTAGTTTGGGTAAATATGCTCTTTACGACAAAAAACAATGGGCGGGCGTTAATATTGAATCTCGGTGTTAATTGCGTGCGGAAAGTAACGCTGGGCGATATTATGGGCGTTGAATTGGCCCATTCTGCTGATTCCACCCAAGAAAAGTGGGCGGACGGGAATATTTTTTCTCGGCATTAAGCCCATGGGGAAAGTAACGCTCGGCAATAAGTTCCCGAAAAATGCCCGCCAGTTTCCATTTTGTGCCAAAATGGACGATAAATGGGCGTTATATGTCATTTCAGCGGTAAAATGAGCATTCAGTGGGCATTAAGCATGCAAAAAAAGTGGAAGTTCTAGCCCCTGGAGTGTTATATTGAGAGCGTGAATATGGTTGTTAAGCTGAAATTAATGCCCAGACTTTCAGATGATGTCCCCAGTAATAGGAGAATCAAGGAAAACTTTTGTGGTATGAAGAAAAGTGAACATTTTAAATTAAAGACATGGTGTGGATTTATTTTGACTGAAATTTATAATATACCACTGTTGAAATGCATGGAGTTTTTTTAAGTGGATAAAATGTAGGACTCGATTTTCCCCAAAACCTTTTTTTAGCGTACTTGAAGAGTTACGCCCATTTTTGGGGGGGCACAAGAACGCTCCCAAAAAACATTCAAAAGTTTCCCCATTTGATTTCTTCATTTTGGCGCAGCCAAACCTGTCCTTTAGTTTTGGAGGTGGAGCCATGATCTGTGCCAAAAAGCTTGGATTACCACGGTAACCAGGGACACAATGCGGGCTGAGGCTGCAAAGTGAAACATACAATCAGCTTCCAACACATTAAAATACATTGCATCAACATAAAAACACATTGAAATACATTGTAGCAACTTAAAAACACATTGAAATACATTGCAGCAACTTAAAAACACATTAAAATACATTGCAGCAACTTAAAAACATATGAAAATACATTGCAACAACATACCTCCAATTATTAAAGCGTTCCCCCCCGCTTCCGATGCCGGTACCGATCCCTGCCCCTATCCCAGGCTGAAGTGCATCCCAGTCTGCATCACCGCCCAGCCCTAGCCCCGAGTGGCTTGCTGGTCTGCACTTTTTCTGACAGACATGCGACAAGCCCCGCCCCTGTCAAGCTCGGCACTCCGCCCACCCCCACTGGCCCCCATCCCAAATCATTCCCTCCACGTCGTGCCGAGAAGCAGGACCTGAGGCTCCGACTCTCTTCACTCGCTCAGGCCCTGGTCATCTCCTCTCTTCCCCCACCGACTCTCTAAACCTCCCCGCCCTGGGGCTGGGAGCGGGGGTCCTGGGGCTTAGAGCTGCGGGCCTGGGGCCGAGAGCGAGGATCCTGGGACCGAGAGCAGGGGTCCTGGGACCGAGAGCGAGGACGGGAAGGAGCTAATGTAACACCACTTTTTAAGAAAGGAGGTCGAGAGAAAATGGGGAATTATAGAACGGTTAGCCTGACATCGTTGGTGGGGAAAATGTTGGAATCAATTCTTAAAGATGAAATAGCAGCGCATTTGGAAAGCAGTTACAGGATCGATCCAAGTCAGCATGGATTTATGAAAGGGAAATCATGCTTGACAAATCTTCTAGAATTTTTTGAGGATGTAACTAGTAGAGTGGACATGGGAGAACCAGTGGATGTGATGTATTTGGACTTTCAAAAGGCTTTTGACAAGGTCCCACACAAGAGATTAGTGTGTAAAATTAAAGCACATGGTATTGAGGGTAATGTATTGACGTGGATAGATAACTAGTTGGCAGACAGGAAGCAGAGAGTCAGAAAAAATGGATCCTTTTCAGAATGGCAGGCAGTGACCAGTGGGGTGCCGCAGGGTTCAGTCCTGGGACCCCAGCTATTTACAATATACATCAATGATTTTCGTGAAGGAATTCAATGTAATATATCCAAGTTTGCAGGTGACACTGAGCTGGGTGGCGGTGTGAGCTGTGAGGAGGATGCTAAGAGGCTGCAGGGTGACTTGGACAGGTTAAGTGAGTGGGCAAATGCATGGCAGATGCAGTATAATGTGGATAAATGTGAGGTTATCCACATTGGTGGCAAAAACAGGAAGACAGAATATTATCTGAATGGTGACAGATTAGAAAAAGGGGAGGTGCAACGAGATCTGGGTGTCATGATACATCAGTCATTGAAGTTTGGCATACAGGTACAGCAGGCGGTGAAGAAGGCAAATGGTATGTTGGCCTTCATAGCAAGGGGATTTGAGTATAGGAGCAGGGAGGTCTTACTGCAGTTGTGCAGGGCCTTGCTGAGGCCACACCTGGAATATTTTGTTCAGTTTTGGTCTCCTAATCTGAGGAAGAACGTTCTTGCTACTGAGGGAGCGCAGCAAAGATTCACCAGACTGATTCCCGGGATGGCAGGACTGACATATGAGGAGAGACTGGATCAAGTGGACATGTATCCACTGGAATTTAAAAGAATGATAGGGGATCTCATAGAAACATATAAAATTCTGACGGGATTGGACAAGTTAGAGGCAGGAAGAATGTTCCCATTGCTGGGGAGTTCCAGAACCAGGGGTCACAGTCTAAGGATAAGGGGTAGGCAGGCCATTTAGGATGGACATGAGGGGAAACTTCTTCACTCAGAGAGTGGTTAACCTGTGGAATTCTCTACCACAGAAAGTTGTTGAGGCCGATTCTTTCGATATAATTCAAAAGGGAATTAGATATGGCCCTTACGGCCAAAGGGATCAAGGGGTATGGAGAGAAAGCAGAAAAGGGGTACTGAGGTTGAATGATCAGCCATGATCTTATCGAATGGCGGTGCAGGCTAGAAGGGCCGAATGGCCTGCTCCTGCACCTAATTTCTATGTTTCTATGATCTTGGGGCCGAGAGCGATGGCGGCAACGAGCAGAGAAGTGGCGGAGGGCCGAGCGGGAGAGAGAGAGAGAGGCTGGGGGAGAGAGAGAGGCTGGGGGAGAGAGAGAGAGGCTGGGAGAGAGAGAGAAACATAGAAACATAGAAAATAGGTGCAGGAGTAGGCCATTCGGCCCTTCGAGCCTGCACCACCATTTGATAAAATCATGGCTGATCTTTTCCTCAGTACCCATTTCCTGCTTTCTCTCCATACCCCTTGATCCCGTTAGCCATAAGGGTCATATCTAACTCCCTCTTGAATATATCCAATGAACTGGCATCAATAACTCTCTGTGGCAGGGAATTCCACAGGTTAACAACTCTCTGAGTGTAGATGTTCCTCCTCTTCTCAGTCCTAAATGGCCTACCCCTTATCCTAAGACTGTGTCTCCTGGTTCTGGACTTCCCCAAAATCAGGAACAATATACCCGCATCACACATGACCCGTCCCGTCAGAATCTTGTATATTTCTATGAGATCCACTCTCATCCTTCTAAACTCCAATGTATAAAGGCCCAGTTGATCCAGTCTCTCCTCATATGTCAGTCCGGCCATCCTGGGAATCAGTCTGGTGAACCTTTGTTCACTCCCTCAATAGCAAGAACGTCCTTCCTCAGATTAGGAGACCAAAACTGAACACAATATTCCAGGTGGTGCCTCACCAAGGCCCTGTACAACTGCAGTAAGACCTCTCTGCTCCTATACTCAAATCCCCTAGCTTTGAAGGCCAACATACCATTTGCCTTCTTTACCGCCTGCTGCACCTGTATGCCAACTTTCAGTGACTGATGAACCATGACACCTAGGTCTCGTTGCACCTCCCCTATTGTGTTCCTAACACAGATGAGACTGCACACAGGGAGGTTAAAGTAACAGTGACCTTAGTCTTTAATAAGACACTCCAGAGTGAGGAACAATCCTTAGGGGCCGGCTTATATACAATGGTCCCAAGAGATGCTAGGATCCCTTGGGACTTCAGGGGATGAGCTCCCTGGTGGCAGAACATGTGAGTGCATGCTTTACAGATACACAACATCCCCTTTTCCGAATCTGCCACCATTCAGAGAGGGAGGCCGGGGGAAGAGAGAGGGTGAGAGGCTGGGGGAGTGAGAGGCTGTGGGGCATGGCGGGGGGAGAGTAACGGGGGTGGGGGGTGAAATCAGAGGGAACTCAGGGAAGACGGGTCACGTTCTTACAGCCGCCTAGAACGAACATCGTTGGAGTGGATGATATCCACAAGTCACAACACTGTCAGTATTCACTTAATCCCCAATAAACCTGTTAACAATCTGTACACAATGCCTGCCCCATCTATAGTGGGGTGGCGGGGGAGGATGCACTTGGACTGGGATAAGGCTCTTCGGCTGAGGGAGGCATGCACTTGGACTGGGATAAGGTTAAGTTCGTAGCACTCACTAACTCTCAGCTGTATTGGGGCACTGTTTTACTTTAACACGGGCTGGCCCGTTAACCACCTCTGCTCCTATCGAGCTCCCACAATCGTGCTTGTGAGTAGCGAATGTGGCCTGATACTGAGTTAACAGAGCTTGTGTGTTCAGGTCTGTGTGTGTGTGTGTAACTATCTCGTATGTCTCGGGCTCCTCAATCGCAGAAACAGCCGATACCCATCTGCTGTGAAAATTTCCTTTCCCAAACAGATCATTCGCATAATCCACGATTACACCACATTTATCGAGGAAATCTGACCCACAACACCTTCCCCATTCATTAAGTACATCTCAACCGGCCTCTCGAGAGTAACATGCTCCAGCCCAAATTTAAACCGTTCCTCCTTTATCTCGGGTGCCTTTTGCATCGATCCGACAAAGGCAGTTAAAGAAATAATCTTCCCTGTGGCCAGAGGATGGCGCTTAGGGCATGGGGTGTGTTCACTGGTAACAGCCCAACCAGTGTCCATAAGCATTGTCTGTCACTGGCGGCCGATGCCATCCAGTCGCTAAAAACAGCTCTGGGCCCTGACTCCGTTAGTTGTGTCGAGGAGGCTCAAGTACGTGGGGAGATCCCGTCCGAACTGACCCCTGTCCGGATGGAATTCCTCATCGGCGCCAAACCCCGGAACCTCCCTCGGGAGCCTGCGCCTCACAACTTGAGCCGCCTCGGGGAAATCCCCTCCGTGCCTTTCAGTTCTGCGCGGAGGGGTTTCCTGTACGGGCTGCTCCTGCACACTCTCAACCTTGCCATCCTCGCCTGCCATCCGGACACGTCATGGCATACCATCTTGCCATCCGGAGGAGGCGGGGGTCCCCGATGGAGTGCACTCTATGCGGGAGTCCTCCCACTATTTATCGGGGACTTGGCCTGGAGGGTGGTGCACGGAGCAGTCCTGTGCAACAAATTTTTAAGCCGGTTCACGGACTCCCAGGCCACCTGCAATTTCTGCAGTCTGGAGGAGTCCGTGTTCCATGTTTTTATGGAGTGTGCAAGGTTGCAGTCCCTGTTTCATTATTTGAAGAGGCTGCTCCTCAATTTCTGGCTGCACTTCAGTCCCACACTCCTGATCTTTGGGCACCCTGTGCGGAGGGGAGCGGATAGGTCCGAGGGCCTCCTCGTAGGACTGCTCCTGGGCACGGCCAAGGGTGCCATCAGCCGGTCCCGGCAGCGGGCGGTCGAGGGGGTCGTTCAGCCTGACTGCCTGCCTCTCTTCCGTGCTTACATCCGGGCCAGGGTGTCCCTGGAGATGGAGCACGCGGTGTCCACCGGTACGCTCGCGGCCTTCCGCGAGAGGTGGGCACCGGAGGGACTGGAGTGCATTATAACCCCCGGCAACCAAATTTTAATTTGATTTTATACGTTTCAAAGTTTAATTTGTTTTAAATGCTAGTTTTAGTGTCCCCCTCCCCTTTTATAGGGGGCACTTGTAAATTATGGTTTTCGAGCCCAAATAAAACCACAAAAAAAATCGACAAAAATACAAAAAAAAACAAAGGGCCTTGGAAAATGTTTGGAGTGTCCCCCAGATCGGGGGGGGGGGGGCACGATTTAATGTTTATGATTTAATGTTTATTGTTAACTCCAAAAGAGTTGTCTGTCGCTGGCCTCCATTAATTACCACAGGATCTACCGGACGGTTATTACCATCAACGTCGGAACCCCATTACCCACTTCGGGGAGGCCCCCGCCCATCAGTAAAGATTCCATTAACTTTCCCACCACCGGCGTTAAGCTCACTGCTCTTTAGTTCCCTGGACTTGTTCTATCTCCCTGTTTAATATAGGAATCACAAGCCTGACAAATGGTTTTTCCCACATGGGATTTTAAATTGACAGGCTGAGTGTCTGATCAAATTATCAAATGACTGGTTTTCTGGGAGGGCCACAACAGACAGCGAGCTATTTAAACTATGTTGATGTTCCTTGGGTGTTCGATCTGTGAGTTCATAACCATTACAGGGAAATCAGATATTTTTTAAGGTGGACAAGAGCAAATAAGGATTGAATGATTGAGTGTGATTAAGGTACTGGGAGTGTTAAGTTGAGAGCGTGAATATGGTTGTTAAACTGAAATTAATATCACACATTTCAGATGGTGTCCCCAGTAATAGGAGATTTAAGGAAAACGTTTATGCTTTAAAGAAATGTGGACATTTTAAATTTAAAATGCAGGTGTGGATATATTTTGACTGAAATTGATATTGTACCACTGTTGAAATGCACAGAGTTTTTTTTAAAGAGGATAAAAAGTAGCTTTAGAGAATTACAAAGTGACAATTTGATCATTTAATTCACTTTTTTAATTTGACTTAACAGCACGTCAGATACGGCCGTGGTGCTAGCTGACTCCTCCCCATCCTCAGGGGTTTTTCACAGTGAACAAGTAATTAACCCCTTACTTCTATTTGCCACATCGGATTGCTAAATGTAAAGACAGGCTGTATTAGGTTGTTAAGTATCAGCTCGAATGATACCATTACGTTCACTGCTGCAAAAGTTCTTGTGTTTTCCGAAGTGGGGAGTTTGAGGTGATCGCTGGTGATAATGGAGCATGACTTGTGGGCTCGGTCATACTAGAAATGTGCTCAACGTTCGGGATTGAACAGAAATTCCACATCCCATAATACCCGCAAGTATCAGGCTTGGCGGAAGGAACAAATAGAACAATTAAACCTGTGTTGGAGAAAGTCGTCAGTGAGCCTGAGATCTTACATATCCCTGAGTTTGATACAATTGGAGGAACTGTGTTTAATAGTAGCACATTTTCCTTCCGGCAAGGAAACTGGGACAAAAGGGGCCAATCTTGGAGCACGTCTCGCACCAGATCAGCGCCTGTTTTAACGGCTCCGCCATATTACTAAGGGCAGCTTTGCCGTCATCCCGAGCAGCCGTCTAAAACATGCGTCAGGCCTTCTGCGATGTAACTGAGGGACCTAAGGATTGTCTTGAGTCCCCTTTCAGAAATTGGCCTGGATTGAATGGAGTCAGGGGAAACAGGAATGCTCCCCGAATCCACATCCCCGCGATCGCCCAGTGTGGCTGTTCTAACCCCCTTCCTGAACTTAACTTCGGGCCGCTGCCGGTGAGGCAAGATTCCCGAATTCCCTCTCAGTAAAATGTGTCGCTGCCTGTGGAGGTCCAGCAGGTGATGGCAGCTCATGTATAAAATGTTCGTGAGGACCGAGGACCAATTTCGGGCCAGCCTCAGGCTTCGGACACGCGCATTGGCCCCACTCGATAGTTATGGATCCAAAAATGGGCCGTAAATAATGTCCACCCCAATGTTTTGAGCATCAACCTCTGGGGACCAGTGCAGAAGCTTTGACTTGCCTGAGACGAGTGAGCTCAGCTGTGGAACGAGTGGTAAAGTGGACAGCAAACTATCCTTTCCTCTCAAACGATGGCTCTAACTGTTCACACATTGATAATGGGACTCAGGGTGGGGAAAGAACAAGTGGTGAGGGAAACGGAAGTGTCGAACTGGTGGAGGAGTGATTGCTCTTGTGAGCTTTGGGCTGAGGTTCCAACTCTTTGCAGAAATGATAAAGATGTTCAAAGTTTTCTTTTCTCCTCCTCTCCCTCTGGGTAGAAGTGGTGGTGAAGCCCCTTCCTTCCTTCTCTTCCTGGACTGGTCTCAGGGCTCTCCAGGCAGGAGCTCAAGTTGCTAGCTCCTTCTCTCACTGCTCACAGCTTGGGCTGAGGTTCCATGTGGGACTTTACTCTGCAGCTGTCTGTGCTACACCCGCTCCAGGAGTACTTGATGCTGACTGGGGGTCATCTGAAATGTGGAGAATATCCCAGTCCCCAGCACTGACATCTCTTCCCCGACTGACACTTTAAAAAACGTGTAAATTAACCTCAATCCCTGAGAAGTCAATGTGTGAAGCAATAGGACTTCAATTTCCTGATACACATCACTAATTATGGGAATTATTGCTGAGGTAATTTAAAGATGGGACTGTATCAAGCCCCTCCTTTAATGGACAAACAGGAATATATTAGTAAAATTAAAGATTTTTTTGGAATAGGAGATAGATTTTAATATAATTTCATAAAGTAGATTTTTTGATAAAAACACATCTCATTTTTCCACAAGACACAAATTCAAACGTGTTCATCAAACAGGCACTGACAAAATGTCTTTCTGTCTCTTAGCGACTAAAGTAAAATGAGCTGGCACAAACATGGCAGCAAACAGTGAGCCTTTATCTCGTCACTCGGTACCTTCAATAATTCCCACAATGGTTTTGCTCCCTCTGCGAAGTGGGGAATGAAAGATCGCTGGTATCCCACTAATCCGAGGAGTGACCTCAGTGTCTTTGAAACTGGTAGGGGAAGTCTTTGAATAATGTGCACCTTGTGCTGATCAGGACTGTGCACTTTCTGCGAGATGAGAATGCTCCAAATCCCATTTACAATGTCCAGGGTGGAGAACCACCTCGTTTTCCTTGGTATTTGGGAGAGTAATGTGGGCGTCCCTCGCACTACATGGGTACATGCCAGTGTTTAATGTTCGGTAATCGATCATCATCACAGGAGGTTCCTTGGAATCGAGGAAGACTTGCTTCCACTCTTAAAATGAGTTCTAAGGTGGCTGAACAGTCCAATACGAGAAACAGAGACTCTGTCACAGCTGGGATAGATAGTTGTTATGGGAAAGGGTGGGTGGAACAGGTTTGCCACATGCTTTCCGCTGCCTGCGCTTGTTTTCTGCACGCTCTCGGCGATGAGACTCGAGGTGCTCAGTGCCCTCCCGGATGCACTTCCTCCACTTAGGGCAGTCTTTGGCCAGGGACTCCCAGGTGTCGGTGAGGATGTTGCACTTTATCAGGGAGGCTTTGAGGGTGTCCTTGAAACATTTCCTCTGCCCACATTTGGAGTTCTGAGTAGAGTGCTTGCTTTGGTAATCTCATGCCGGGTATTCGAACAATGTGGCCTGCCCAGCGCCAGGCCCTCAAAACTACCACCCAGCTCATGGTCTACAGGGTTGTAGTGATACCCGCCCTCCTGTCTTGCTCAGAGACATGGACCATGTTCGGCAGACCCCTCAAGTCGCTGGAGAAATACCACCAACGATTTCTCCGCAAGATCCTACACATCCCCTGGGAGGACAGCCGCGCCAACATCCCCAGCATTGAAGCGGTAATCGATAGTGAGCCACCAACTCCCATCTGGTTTCTTAACTGGACAATTGGTGAATTATTCGTAAAGATGTCCTGCTGTAGCAATGCGTCTTGTGTGGTTTGTAGCGCTAACTGACTCTCAGCTGGAATGGGACACTGTTTTACTTTAACATGGGCCGGCCCATTACCCACCTCCTCCTCTATTGAGCACCCACAATCGTGTTTGTGAGTAGCGAACATGGTCTGATACTGAGTTAACAGAGCTTGTGTGTTCGGGTCTGTGTGTGTCTGCAACTACCACGTATGTCTCATGCTCCTCAATCGCAGAAACAACATGCGTGTCTGATATCGCTCTGCCGTGAGAATTTCCTTTCCCAAACCGTAATAGATCATTCGCATAATCCACAATTACACCGCATTTATCGAGGAAATTTGACCCACAATACCTTCCCCGTTCATTAAGTGCATCACAACCGGCCTCTCTAGAGTAACATGCTCCAGCCCAAATTTAAACCGTCCCTCCTTTATCTCGGGTGCCTATTGTATCGATCCTACAAAGGCAGTTAAATAAATAATCTTCCCTGTGGCCAGAGAGTGGCGCTCAGGGCATGGGGTGTGTTTAATGGTAACAGCCCAACCAGTGTCCACAAGCATTGTCTGTCGCTGGCCTCCATTAATTACCACAGGATGTACCGGACGATTATCATCACGCCAGAACTCCATTACCCACTTTGGGGAAGCCTCTGCCCATCAGTAAAGTTTCCATTAACCTTCCCACCACCGACATTAAGCTCACTGGGCTTTAGTTCCCTGGACTTTTTCTATCTCCCTGTTTAATATAGGAATCACATTAGCTGTACACCAGACCCCTGTCACTATCCCTATTTATCTGTGTGTATATATATGTGAATTTTTATCAATATGTAATATTGCCTCTGCAATCTCTCTGTTTGCTTCTTTTAGTATTTGTGGATGCAATCCATCCATACAGGGGTTTTATCCTCCATAAGTTTAATTAGTTTATCAAATAACTCCCATCTTGCTGTCTCAAAACTCATTATATTTTTTGATCTCTTTTAATGTCCTATCCATCTTATTAGTGCCCCTGGTAAATACTTTCTCATAACCTCCGTGTTTTTGTATTCTCTGCCTCTATTTATAAAGCTATCGATCCGGTTTGTATTTCAGCAGTGTGACTAACTTGTTCAGTCACCTGCAAAGATATTTGTACATAAACCCCAGGTCCCTCTCTACCTGCACCTGCTTTAAAATTGTACCATTTAGTTTATAATAATTTAGTTTATATCGCCTCTCCTCCTTCACCCTGCAAAATGCATCACTTCACCCTGCTCTCCATTTCTGTGTGTCGGCCCATTTCACCAGTCTGTTTATTACTTTTCTGAGTTTCATCTCATCTGCACAATATGAAGTTATGCACGGTATATCCAATTCCACATCAGTGATAGCTATCAAAATGAGCAGTGGTCTGAATACCGACCCCTGGGGACATCACTGGAAAACACCCGTTCACCACTGGTCTCTGCTTTCTGTCCCTCAGCCAATTTGTATCCACAAAGCCACTGGCTCTTCAGTTATGTTGTTATACTTCCCAAAACATATTTATATATCCAGCATGCATTTATATATCCAGAATACATTCATGTACCCAAAACAGATTCATGTACCCAAAACACATCCATGCATTTCCCAGAACACATTTATATACTGCCCAGATATACAGGGTGTTCGCAGGCACAAAGCTTTGAATGAGACAGACAAAGTTTAAGAAAGCGTACGGACCCTTGGTTTTACAATAGGGCATAGTGTACAAATGCAAGGATGTTATGGTAAACCTCAATAAATCAACGTTTGGACCTCAGCTCGAATATTGTTCACAAATCTGGGCACCACAGTTCAGAAAGGGGTCAAGGCCTTGGAGAGATCCAGAGGAGATTAACATGAATGGTTCCAGGGATGAGGGCTTTCAGTTACTTGGATAGACTGGAGAAGCTTGGATTGCTTTTCTTGGAGCAGAGAATGTTAAGGGAGATTTAGTAAAGAAGTTTATGAGGGGTTCTGATAGATGTGATAGGGTGAAACTGTTTCCACTGGGCAGGACGTTTGGTAACCAGAGGACACAGATTTAAAATAATCCTGAAATAAGCCAGGGGAGAGATGAGGAGTATTTATTTTTACCCTGAGAGTTGTTATGATCTGAAATGCATTACCTGCAAGGGTGGTGAAAGCAGATTCAATAGTGATTTTCAAACTGGGAATAGGATCTCGAGTTAAAAAGTTAAAATGGGGAAAGTGTGGAGAGTGGTACTAATTGGTACATTTTTCAGAGGCTGCACCAGCTCGATGGGCCAAATGGCCTCCTTCTGTTCTGCACGATTCAATGATTCTACAACACATTCACATACTTCCCACAATGCATTCATGGACTTCAACAACAGCAACAACTGGTATTCAAGGGGTTGGAGGAGGTTACAGAGATAGGGAGTGGCAAGGCCATGGAGAGATTTGAAATTAAGGATGACAATTTTAAAATGAAGAATTTGCTGGATCGGGATCCAATGTAGGTCAGCGAACACAGGAGAGATGTGTGAACGGGACTGGGTACAAGTTAGGATAGGGGCAGTGAGCATAGGGGTGATGGGTGAACGGGACTTGGTGCGAGTTAGAATAGGGTCAGTGAGCACAGAGGTGATGGGTGAACGAGACTCTGCAAGTTAGGATAGGGGCAGTGAGCACAGGGATGATGGGTGAACGGGACTCAGTGAGAGTTAGGATAGGGTCAGTGAGCACTGGAATGATGGGTGAACGGGACTCAGTGCAAGTTAGGATAGGGTCAGTGAGCACAGGGGTGATGGGTGAACGGGACTTGGTGTGAGTTAGGATAGGGTCAGTGAACACAGGGATGATGGGTGAACGGGACTTGGTGCGAGTAAGGATAGGGTCAGTGAACACAGGGGTGATGGGTGAACGGGTCTCGGTGCGAGTTAGGATAGGGGCAGTGAGCACAGGGATGATGGGTGAACGGGACTTGGTGCGAGTTAGGATAGGATCAGTGAACACAGGGGTGATGGGTGAACGGGACTCTGCGAGTTAGGATAGCGGCAGTGAGCACAGGGGTGATGGGTGAACGGGACTTGGTGCGAGTTAGGATAGGATCAGTGAACACAGGGGTGATGGGTGAACGGGACTCGGTGCGAGTTCGGTTAGGGACGGCAGAGCTTTGGATGAGCTCAAGTTTATAGAGGGTGGAAGATGGGAGGCAGGCCAGGAGAGCATTGCAATAGTCAAGTTCAGAGGTAACAAAGCCATGGATGAGGGTGTCTGCAGCAGCTAAGGTGAAGCAGGGATGGAGACAGGTGATGTTATGGAGATGTAAGTAGGCAATCATTGTGATGAGTGAACTTGGGGTCAGAATATCATCTCATGGTCAAATAGGACACCAAGGTTACAAACGGTCTGGTTTGGCCATAGATAGAATAAAACTAGGAAATTTTACTGTGTGATTGGAGAATCAACTGGAAAGTGATGTAGTGTTTCACCGGTCAGAAGTAGTTGAACAAAGCCGATATAGAAATTGAAGACATAAATGGAGAAACTTGGATCAGATGTTCTCAGTTAAAGTAACATTATAATGATTTGTGGCCCACTGTAAAGGTGCAGGCAGCAATGGCCTGGGGGATAAAGGGAGAGATTCACTGTTCCAGGACCATGGGAAGAACGATTAGTTAACACTTCTCAGAGTTCGACTCTGGAAAATAATGACAAGACACCAATAAGTATAGTTCACACTTTGTGTGACCATCTTTACTGAGTCTGATCAACCTGTTATCAACATTACATCTATCAGTCTGTCCCGTGAGATGCTAAGCTATGTTATAGTTACCAGTTCCTCAGTTCCCTGCGTGCTCACAATCGTCCCAGTGGTTCGCTGACGATTCGTGATGCGCGTCTTCTGATGACTGACCAGGTCACCCTTCCTTGACTGCAGCCGTGTTCCCACTCATCTTTACTGAGTCTCTGCCTTAGTTTCCCTGCACACTCACAATCGACCCGGTGGTCTGTCAGGTTCGTGGAGCACAACTTCTGATGACTGACCAGGTCACCCTTCTCTGACTACTGCTGTCTCCTTGCTCCCTTCATCTGTGAGATTTGACCCTGCTTTTTCTCATGTGTTGTTTCCATGGCTACCTGCCACACCAACCTTCACTCTTTTGATCGATCGATGATGTATATCTTCCTTGAGCATACATAAGCACTTCAGAAACTGGTCACTATTGTCTATAGTCCAGCACTATCACAGACCTTACTGTGTCTCATTGATTATATTTCTTGCACTTTAAGTAGTCACTATCAGTGTCTACATTTCTACAAAGGTTTCTTACTGACAGTATTGCTTCTATTGTGTTGGGGTTTCTCTTAATGTTTGTGCTGATTATAGTTTGTGCGTTTTTACATTCCTACACACAAGGTTTCTTACAGTCCAAGTGTTGGTGTGTCTCTTCACGGGTTTCTCATCGTTAGCACAGATCAACATTAAACATTTTAAGCCGAAGTCTCCAGAAGTTCTTACAGATTACAGAGAGTCAGTATTGACAGCGTTTGTGTTTTACATGTGCATTAATACAGAACGTTCAAAAAGGTTAATCACAGAATTTGGTTTCTTTGGCCTTACACTGGGAGCTTTATATAGAAGCTTCTTTTGAAAGTTATTACTGATTTTCAAAAGTGAGGTTTTCAAGCCCGACAGTGTCCGGTGTCGAATATCAGAAAGGGATACAATGGCTCCAAGAACAGCTGAGAGGAAAGAGACACAATGTGTGCGATGACCCAAGCGGGTAGCAATGGAGACAAGGTAGACAGGGAAGGGTTGGCAGAGGAGGCTACGAACTATCGCTCCCTACTCAACACAGTGACTGACACAAGGAGCCGATAATGAGAATAAAGTAGATTATGAAGGATTGAATGAGAAATGCTAAAGGGAAGTTGCAGAAATCAAAGACACATTTCAGTAAACCCAAAGCGTGTTACAGGATAAAAGACCAGAAGGAAGAGAGGAAGTCGCAGAGGTTGTAGAAAGAGACTGGAACTGTGGGCTGGTTCCCCAGGAGCCCCTTTCCATTCACTACACCCCGTCCTTCCAGCAATGGAGGAGGAGAATACTTTTAAACAGGAGCCACTACAAGCCTGACAAATAGTCTTTCCCACATGGGATTTTAAATTGACAGGCTGAGTGTCTGATCAAATTATCAAATTACTGGTTTTCTGGGAGGGCCACGACAGACAGCGAATTATTTAAACTATATTGATGTTCCTTGGGTGTACGATCTGTCAGTTCATAACCATTACAGGGAATTCAGATATTTTTTAAGGTGGATGAGAGTAAATAAGAATTGAATGATTGAGTGTGATTAAGGAACCGGGAGTGTTACGTTGAAAGCTTGAATATGGTTGTTAAACTGAAATTAATGTCACACATTTCAGATGGTGTCCCCAGTAATAGGAGATTTAAGGAAAACTCCTGTGCTTTAATGAAATGTGGAAATTTTAAATCAAAGATGCTGGTCAGAATTTTATTTTGACTGAAGTTTGTATTATACCACTGTTAAAATGCACCATGAGTTTATTTAAAGATGGTATAAAGGAGCTTTTTCTTGACTTAAACAGCAGGTCTGAAACGGCCGTGGTGCTGGTTGACTCCTCCCCACCCTCAGGGGTTTTTCACAGTGAACAAGTAATTAACCCCTTACTTCTATTTGCCACATCGGATTGCTGAATGCAAAGACAGGCTGTATTAGGTTTTTAAGTAACAGCTCGAAATGATACCACAACGCCCATTTCTGAAAAAGTTCTTGTGAAACAAGTTATTTCGAGGTGGGGAGTTCGAGGTGATCGACAGTGATAATGGAGCGTGACTTGTGGGCTTGGTCATGAAAGAAATGTACACAATGTTCGGGATAGAATAGGTTTTGCACATCCCATAATACCCGCATGTGTCAGGCTTGGTGGAAAGAATAAATCGAACAGTTGAATCTATGTTGGAGAAAGTAGTCAGTGAGACACAGATCTTAAATACCCCGGAGTTTGATGGCAATTGGAGGAACTGTTTAAAAGTTCTGATGTGTCACAAATTTTCCTACTCTTGTTAAATTTTCTTTTGTACCTTTGCTTTCTGATTGAGGCAACCATATGATTGCAGAATTTCACCATCCAGTGCTAAGAGAAATGGGAACGATTTTACGAAGAGCAATTCGGGAAGAAAATCAGGTGAATTGACATAAAGAGAATGTGGGAACATGATAAACCATGCACAAGTAATTAAAGGGACTGTTTAAAGGAATAAATAGGCAGGCAGAGGATGTTATATCAGAACAACAAAGACTACAAGGAACAATTGATCGCAAAGGCAAATACATGTAGTATGTATGGAGGTTTATAAATAATCAGATCCAAAAGGGCTTAAATGATTGGTTCCCAAATTTTGTATTAGGTATACAAATGGAAATCTGGAAATCAAATGGGAATATGGTTTGGTGTAAGGTGTGAAGATTCCCATTGTATTATGCCAGGAAACCTTGCAAGCAAAGGGACAGTATTTCACAGGCAATAAAACATCCATTTCTTGAGACTAATTGTGCAAGTTATTCCTGAGATAATTTAATGATGGGACTGTATCAAGCCTCTCCAGGAATAGACAAGCAGGAATGAATTGATCAATTAAATGAAAGATATTTTTTGGAACAAAACGTAGAATTTAATATAATTTCTTAAAGCAGGTTTTTCCCGCTCCATAAAACTTGACTCAAATGTTTCCACAAAAACAAGCACTGATAAAATGTCTTTCTGTCTCTTAGTTACAAAAGTAAAATGAGCTGGCACAAACAAGGCAGCAAACAGTGGGCTCCTGAATATACTTACTTTGAATGAAATGGACCCTAAAGGCTCAAGGCAGTAAACTTCGTGGCAGAAATCAGCCATCTCCTGATCTGTTCCTGTTCCCACAATCACAAGCCACACATTCTCAAGGGAAATTAGGGATGGACAATAAATGCTGGCCTTGCCAGCAATGCCCTCAACCCATGAATGAATAAAAAATATCTCCCCTTGTTTAAATATGGGTCTCTGATAATCGGCGGTTGTCTCAGTGGGTAAGTTGTCCTGTGTTGTGGAACTGAACCATACAGATCAGGAAGGACCCAATGGATTAAACTTTTCTTGGGCGGCAGAGCAAATCGGGCGATAGCAGATCGGCCGCTAACGTTTTACATTCCGCCCGGTTCCATTGAATTCAATAGAAAAGAAAATCAAGCTTCCGCCCAGGACGGGTTTCACCCCCTGGTGTAATCTGCAGTCTGTGCTGAGTTATCGGATCTCAGACAGGTAAAACGGGCGGCCGATGCAGTGACCCAGTGGTGGTGTAACAGGGGCACCAGGTGGAATATGGGAACAGCTCCTTACTGGTCTATGAGGAGTGTAACAGCCTGGTGTGGCTGAAGAACTTGGTCCATCAATGTCTTTCTGAATACTGGTCCCTCATTGGTGGGCCCAGAATTAAATGATTTCCTCGGTGGGGCCCAAAAAAGCACCTAACCAGCTTAATGCAGCGTATGTAAATACAGCTCTCTGGCGGGATATCCGGGCCGCCTGGGGAAACCCCCAGATTCAGCACAAACTAATGGCAGGATGTGGCCCGGGGGGGGGTGGGGGGTGGGGGGTGTTGGGGGGAGTGGAAAGAAGCACCCAAACCCACTGCAATGAAATGCACCATTCCTGCTTCCCTGGAATTGCATAACACGTACAGCACAGAAACAGGCCATTCAGCCCAACAGGTGTTTATGGTCCACATGAGCCTCCTCCCACACCAATTCATCTAACCCCAGCAACATATCCTTCTATTCCTTTAACCTTGGGCCTGTCTCGCTTCCCCTTGAATGTATCGATGTTATTCACCTCAACGACTCCCTCAACTACTTGTGTTTGTGCTGTGTCCTTGCTCGAGCAATCCAAACCTAATCGCACCGTCCTGCTTTGTCCAAGAAGCTCTGTAACTTGCTGTGCTTCAAATCTGAGTCTATTATAGAGATGGTGTGTGGGCAACTGATGGGCTGTTGCTTCTCCCAAGCCCCCTGTCTGAGTGATGGAAAAGAAGAGATGCTGCTGATGAGGTGGGAGTGAGGAGAACCTTTTCAAACAATTGTTGAGATTTTAGAATCACTGGCAAAGCTGTATTTATTGCTTATCCCCAGTAGCCCTCAGAAGGTGGTGGTGGGCCCTCTTCTTGAATTGCTGCTGTCCTTGTGTTGATGGTGCTCCCACAATGGTGTTATGTGGGGAAAAGCAGCCGATATAAATACTGTGGGGCACATGGCTCAATCAGAATACCAGTCCAGCCTTCGCTGCAGAACTCATGTCTTCTTCTCTTCTCTCTCACAGGAGGAAGTGTCCCATAACCACCCGGAATCTCAGGTCCTGAGTTGTGGCCCCTCTTGGAATAGACAGCTGACCCCTCATGGGGGAGGAGACTTGGTGATCCTGAGCAGCCATGCAGCCGAACCTGTTGGGGACACGGCCATTCCGGGGCCAGTGGCTGCTGCAGCTTATTCTGGATCATCTGCAGCTTGCCTGTGTAAAGGTTTGGGAGCGCAAACAAAGGTACAACATGATCAGGCACCTACTGAAACTACAGAGGATCGTCATGGTAAGTGCCGATATACCATCTCTACCTGTGTTATTGCTTTAGATCACCTTAATTAGGTGCTGCTGTGGGGAGGAGTAAGAAAGATACAAGTGGTCTTCTACCTCTGCCCTACCAGTGACATCTTCACCCACCTGTCATTCCCCGAACAAGGGCCATAACCAATTCCTACCCCGGAATTAGCTGCTCTTCTCTTCCTCCCACTTGCTTCTGCCACATCCAGTTCAGGAATGAGGACTCTTCTCTTTGAGTGCAGGCTGCCTTTAAATGAGCTTATTCTCTGCCTTCTTCCCTCTCTCCAGCAAGTTGTTTGACAGAGCTCTCCCACTGCGCTGCAATTTCCACTTAGTCTGGCAATTTTCTCCCCTTCAGTTATTTAACCAATACTTTTTGAAAGTTACAATTGAATCTGCTTCCACCATCATTGCTGTGCATTCCAGATCATAAAAACTCGCTGCATAAAAAACATTTTCATCTCACCTCTGACTCTTTTGCCAATTTCCTTAAGTTTGTGTCCTTTGGTTCTCGACACTTCTACAAGTGGAAACAATTGCTCCTTACTTTCTTTATCAAAACCCTTCACGATTTTGAACCTCTCTATTTAACCTCCGTAAATCTGAGTTTGTTTTGGTGCAAGTGTTTCCGGTCAATGAGAACATTTGAAAGTTTGACCCGAAACACCCTGCTCCCCCCTTTGGCCACAATAGTATCGGGAAGCCACTTGGGACCTTGTCCATAATTCAATGCAAATACAGGATCATTGATTTCAATCTCGCGTGACACATTTGTGCTATCATGTTATTGACTTTTTTGAAGCCGCCTGCTCTCTACCTGTTCATGTAGATCGGGGTGAACTAACGAGAGCCTTGCCTTAACTGCTCTTTTCATGAGCAGTTCAGCAGGTGGGATCCCAGTGAGCGAGTGGGGTCTCGTGTGGTAGCTAAGCAGGACTCGGGACAGGCGAGTCTGCAGTGAGCCTTCTGTTACCCTCTTCAAGCCCTGCTTGATGGTTTGCACTGCTCTCTCTGCCTGATCATTGGATGCTGGTTTAAACGGGGCAAATGTAACATGTTTGATCCTGTTGCGGATCATGAATTCTTTCAACTCAGCACTGGTAAGACATGGCCCGTTGTCGCTCACAAGGACATCGGGCAGACCATGCGTGGCAAACATGGCCCGCAGGCTTTCAGTGGTGGCAGCGGACGTGCTTGCCGATATTATCTCACATTCAATCCATTTGGAGTACGCATCTACAACCACAAGGAATATTTTGCCCAAGAATGGGCCTGCATAGTCGACATGGAGCCTAGACCATGGTTTGGAGGGCCAAGACCATAAACTTAGTGGTGCCTCCCTGGGTACATTGCCTGGCTGCGAGCATGTGTTACATCTGTGCACACAGGACTCTAAGTCCGCATCAATACCGGACCACCATACTTGGAATCTGTCTATCGCTTTCATCATTATGATGCCTGGGTGGGTACTGTGGAGGTCACGAATGAAGGTATCTCTGCCCTTCTTGGGAACCACTACTCGATTACCCCACAGAAGGTAGTCTGCTTGTATAAACATTTCATCTTTGTGCCGCTGGAACGGCATTATCTCTTCTTGCATTTCCACTGGGACACTGGACCAGCTCCCGTGAAGCACTCAGGTTTTAACTAGGGACAGTAAGGGGTCCTGGCTTGTCCAGATTTTAATCTGTCCAGCTGTGACGGGTGATTACTCACTCTCAAATGCTTCCATAACCATGATTAAATTTGCCAGCTGCGCCATTTCACCTCCATGGTGAGCAATGGCAGCCTACTGAGAGCATCGGTGCAGTTTTCTGTGCCTGGCCTGTGGCAGATGGCATAGTTGTATGCGGACAACATGAGTGCCCATCTCTGGATATGGGCCGATGCTTTAGTATTTACCCCTTTACTCTCAGAAAGCAGTGATATAAGTGGCTTATGGTCAGTTTCCAATTCGAATTTTAGCTCAAACAGATATTGATGTATTTTCTTTACCAAGACACATGCTAACACTTCTTTTTCAGTCATGCTGTAGGCTCTCTCAGCCTTAGACAGACTCCTGGATGCATAAGCAACCGGTTGCAATTTCCCAAAATCATTAGCTTGTTGCAATACACACCCGACGCCAAATGACGACGCATCACATGCTAGTACCAAACGCTTACATGGATCATACAACACAAGCAATTTGTTTGAGCATCACAATTTTCTCGCTTTTACAAAGGCATTTTCTTGGCTTTTGCCCCATACCCATTCATCCCCTTCATGCAGTAAGGCATGCAGAGGTTCTAATAGTGTGCTGAGACCCGGTAAGAAGTTACCAAAGTAGTTCAGGAGTCCTAGAAATGACTGCAGCTCCATCATGTTCTGTGGCCTCAGTGCGTTCTCGATTGCTTCCATCTTCGAATTGGTTGGCCTGATCTGTCTGCCGCGATCCTCCTCCCCAGGAACTCCACCTCAGGCGCCAGGAAAATGCACTTCTAGCATTTTAGCCTGAGCCCCACGCGGTTGAGTTGACTCAGAACCTCCGCCAGGTTCTGCAGATGCTCGACTGTGTCCCGACCTGTGACCAAGATGTCGTCCTGGAAGACCACCGTATGCGGGACCGACTTCAGTAAGCTTTCCATGTTTCTCTGGAATATCGCTGCAGCTGATCGAATTCCAAATGGGCATCTGTAATAAATGAAGAGGCCTTTGTGCATGTTGATGCAGGTGAGGCCCTTCAATGATTTCTCCAGCTCCTGCTTCATGTAGGCTGAAGTTAGATCCAGCTTCATGAATGTCTTTCCTCCCGCCAACATTGCAAAGAGGTTGTCGGGCTTTGGTAGTGGGTATTGATCCTGCAAGGAGAAACATTTGATAGTTACTTTGTAATCACCACAGATTCTGAATATGTCATCTCCCTTGAGGACTGGGATGATCGGGCTGGCCCACTCATTGACTTCGACCGGTGAAATGATGTCCTCTCATTGCAGCCAGTCTAGCTCAATCTCTATCCTTTCTCTCATTACGTACGGTACTGCTCTCACCTTGTGATGGATGGGTCGTGCCCCCGGAATTAGGTGGCTCTGCACTTTTGCTCCTTGGAATTTCCCGATACTTGGTTCGAACAGCGAAGGGAACTTGTTTAAGACCTGGGCACACGAAGTATCGTCAGCGATGATAGAGCTCGGACGTCATCCCAGCTCCAGTGTAACTTTCCCAGCCAGCTCCTACCGAGCAGCGTGGGGCCATCGGCCGGTACCACCCAGAGTGGTAGCTTATGCACCGCTCCATCGTAGGAGACCTTTACAGTAGCACTGCCAATTACGGGAATCAGTTCCTTTGAATAAGTTCTTAGTTTCGTGCGAATTGGTGTTAAGACTGACCTTGAAGCCTTGCTGCACCACAGTTTTTCAAAAGTCTTTTTATTCATGATGGATTGGCTTGCGCCCGTGTCCAGCTCCATTGACACCGGGAGTCCATTTAGTTCAACATTCAGCATTAGCGGGGGACACTTTGTGTGAATGTGTGCACCCCATGTACCTCTGCCTCCTCGGTCTGAGGCTCTGGTTCAACGTGATCCGCCGTGGATCTATCCTCCTCTGCAACATGGTGGTTTGCCGGATTAACAGGATTTGCAGCTCACCTGCACACTCGTTGGAGGTGTCCCATTGTTCCACAGCCCTTGCAAATGTACCCTTTGAAGCAGCATGAATGGAAACTATGATCACCCCCGCAGCGCCAACAAGATGTTAATGGCCTGCATTCATCACATTTGATGGTGGACTCTGAGACATCTGCGGACATGCAGCTACAGACATGTGTGACCTGCCCTGTACGTTGCAATTTGAAAACAACGTCACTTTGTTCACAGTACTTGTAGCAGCAATTGTGTGCTGAGAAAAATTGCTTTGTATTGTCATTGGTGGCACTCAAGGTTGGTGTCTCTACAGTCAAAAGTTTGCTAAGTATTGTTTCGTGGCCAATGCCAAGTAAGAAAAAGTCTCTGAGCATGTGCTCCAAATGTCCTTCAAATTTGCAATGTCCTGCAAGGCGTCTTAGCTCCCTCGGTGTAGAACCACCGAGGGTGTGGAACCACCGGGAAGGTAGAACCAGCATGGGTGTAGAACCACCGGGAATGAAGAACCACCGGGAATGTAGACCCACCGGGGGTGTGGAACCACCGGGGGTGTGGAACCACCGGGAGTGTAGAACCACCGGGGGTGTGGAACCACCGGGAGTGTGGACATAACTCTCCACTTCCTGGCTTTCAGACCTTTTGTAGGTGTAGAACCAATACCTTGCCACCAGAACGCTTTCCTTCAGGTTCAAATGCTCCCGGACCAGTGTGCACACATCATCGTATGATTTCTCTGTGGGTTTTGCTGGAGCAAGCAGATTTTTCATGAGGCCATGCGATGGTACCCCGCAGTCGGTGAGGAGAATCGCCCTTCTTTTGGCAGCATTCGCTTCTCCATCCAGCTCGTTGGCTACGAAGTATTGGTCGAGTCGCTCCACAAAGGATTCCCAATCATCTCCCTCTGAGAATTTCTCCAGGATGCCCATTGTTCTCTGCATCATTGGGTTCGCTGTCTGTATCTCGTCGACAGTTGTTATGTATGAAGAAAAAGTCAGACTCAATACTGTGAGCTCAAAGTAAAGTATGACCTTCCTCTTTTATTGCAGGTCTCCAGAGTGCCTCTCCAACCTGTGAGGCCTCCTTAAATACCAGTGCTCACAAGGGATTATGGGATCCCTTGGGACTCCAGGGGATGAGCCCCCTGGTGGCTGTACAGTGTATATACAAGCTTACATATATAACACATACGAGGTGCATACTCGCCTGTGAAGGTTCCCACAAGTTCCGTGTTTGCGCATGTGAAGCGTATGCACCTAAACCCGGCACTTGCAATCTGTCAAAAGTTCTATTCACAGATTGCCACATGCGAAACTAAAAGACCTCCTCAGCTGGAGAGTTGGGCGATTTGCCCAAATCCTGCCTAGCGAATGTTCTTCAAATTCTTACAAATGGAAAAAGCAAGCGTAAGGCCTGCTTTTATCAATGTAAAAATTTTAAAGTACATTAAAGTACAAATGTAAAAAATACATTTTTTACACATAATTTAAACATTTAAAATCCTGTTTATTTAAGGTAAGTTTATTTTTAGACCCTTTAAAATATGTAAATTTATTTTTCAAAGAGTTAAATTTTTGTTTTAAATAATTAATTAAATTCCATTTTTATTAATTTGAAATATATTATTTTTTTTATTTTCAAAATATACTTTATTCATGTAAAAATTTGTACAGTACATTCAAAAGCAGTTCAGTACATTTAGCTGCGGTCAGCAATCCCATACATTACATTTGGCAGTTGCTGACGGCAGTTCCGTTCGATACATTTCCTTGCTTTTCAGTCAAGTACAATTCGGTACAATACGGGATACATTGTAGTACATTCAACAAAATACATTACATGTGTCACTATACAGTACATGGAATGGGTGACCGTACATTTACATTTTTCTTTTCAACGTGCATTACGAAACAGACCTTGCATTGTACATGGCACTACATAGGTGTTTACAGATCATGGTGCTCCATGTACACAAAAAAGAAGTTATAAGTACAGGCCGAGGGGAGTTTTGTACTGATTCCAGCCCCTGGGTTTACCGTGGCAGAAGGGCTTTAAACTGTGGCCCTTCCCCACCGTGCCTTTGCGGCGAATGCACCAATTTTAAGTGCATCCCTCAGCATGTAATCCTGGATCTTGGATTGCGCCAGTCTGCAACACGCAGACGTGGACATCTCCTTGCTCTGGAAGACCAGCAAGTTTCGGCAAGACCAAAGAGCGTCTTTGACCGAGTTGATGGCCCTCCAGCAGCAGGTGATGTCTGTCTCGGTGTGTGTCCCTGGGAACAGTCCGTAGAGCACAGAGTCCTGTGTTACGGAGCTGCTTGGGATGAACCTCGACAGCAACCACTGCATCTCTTTCCAAACCTGCCTTGCGAAGGCGCAATCCTGAAGGAGATGGGTGACAGTCTCGTCTGCCCCGCAGCCGACTCGGGGGCACCGTGCCGTTCTGCTGAGATGTCTGCTGTGAATGAATGCTCTGATGGGTAAGGCCCTCCTCACCACCAAACAAGCTATGTTTTTTTTTTTTTTTAAATTCGTAGCCAATCGTTCCAATTCTTTGTCAAATCACAAACGCCAGAGGTCACCTTGCACATGCCAAGGATCACTCTGCGCCAATGCTCTTAGCCAAAAGGCCTAGAGCCACTGCACCGTTCCTGGAAGTACTGCAATACCAGGTTCGTGCCATGGAGGTGGATGGGTCAGGTCCCCCACACACCTCCGTGGAGGTGGATGGGTCAACCCTCCCCACCCACCTTCTGTTTCCAAAAATGCAAGCATATACCTTCCCGACCAGGGAGGAACCACCATGAGGTCATGGTGGCTGGTCAGAAACGGTACTACACTTGATCTTAGCCAAAAGGCCAAACAAGCTATGTATTGGTGCTTGTGTGACAGCTCTGGCGATGAGACGTTCTGCCAAACGAGTTCGACAGTCTGCTCGGGGAACCACCCGACAGGGTCCACACTCTCCTTCTTTCGTAGAGCATCCAGGACGTTACGTGCTGACCACTGCTTTATGGCCTTGTGGTCAAAGGGGTTTTTTGTTATAAACTTTTCCACAAAGGACAGGTGGACAGGCATGGTCCAACTGGTGGGGGCATTTCGCGGCAGCGTGGACAGGCCCATCCTTCGCAACAATGGGAACAGGTAGAACCTCAGCACATAGTGACACTTGGTGTTTGCGTACCGGGGGTCTGTGCACAGCTTGATGCAGCCGCACACAAAGGTCGCCATCAGGATGAGGGTCACGTTCGGAACATCGTTTCCTCCACTGTCCAGAGATTTGTACAATGTGTCTCTGCGGACACGGTCCATTTTGGACCTCTAGACAAAGTGGAAGACGGCCCGGGTGACTGCCGTGGCACAGGAGCGAGGGATGGGCCAGAGCTGTGCCACGTACAGCAACCTCGAGAGCACCTCACTCCTGATGACCAGGTTCTTTCACCAGCTTCCACCATCCCAGTTTTTGCTTCACTTTGGCAATACGCTCTTCCAAGTTTTCTGTGTTTTGGGGATATTCCCATTCATACTTATGGTGATTCCATAGATACCATCAGTATGGATGGGAGATGCCCCTACTCTGATCGGTTGTTCCGGCCCACGCGATATCATTGAATCGTACAAAACCCTTACGATCCTGAGATACATGTGCGTCTACGAAGGTCTTAGTGTAGAGGGCCAGGACCAGAAGTTTCCAAACCTCCGCAACCACCAGGTAGATTCATAAAAAAATTTCAGGTCAGAACCGCGGGATATATTCAAAAGGGAGTTAGATGTGGCCCTGACTGCTAAAGGGATCAAGGCGTATGGAGAGAAAGCAGGAATGGGGTCCTAAGGTTGTAAAAATAATCAGCCATGATCATATTGAATGGTGGTGCAGGCTCGAAGGACCGAATGGCCTACTCCTGCACCTATTTTCAATGTTTCTATGAAGCCTCCAAATGCAATTTGTGATAATGATCAGATAATCTGTTTTCGTGATGTTGATTGAGGAATAAATATTGGCCAGGACACCGGGGATAACTCCCCTAATCTTACACAAGAACATAAGAACATAGGAAATAGGAGTAGGAGTAGGCCATATAGCCCCTCGCACCTGCTCTGCCATTCAATACGTTCATGGCTGATCTGATCATGGACTCAGGTCCACTTCCCCGCCCACTCCCCATAACCCCTTATCCCCTTATCATTTAAGAAACTATCTATTTCTGTCATAATTTTATTCAATGTCCCAGCTTCCACAGCTCTCTGAGGAAGCAAATTCCACAGATTTACAACCCTCTGAGAGAAGAAATTTCTCTTCATCTCAGCTTTAAATGGGCGGCCCCTTATTCTAAGATTATGCCCTTTAGTTATAGTCTCCTACAATCAGCGGAAACATCCTCTCTACATCCAACTTGTCAAGCCCCCTCAGAATCTTATACGTTTCGATAAGATCACCTCTCATTCTTCTGAATTCCAATGAGTAGAGGCCCAACCTACTCAACTTTCCTCATAAGTCAACACCCTCATTTCTGAAATCAACCGAGTGAACCTTCTCTGAACTGTCTCCAAAGCAAGTATATCCTTTCGTAAATATGGAAACCAAAACTGCACGCGGTATTCCAGGTGTGGCCTCACCAATACCCTGATTAACTGTAGGACAACTTCCCTGCTTTTATACTCCATCCCCTTTGCAATAAAGAACAATATCCCATTGGCCTTCCTGGTCACTTGCTGTACCTGCATACTATCCTTTTGTGTTTCATGCACAAGTACCCCCAAGTCCTGCTGTACTGCAGCACTTTGCAATTTTTCTCCATTTAAATAATAACTTGCTCTTTGATTTTTTTGCTGCCAAACTGCATGATCTTTCACACTTTCCAATATTATACTCCATCTGCCAAACTTTTGCCCATTCACTTAGCCTATCTATGTCTTTTTGCAGATTTTTTGTGTCCTCCTCACACGTTGCTTTTCCTCCCATCTTTGTGTCGTCAGAAAATTTGGCTACATTACACTCAGTCCCTTCTTCCTAGCCGTTAATATTGATTGTAAATAGTTGGGGTCCCAGCACTGATCCCTGCGGCACCCCACGAGTTACTGATTGCCAACCCGAGAATGAACCATTTATCCCGACTCTGTTAGTTAGCCAATCCTCTAACCATGCTAATATATTACCACCAACCCCGTGAACTTTTATCTTGTGCAATAACCTTTTATGTGACATCTTGTCAAATACCTTCTGGAAGTCCAAATAGACTACATCCACTGGTTCCCCTTTATCCACCCTGCTCGTTACATCCACAAAGTATTCCAGCAAATTTGTCAAACATGACTTCCCCTTCATAAATCCCTGCTGATTCTGCCTGACCGAATTTTGCTTTTCCAAATGTCCTGCTACTGCTTCTTTAATAATGGACTCCAACATTTTCCCAATCACAGATGTTTGGCTAATTGGTCTATAGTTTCCTGCTTTTTGTCTGCCTCCTTTTTTAAATAGGGACGTTACATTTGCAATTTTCCAATTTCCCCAGAATCCAGGGAATTTTGGTAAGTTACAACCAATGCATCCACAATCCCTGCCACTACTTCTCTTAAGACCCTAGGATGCAAGCCATCAGGTCCAGGGGACTTATCTGCCTTCAGTCCCTTTGAAATAGTGCAATGGGACCTTTTAGGTCCACCTCAGGGAGCCTCGGTTTAAGGTTTCATCTGAAAGACGGCACCTCCGACAGTGCAGCACTCCCTCAGCACCATACTGGAGTGTCAGCCTAGATTTTTGTGCTCAAGTTTCTGGAGTGAGACTTGAACCCACAACCTTCCGACTCAGAGGTGAGGGTACTACCAATTGAGCCACAGCTGACTCTTAACTAAATACATTGGTGTATCCAGGGAAGTATATGAATCTGTTCTCGGAATGTATATTGGGCAGTATATGTATGTATTATGGTATATGAATGAGTTGTAGTATTTTAATATGCTCTGGGTACATGAATGGTTTTCAGGGAATACATTGGCCTGGATATTTACTGGGACGGTTATGTAGGCGGGGGAAGCAGAGTTTCGGACAGGTAACCTGAAGTCTGGGTTTCGCAGCATGCTGTGGAGATTTAACTCACAGCGGTGTCTATTGGCCCTGACAGGTTCCCCCCCGGAGGTTTGCCTGATTGACAGGCTTGGCTTCCAGTCGGGTGGGGAGCACTCCAGACCAGGTGGCAGGACCAGGTAGATCCGATCCATTACTCTGGCGGAGTTTGACCCTGAGTGGTCCGATCCGAAACCTGACCCCGGGCATGGGTCCGGTACTGGGGTCGTCCAATCCCTGACCCGGGGGTCTTTGTATTGTGGGGGAGTGTGATGTGTTCAGGGTGGGTATTGGAATCTGTTTTAGGAATGTATACTGGGATGTGTATTGATGTGTTATGGGAAATATATGAATGTGTTCTCGGTATATAAATACATTCTGCGACGTACATGAATATGTTCTGCGATGTATATAAATATGTTGTGGGAATTATATGAATATGTTATGGGATATATTTGAATGTGTAATGGGATGTATATGAATCTGCTCTCAGAAATATATGAATCTATTCAAGGAATATGTATTGTGAAGTATATCAATGTGTTACGATATGTGAATGTGTTCTGGCAAGTCAAAGATTCATCTCTGTTCCCCAATGGTTGATGCTCAGAAATATTGGAGGAGAATCGATTTTTGCAATTGTGTGAAATCTTGTGCGGTGAAGTATGTAGTTGGTCACTATCTACCTGTATGGACAATCCCCACCTGCTGATCACCTCACTCAGCACCAAGCGCCCTGCAGTAATTGCCCCGTCAGTTTTACATGGGAAGGTCCCAATCCACTTGGTGAATTTATTGATAATCACCAGGCAGTATTGATGCCCTGCATTGGACCGTTGCAGGGGTCCAATCAAATCGATTTGAAGGTGTGTCCACGGCCCCTTAGAGGGTGGGGCAGACTGGAGAAAAGTGCGATTAGTGAGCAGAGAAAGGTTATGTTGTAAACAAACTAAACATCGTTGACGCGTTTTGTAATTTCAGCTTTTATACTGGGCCACCAAACACATTACACACGTTTTGAGACGTAACCTCGGCTGAATAGTGACCTCTGTTGGATGGGAATGAAACATGTGGAAGGAATCCTCCGCCAGCTGTGGTGGGACACACACAATTGGTACAGACTCCCCCAGTACTGTAGGGGTGGTGTGCGGGGTCAGTTTGCCTCCCCTGACCCAGAGCGATTACGTGTCGCTCCCACTCCCTGGTTCTCAAGCCTGGATTTATTAATCAGGGTGTGATAAAGTGCAGCAGATAACTGTTTTGTACAAAGAAGGTATGGATTTTATTCAAGAAAGCAAAGAACACAAATATACTCCAGTAAAACTGTAAAATCTTACAAAAGGTTCTAAACAATGGGGAATACTTTGTTTCGGTAATAAACACGACAGAAATACCTCCCACCTCCCACTTACTCTCTAGCTAAGTTAGACTCTAGGGCAACAGGGATAATGCTCACCAATCCTTCCTTTGACAGTTAGGGCTGTTTCGCGGTTTCGGGGTTCTTTGGTTATAGCCGGTTTGCCTTGTCATACCCTGGACGTGGCAGAAGACCCCTGCTGCGTATTGAAGCCAGTTGGGGCGAGTTATTTTCTCCGATGTTTCTTCCTGCATTTTCTTGCCGTGTGCTCTCAATCTTGTTGTTCCAAAGTGCTTGGTCAGAAAAGTTCTTTCTGTGATGGTCAGCATAGAGATAGCTCTCTTGGTACGATAGGCCCTGAATTATACTCGGAGAGACTGTTTAATCTTCGCGCCAAATCTAACGTTTCTTTTGTTTAAGTTTTGCTGCCCAGCTAACTGAAACTTGATTAAGTTTTAATCTGGCGTTGATAGATTTTTTTGAGTTGATGAGCTCTTGTCCATTGTGATAGCACTGCTTTTTTTGCTTCCAGAAGTGTGGCCTGAGCCAGATATTTATATGTCTGTTGAAAAGGTGTTGGAATATGTATGTGATATTTGGGTCCTCTGGGTGGGGTGAATAATGTTTCTTCCGTAGTCGTCTGTTTAAATGCTAATGTTTGCTAGGGGCAGATTTTGAGGATAAACAGTTCATTAGCTCCAATGTCCAAACTGGCCTTTTAGAGATTGACCCCACCCCTTTTCTTGCAGAGCCAACATTCACCTTTTAAAAATCCCAAACTTGGTTAAAAACTCATAGATTTCTTCCATAAGCATTTTAGGATCCCAAACTTTCTGTTTGATAGTCCCAAATCGAATTTCCTTTCTAATGAGTCCAAACACTGAGGAAGGGGTTTCCACGAATTTTGGAATCTTACAGTTCCCCATTTGACACTCTTCGCCACAGAGTATCATCCTCAATGATCAAAATTCCTGATTCCCGAGAGCCAACTTTACCCTGTGGTTTACCTAGCTAAACCCAGACGTATGTATTACTGTTTACAGGGCAATTCAGTCATAAGTTACATTACAGCATAGAGGGTGTCCAACACCCCTCCATGACTCCAGTTTCACAAAAGTACACAGTAAAACACACCTAGTACAAACTTTTTAACACTTGACCTCTGCGTTTTACAGCAGGTGGAATCTGAACCCGACCCCACCGGGTGACTGTGATTTTCCTGCAGTGTCCTCTCATATTTTGTGTTTCCCTCCCTGATGCAACCCTCAAGTTGCGAGGGCTCGTCCAGCACCCTCTGGTGGCGGGACCGATGACCTCTGCCTCTCACCCTGCAGGTAGTACACCATAGATAAAGAGTAATCGCGAGCTATTCTGATCCCGGCTGGGACCTCTATATTTCTGAAAATATCCCACCAGGGTGGAACTGTGATCTCCGAAATCTCGCCCCCTATCTCAATTGTTTTTTGTTATAGAGTATAGAAATGTTTCTGCGATATTTCTACAGCTTTGAGTAGAGCGGTAAGATGTTCGGGGAGAGGGGGAATTTTGTAACCAAAATGTGAAACATAGTCTTGCAGGTTTGTTATGTTGTCACTAACAGTGAGATGAACAGTGGAGGGTTCAGGAATGGGGACAATCCGTTCCTGGGCCACTTGAACTTCTGCCTCGGGTTTAAAACAGAAATTGCTGTCACTTACCGGACACCAGTGTGCTGTCCATGCTGGGCGCACTTGCGGTGACACAATATGTCCCACCCCCTATGAATGCTACCTGTGGAGGAACATGGTCTTGTGCCATCACTTCCATGGCGCAATTGATAGGTTCCGCGCCTGCAGAAGCAAACTTACATTCTGATCGAGCAAAACCATTCAAGTGCTGGGGACACAGTATTACTTGTGCACCCCGGCTCTGGCATCCGGAGAGATCAATGCCTGTCATAGCATGCTCCCACTTTATGACATACGGTGGGACCGCTTTAAAACATGCACTCCTCTGCGAATGACCCCGATATTCTCAACCCTGTATACCGGTGCTGGCTGGGGTGACCTGCCCATTACCGGCATCCTTACTACAATTCCCATCATTGTATGGTTGGACCACCCGCAATCTACAGGGACAGGGTAGGCTTCAGAGGCTAAACGAAGCTGGCACGGGCTCAATAAATTGCTATATGGGTGCAACGCAGCGAGATGCTTGTTGCTTATCCATGAAGGGACGCAACCTTGCCTCAGGTCCTCCAGGTTGCTGCGGCCCTCGTCCAGCAACCATGCTCCATACAGCAAGCACACCTCATTCCATGCGGCCTGCTCTGAGGTGCTCCTGTCCTCCTGTATCAAATTATTAACAGTTATTAGTGTGCCTCTCCAGCTCTGCAATTACCTCCTTTAAATGAACTCATGAAGCTCTGAACCCACTACTGTATTCTCTTCCCCTAAAATCTTATGCAGTTGGTTTTTTAACCCAGTGATCTGTATCTGGAGTTGCACATTATCCATGCTATTAACAATACCCGTTCCTGTACTGAACACTGGGGCTACATCGTTCCAGGTTTCTCTTCTCTGCCTCCCGGACCCCACACTATTCCCAACATTCAGACCATAAAACTGTTCTTTATCTACATTTCCATAGTCCAGTTCATAAAATTCCTGAAACATCACTTTTAACATCACTTTGTCAGTAGGGATTAACACTAACTCGTTCCCTGGACCCCTGGTGGTGGTGGGACACCTATCTACAGTCGTCTGTACCATCAGGGCCCTGGGCGGGGGCTTCCTGGTGTATGAGATGAGCTCTGTGGCGTTGATGGTGTTCGGGGGATTTGGGATCACAGACATTGGGCCTCAAACCCACACCGACAAACAATGTATTCTGGGCCTCAAACCCATGCAGACAAGACATTGGGCCTCGAACCCACACAGACAAGTCAGACATGGATCCCTTGTTTCTCCTTCCACCACTATTCCCAACACAATCTCGTATCTTTGGCTCGATTCGTTCCCATTAAGACAAAAAGAAAAGAAAAATCTTTCGCTCTGTTGGGGCTGCCCCCTCACAGGTCCTTCTCCAGTTATTCAATTTTTTCATCTTTAAATCAATTTAGCTAAGTCAAATGTCCAGCCTTTGTGATCTAATTACTGGAGTTCACACAGCAATGTCCCATCCAGGTTCAAGTTCAGCTGCACCTTGAGGTCATTTCCCTATAAATGAATTATACCTCTCCGGTAATTGCCTATTTGAAAGAAACTAAAGAACATCCATTGTGGCTTTTCTGCCCGCCCAATGGGTTAATTCATCCAGCTATTTTCCCCTTACTGTTACTGAGGGAAAACATCCACTCAAAATATAACTTAAAATATAACTTCAACATTTTACAAATGCTCAGAATAATAATACACTCTTGACAAGGTGTTGCTTTCTGCTTGTGCAGAGGGTTACCTTTTTTTTCGACAAACTCACCGACTAATGCATGGTACCACACATACCAATAGCTTACACATTACAATGGTTCTCTCTTTCATGTCTAATAGCAGCACACAGCCTTTTCTCCACTGGTTACATTCTTCAATTGGTCAGAAAATTATTATTTTAAAATACCAAATATATGTGATTCCACCATGGCCATAATGAAAGTTTGGTTTTCCCAGGTTAATTAATCTCAATTCCAAATTAATTCAAACCAATTTCAAACTAACCAGTGCCAGTTGAAAAAAAACTATAGACACACACACACTTAAAGACAAGTTACAGACCATCCACATGCTTTTAATAATTATTCACACTGAAACATCAGAGATTTTTAGTCCAGTATTTCTCCACCTGAGCCCATAAGCTGCTGTAATGTGGCCACTAACATTTGTACCGGGTCGTCGGCTGCCTTCCTGTGGCTCTGTTTTGCCTCAGCACCCTCGTAACCTGGTGTCGAAATCTCGACCTCAGAAAAGAATGACTCCGACACTTACAGCTCCGATGGAAGTTTCCCTTTTAATTTACTTGCTCGCAAGGGGTAGGTTTCACTCAGTCAAGGGCCAAATGAACACCTCCGCAATGGTACAGCTTCACAAGATATTTATACAGTAAAACCCAAGTTCTGGCCTCTCCCTGTGTATTGCTCTGTCTCACAGTCAGTGAATACAGATAAAGAGTTAATTACTATATCCTGGTCCTGACATGGTGTCGAGATATTTCCTTTTGTCAGGGTTATCGGAAAGCCAAACGGCCATTACTCCATGAGTCATAGGTAATGGGCTATCACCTGTCTTGTATTGTATCAGGATTATCCAATTTCCTGGTCAGTTTACCTGTTTGCTTCAAATGGATGAGGTAAAGGAAAGAGATAATGGCTAGAAGATAAGGGTGGGGTGACATGGAACTCCTGTAGTGTAGACAATAGGAGAGCACCATGGGGGGTTACTTGTCTCAGCATGACTTGTCTCCTAGCTGTCTGATAACCATCAGCCATCTAACAGCAGGTTTGGCTGTTCATAATAAGCTGGCTGCTAAAATGCAGAAAGTTCTGGAAGGGCCAGGACTCCATTTTAATCAAAAGGCACACAAATACCGTATGGTATCAGCTTAGATAAAAATACATTTCCACACTGGCTTCCCTCCTTTCGGGAGCCTACAATTCCAGCTCCAGTGTCCCAAAATTCCACAGTTATAACACTCTTGGGATTGACCCACATTACCTCCCTCTTGTCTCCCTGTGCCCATCGTGTTCCCAGCCTGTAGGGTGTATAAATCTGCTTTGTCTACGTTGCCAAAATCGAACTCGTAAAATTTCTTGAACATTTCTCTGAGTAGGGCCTGGTATAGCTGCTCCGTTTCCTTCGGGCACCATGCAGGTAAGTGTACTTCTGTAAGGTTTAAGATAAATGAAGCTACTGTATAGTGTACCCCCTGGTATTCCTCGATGTCACCTCTGTGACCCATACTCGCCCCCATTAGGGCAAGCAGGAGCAAGGCCCCTCTCCTCATTCGGTTCTTTCTGTGTAGGGACAAAATAGATAGCCCTGTCCTTGAGAAAAACAGTTCTCTGGCTTGGCAAAGGTGATCCAGTTCTACAATCCAACTTGAACTTTAAAATTTTAAAATTTCTAAAATCTAAACTTAACTCCCAAAAATATTTAAAACACCCTTAAAATCGTACAGTAACACTACGTACATTCGCCACCCGTCTCCGGGTGGCCAGGCTAAATCCTGTTCTGCTCCTTCCTTTTGCGGCCTCTGGGCAGCTTGCATGGCTGGATGTAAGGTGGTCTATACCACAGGACCCCGAGAACTGGGGGTTTCCCTGAGTCCCAGATGATCGGGGGAATGGCCCCTCCGGTACTACAGTACACTACCCCCTTCTGTGTAACTGCTGGGTCCATGTCCTTCCCTGTGTGTTCTGTGCAGCCTGAGGCTGCAGGCTGCGGACTCTCAGTTGGTGGCTGGTCCACCACTACCTCTCCCGTCAATCCCTCACCGCTGAAGGCTGCTGGCTGGGGAGTCCCTGTCCGTAGACTGATCCCTGATTTTGGATATTCTTTTACGGATGGCAAACCTCCCGGGGCTGAACCACTGAAACTGGGGCACTGGTGATCACGGTATAGAAACATAGAAACATAGAAAATAGGTGCAGGAGCAGGCCATTCAGCCCTTCTAGCCTGCACCGCCATTCAATGAGTTCATGGCTGAACATGAAACTTCAGTACCCCCTTCCTGCTTTCTCGCCATAACCCTTGATCCCCCGAGTAGTAAGGACTTCATCTAACTCCCTTTTGAATATATTTAGTGAATTGGCCTCAACTACTTTCTGTGGTAGAGAATTCCACAGGTTCACCACTCTCTGGGTGAAGAAGTTTCTCCTCATCTCGGTCCTAAATGGCTTACCCCTTATCCTCAGACTGTGACCCCTGGTTCTGGACTTCCCCAACATTGGGAACATTCTTTCTGCATCTAACCTGTCTAAACCCGTCAGAATTTTAAACGTTTCTATGAGGTCCCCTCTCATTCTTCTGAACTCCAGTGAATACAAGCCCAATTGATCCAATCTTTCTTGATAGGTCAGTCCCGCCATCCCGGGAATCAGTCTGGTGAACCTTTGCTGCACTCCCTCAATAGCAAGAATGTCCTTCCTCAAGTTAGGAGACCAAAACTGTACACAATACTCCAGGTGTGGCCTCACCAAGGCCCTGTACAACTGTAGCAACACCTCCCTGCCCCTGTATTCAAATCCCCTCGCTATGAAGGCCAACATGCCATTTGCTTTCTTAACCGCCTGCTGTACCTGCATGCCAACCTTCAATGACTGATGTACCATGACACCCAGGTCTCGTTGCACCTTCCCTTTTCCTAATCTGTCACCATTCAGATAAAAGTCTCTCTCTCTGTTTTTACCACCAAAGTGGATAACCTCACATTTATCCACATTATACTTCATCTGCCATGCATTTGCCCACTCACCTAACCTATCCAAGTCACTCTGCAGCCTAATAGCATCCTCCTCGCAGCTCACACTGCCACCCAACTTAGTATCATCCGCAAATTTGGAGATACTGCATTTAATCCCCTCGTCTAAATCATTAATGTACAATGTAAACAGCTGGGGCCCCAGCACAGAACCTTGCGGCACTCCACTAGTCACTGCCTGCCATTCTGAAAAGTACCCGTTTACTCCTACTCTTTGCTTCCTGTCTGACAACCAGTTCTCAATCCACGTCAGCACACTACCCCCAATCCCATGTGCTTTAACTTTGCACATTAATCTCTTGTGTGGGACCTTGTCGAAAGCCTTCTGAAAGTCCAAATATACCACATCAACTGGTTCTCCTTTGTCCACTTTACTGGAAACATCCTCAAAAAATTCCAGAAGATTTGTCAAGCATGATTTCCCTTTCACAAATCCATGCTGACTTGGACCTATCATGTCAACATTTTCCAGATGCACTGCTATGACATCCTTAATAATTGATTCCATCATTTTACCCACTACTGAGGTCAGGCTGACCGGTCTATAATTCCCTGTTTTCTCTCTCCCTCCTTTTTTAAAAAGTGGGGTTACATTGGCTACCCTCCACTCCATAGGAACTGATCCAGAGTCAATGGAATGTTGGAAAATGACTGTCAATGCATCCGCTATTTCCAAGGCCACCTCCTTAAGTACTCTAGGATGCAGGCCATCAGGCCCTGGGGATTTATCTGCCTTCAATCCCATCAATTTCCCCAACACAATTTCCCGACTAATAAAGATTTCCCTCAGTTCCTCTTCCTTACTAGACCCTCTGACCCCTTTTATATCCGGAAGGTTGTTTGTATCCTCCTTAGTGAATACCGAACCAAAGTACTTGTTCAATTGATCCGCCATTTCTTTGTTCCCCGTTATGACTTCCCCTGATTCTGACTGCAGGGGACCTACGTTTGTCTTCACCAACCTTTTTCTCTTTACATACCTATAGAAACTTTTGCAATCCGCCTTAATGTTCCCTGCAAGCTTCTTCTCGTACTCCATTTTCCCTGTCCTAATCAAACCCTTTGTCCTCCTCTGCTGAGTTCTAAATTTCTCCCAGTCCCCAGGCTCGCTGCTATTTCTGGCCAATTTGTATGCCACTTCCTTGGCTTTAATACTATCCCTGATTTCCCTAGATAGCCACGGTTGAGCCACCTTCCCCTTTTTATTTTTACGCCAGACAGGAATGTACAATTGTTGTACTTCATCCATGCGGTCTCTAAATGTCTGCCATTGCCCATCCACAGTCAACCCCCTAAGTATAATTCGCCAATCTATCCTAGCCAATTCACGCCTCATACCTTCAAAGTTACCCTTCTTTAAGTTCTGGACCATGGTCTCTGAAATTACTGTTTCATTCTCCATCCTAATGCAGAATTCCACCATATTATGGTCACTCTTCCCCAAGGGGCCTCGCACAATGAGATTGCTAATTAATCCTCTCTCATTACACAACACCCAGTCTAAGATGGCCTCCCCCCTAGTTGGTTCCTCAACATATTGGTCTAGAAAACCATCCCTTATGCACTCCAGGAAATCCTCCTCCACCGTATTGCTTCCAGTTTGGCTAGCCCAATCTATGTGCATATTAAAGTCACCCATTATAACTGCTACACCTTTATTGCATGCACCCCTAATTTCCTGTTTGATGCCCTCCCCAACATCCCTATTACTGTTTGGAGGTCTGTACACAACTCCTACTAACGTTTTTTGCCCTTTGGTGTTCTGCAGCTCTACCCATATAGATTCCACATCATCCAAGCTAATGTCTTTCCTAACTATTGCATTAATCTCCTCTTTAACCAGCAATGCTACCCCACCTCCTTTTCCTTTTATTCTATCCTTCCTGAATGTTGAATACCCCTGAATGTTGAGTTCCCAGCCCTGATCATCCTGGAGCCACGTCTCCGTAATCCCAATCACATCATATTTGTTAACATCTATTTGCACAATTAATTCATCCACCTTATTGCGGATACTCCTTGCATTAAGACACAAAGCCTTCAGGCTTGTTTTATTAACACCCTTTGTCCTTTTAGAATTTTGCTGTACAGTGGCCCTTTTTGTTCTTTGCCTTGGGTTTCTCTGCCCTACACTTTTCCTCATCTCCTTTCTGTCTTTTGCTTTTGGCTCCTTTTTGTTTCCCTCTGTCTCCCTGCATTGGTTCCCATCCCCCTGCCATATTAGTTTAAATCCTCCCCAACAGCACTAGCAAACACTCCCCCTAGGACATTGGTTCCAGTCCTGCCCAGGTGCAGACCGTCCGGTTTGTACTGGTCCCACCTCCCCCAGAACCGGTCCCAATGCCCCAGGAATTTGAATCCCTCCCTGCTGCACCACTGCTCAAGCCACGTATTCATCTGCGCTATCCTGCGATTCCTACTCTGACTATCACGTGGCACTGGTAGCAATCCCGAGATTACTACTTTTGAGGTCCTACTTTTTAATTTAGCTCCTAGCTCCTTAAATTCGTTTCGTAGGACCTCATCCCTTTTTTTGCCTATGTCGTTGGTACCAATGTGCACCACGACAACTGGCTGTTCTCCCTCCCATTTCAGAATGTCCTGCACCCGCTCCGAGACATCCTTGACCCTTGCACCAGGGAGGCAACATACCATCCTGGAGTCTCGGTTGCGGCCGCAGAAACGCCTATCTATTCCCCTCACAATTGAATCCCCTATCACTATCGCTCTCCCACTCTTTTTCTTGTCCTCCTGTGCAGCAGAGCCAGCCACGGTGCCATGAACTTGGCTGCTGCTGCCCTCCCCTGATGAGTCATTCCCCTCAACAGTACCCAAAGCGGTGTATCTGTTTTGCAGGGGGATGACCGCAGGGGACCCCTGCACTACCTTCCTTGCTCTACTCTTCCTGCTGGTCTTCCATTCCCTATCTGGCTGTGGACCCTTTCCCTGCGGTAAGACCAACTCACTACACGTGATACTCACGTCATTCTCAGCATCGTGGATGCTCCAGAGTAAATCCACCCTCAGCTCCAATTCCGTAACGCCGTGGTGTGCGGGGAGTCCTTCTTAAGGCTCTGGCTACTGGGGGTGTGTCCGAGTCCCAAATGATTGGGGGGATAGCTCCTCCAGTAATACAGTTCACCGCCCCTATCGGTGCAATCTGTGAGTCTGCAACGTCCCCTGTGGGCTTTCCACAGTCAGAGGCTGGTGGCTGAGGATCCCTGTCCCTAGAACGGTTCACTGTTCCCAATGATAGTGGGATGGAGAACAACCCAGCCTGTTCGTTCCCTGTGAAACCTTCTCGACTGTACTGGACCCCATTAGATAGAGGTGAGGCGGCTGGGTTATCTGTGTATACAATGGTGCTTGAAGTTCCAGTATCTAGCAGATAGGTCCCTGTCACGTCCTCCACCTCCATCTTAATGCATGGAAAAGGGGAGGTGCAACGAGACCTGGGTGTCATGGTACATCAGTCATTGAAGGTTGGCATGCAGGTGCAGCAGGCGGTAAAGAAAGCAAATGGCATGTTGGCCTTCATAGCGAGGGGATTTGAGTACAGGGGCAGGGAGGTGTTGCTACAGTTGTACAGGGCATTGGTGAGGCCACACCTGGAGTATTGTGTACAGTTTTGGTCTTCTAACCTGAGGAAGGACATTCTTGCTATTGAGGGAGTGCAGCGAAGGTTCACCAGACTGATTCCCGGGATGGCGGGACTGACCTATCAAGAAAGACTGGATCAACTGGGCTTGTATTCACTGGAGTTCAGAAGAATGAGAGGGGACCTCATAGAAACATTTAAAATTCTGACGGGGTTAGACTGGTTAGATGCAGGAAGAATGTTCCCAATGTTGGGGAAGTCCAGAACCAGAGGTCACAGTCTAAGGATAAGGGGCAAGCCATTTAGGACCGAGATGCGGAGGAACTTCTTCACCCAGAGAGTGGTGAACCTGTGGAATTCTCTACCACAGAAAGTTGTTGAGGCCAATTCACTAAATATATTCAAAAAGGAGTTAGATGAGGTCCTTACTACTAGGGGGATCAAGGGGTATGGCGAGAAAGCAGGAATGGGGTACTGAAGTTGAATGTTCAGCCATGAACTCATTGAATGGCGGTGCAGGCTAGAAGGGCCGAGTGGCCTACTCCTGCACCTATTTTCTATGTTTCTATGTTTCTATGTCTCTTGTGTGCATTGTATTCTCGGGGACACAGGTACACAGGGGTGCCGGTTCTCGTCATGGGTCATGTAATGTCTGTTAGCTTGTAATGTTTGTAGCTCCACACTGTGGATCTGCATGTATTATGTACTGCAAGTGCATAGTTAATCATTAAACAGAACCAGGCAGTTTCCGGAGTCTTCCGAGAGAGCTGCCTCCATGTAAAGAAGCTGTGTGTGCTGTGCTCTGTGAAAATATCACAGTTGACGACTGAGATTGGATTTTTCGGATGATTTAAAGCTAAAATTTTGTTGGTGAAGGATTCAGCCAGCTGACAGAGAGACATTGGAAGTTTCTGTCTTTGGAAAAAAGCTACAAAATCCGAGGTAAAATACAGCACATGGTGAGAACAGCTAGAGATTAAAATGGCAGGTGTAATCGGATATTTGGGAGAATATAGACAAGACCGGGAACATTTTAAAGCGTATGTGGATCGGCTAGAAATGTATTTCACTGCAAAATAATATAATCGAAGTTCCAGACAATGCAGTCCAGAACCAGGCTGTGTTGGAACGTAAGATTACATATCGAAATACTCCTCATACAACTACTGGTAGAACACCAGCAGAGTTGTTTCTCAAATGACAGCCACGAACCAGATTCTCGTTGTTAAAGCCAAATTTGGCACAGTCCGTAGAAGAGTCACAATTAAGACAGAAAGAGAATCATGATAAAGGTAGAGTAAAAGAGAGAAGTGTGAAATTAAACCAGAAGGTGAGTGTGAAAAACCATCACCATAAATGGTTAAAGTTGTTACCAGGAAGAGTGGTGAAGATATGTGGTCCTCGCACATATTTGTCAAAGATGTTTGACAATGGACAGTGTTAGGTTTGTTCATATTGATCATATTTTACCTACAGACATGGAAGGAGTTGAAGGTGGGAATGATTTTAATTATTTCTGACTCATCAGACAGTTTTGATATACCAGTTGCAAATAATAAATCCAATGTACTGGAAACAAATCCAGGAGAGAATCAGAATGAAAGTCTGAGTCCGAGTCAGGAAAACAAAGAGCCTGAAGTTAGAGTGAGTTCAAATGAAAATCAAGGAAATTCCGTGGAGGAAAACGTTCCTCAGGATGAGCCTCGAATGAGTTTAGATTCGACACCATGTTTGGAAGGTACTGTTCGAGAGCGAAGGTATCCTCTTCGAAACAGAAAACAAGTGGTGAAGTTAAATTTGTAAATATAAAAAAAAATAAGTTTATATCCTGTGTTATGTAGAAACATGAAAGTTATGTATGATGTTTGTTGTGATGGCTTCTTCATTTAGGAGGGAGAAGTGTAATGTCTGTAAGCTTGTAATGTTTGTAGCTCCACACTGTGGATGTGGACGTATTGTGTACTGCAAGTGCATAGTTAATCATTAAACAGAACCAGGCAGTTTCTGGAATCTTCCGAGAGAGCCTCCTCCATGTTAAGAAGCTGTGTGTGCTGTGCTCTGTGAATATATCACAGGTCAGGATTTGGCGGGGCGGATGGGGTTCCCCTTCCGATGGCTGTAGCTACCTTCCCTGGGCCGTCCAATACGGACCAGAGCGCGGCCACGAACTCCTCGAAGGAAGAGGGAGAGTTCTGCGCTCCAGGTCCGGGTCCGGCCTTTTGGGCAGGTGCTGGGAGTTACTTAGCTACATTATCATTCCAATGGTTCCTCCATCCCTTTCTCCAATGCCCACTTTTCTCGCATCCAAAGCAGTTATGCTTGGTGTCGGAAGTGATACCCCCTTCCTGGTGCCATTCCCTCTTTGCTTGGTGGGGCCTTAACTCATCTACCCTCCCCTTGGGTGGGTTCTCCTCTGTCCCTCGGCCGCTCCTAAAAGCCAGGGTTAGTTGCCTAATCACTGACTCCTCGGTGGCGTTGGGATCCCTAGGATCGAACCACAGCTCAGCTTTGGCCTTCACCCATGGCAAACTCTTTGCCACCAGGCTCCGGAACCAGTGAGCCTTCTCATCCCGGGTCAAGTGATCCCGGTTGAGGGTCCCACTGCAGGCACTCTTGTAGACGAGCCACAGCCTGTCTGTGAAAGCTTGTGGGGTTTCCCCTGCCTGTTGCAGTGTCCTCTCCACTCGGGAAAACGGGCTCCCATTGTTGAGGCCCATAGCCTCCAGGATTTCTTCCTGGATGGCCGCAGATATACTTTGCCCGCACTTGGTGTTTGTGGAGAGAGGCTGGTACAATCTACTTTCTCAGGAGAATAGGAGCATTTTTGCCGTTTCGGAGTCGTCGCACCCATTGATGCCTGTCGCTTGGTCTATTTCCATAAAGTGAACCGAAGGGTCCCCTTTATGGGTGAGCTTGTCCTTTATGGGTGGGTTACCATGGTTCCAGGCTGCTGGGTGCTGTGGGGGACCACGAAGTTACTTTCGAGGGGTCCTGCTGCCTCACCGAGAATGGGCGTACCGTACTTCTGCTGCCGGACCGGGCACATCGGCACCAGTCCCGGCCCTTGTCGTACTGGTGTCACTCCCACCTCACCCTGCTGCCAAGTCGCGTTACAACCCGATGTCACAGGTGGTGGTGCACCGTCCCCATCTGCCCCGCAAACTGTTCGCCCCTCCTGCTGCTAAACCGGGCTAAGCCCCAGTGCCACAGATACTGGGTGAATGTCCCTCTCCGTTCGCCCCTCCTGCTGCCAGACCGGGCTAAGCCCCAGTGCCACAGATACTGGGTGAATGTCCCTCTCCGTTCGCCCCTCCTGCTGCTAAACCGGGCTAAGCCCCAGTGCCACAGACACTGGGTGAATGTCCCTCTCCGTTCGCCCCTCCTGCTTCTAAACCGGGCTAAGCCCCGGTGCCACAGATACTGGGTGAATGTCCCTCTCCGTTCGCCCCTCCTGCTGCCAGACCGGGCTAAGCCCCAGTGCCACAGATACTGGGTGAATGTCCCTCTCCGTTCGCCCCTCCTGCTGCCAGACCGGGCTAAGCCCCAGTGCCACAGATACTGGGTGAATGTCCCTCTCCGTTCGCCCCTCCTGCTGCCAGACCGGGCTAAGCCCCGGTGCCACAGATACTGGGTGAATGTCCCTCTCCGTTCGCCCCTCCTGCTGCCAGACCGGGCTAAGCCCCAGTGCCACAGATACTGGGTGAATGTCCCTCTCCGTTCGCCCCTCCTGCTGCTAAACCGGGCTAAGCCCCAGTGCCACAGACACTGGGTGAATGTCCCTCTCCGTTCGCCCCTCCTGCTTCTAAACCGGGCTAAGCCCCGGTGCCACAGATACTGGGTGAATGTCCCTCTCCGTTCGCCCCTCCTGCTGCCAGACCGGGCTAAGCCCCAGTGCCACAGATACTGGGTGAATGTCCCTCTCCGTTCGCCCCTCCTGCTGCCAGACCGGGCTAAGCCCCAGTGCCACAGATACTGGGTGAATGTCCCTCTCCGTTCGCCCCTCCTGCTGCCAGACCGGGCTAAGCCCTGGTGCCACAGATACTGGGTGAATGGTCCTCTCCGTTCGCCCCTCCTGCTGCCAAACCGGGCTAAGCCCCGGTGCCACAGATACTGGTCGAACGGTTCCCCCTGCTCTTCCTGCCGTACTCGGGTTTATTAGGCAGAACATGTCTTTGGCCTTGGAAAGAGCAAGGCTCAGACTCTCAATTTGCTTTTGGCAGGGACCGTGGTCTCCAGTCTCGAACCCTCAGCTGCTTGCTACCTTATAAGTGGCCTGAACGTCCCTTAACTTCTCCTCCTGCGCTTTAATTATTCTGGTGAGGCGGGTGTTTACCTCCTGCAACACCAGTTCTTATCCCTTCGCTTCGGTGACCTGGTACTGAAGGTAATCCTGGCCGTTTCTATGTGTTTCCACTAACTGTACTTTTCCTTGCTTTTGCTTGCCTAACTCCTCAAATGATCACTCCCCCATGATAGCTCTGGCACTCGAGTGTTCCTCGGACTCCCTGAGGTCTGCCTCCAGAGACTCGACTTTCTTGTCCAATTGCTAGACTTGTCGGTGTAGGCAGACTAACCATATTGCTTTCTCCACAGAGCGCTTATGGTCCTTACTCTCAGTCCATTTGGCTGCAGCGTCCACAGGATGCTCAGCGCGCAATAGGTTCAGTACCATTTCTTTGTTATATTGACTTTCTTGAACATGTAAGAGGAAATCCTCTCTTCCATTTTGCTTCTTTTCTCAAAAACAGTGTCTACTGCATCACACCCTTTTGACCACGCTCCTAACTGGCTCGCCATTCTGTAGGGGGTGGTGTGCGGGGTCAGTTTGCCTCCCCTGACCCAGAGCAGTTGCGAGTCGCTCCCACTCCCTGGTTCTCAAGCCTGGATTTATTAATCAGGGTGTGATAAATTACAGCAGACAACTGTTTTGTACAAAGAAGGTATGGATTTTATTCAACAAAGCAAAGAACACAAATATACTCCAGTAAAACTGTAACATCTTACAAAAGGTTCTAAACAATGGGGAATACTTTGTTTCGGTAATAAACACAACAGAAATACCTCCCACCTCCCACTTACTCTCTAGCTAAGTTAGACTCGAGGGCAACAGAGATAATGCTCACCAATCCTTCCTTTGACAGTTAGGGCTGTTTCGATGTTTCGGGGTTCTTTGTTTATAGCCGGTTTGCCTTGCCATACCCCGGACGTGGCAGAAGACCCCTGCTGCGTATTGAAGCCAGTTGGGGCGAGTTCTTTTCTCCGATGTCGCGATGTTTCTTCCTGCGTTTTCTTGCCGTGTGCTCTCGATCTTGTTGTTCCGAAGGGCTTGGTCAGAAAAGTTCTTTCTGTGATGGTCAGAATAGAAATAGATCTCTTGGTACGATAGGCCCTTAATTATACTCTAAGAGTCTGTTTAATCTTCGCGCCAAATCTAACGTTTCTTTTGTTTAAGTTTTGCTGCCCAGCTAACTGAAACTTGATTAAGTTTTAATCTGGCATTGATAGATTTTTTTGAGTTGATGAGCTCTTGTCCATTGTGATAGCACCGCTTTTTTTGCTTCCAGAAGTCTGGCCTGAGCCAGATATTTCTATGTCTGTTGAAAAGGTGTTGGAATATGTGTGTGACATTTGGGTCCTCTGGGTGGGGTGGATAATGTTTCTTCCGTGTTTGACTGTTTAAATGCTAATGTTTTCTTGGGGCAGGTTTCTAGGGTAAACAGTTCCCAGGCAATTTGATTAGCTCTAATGTCCAAACTGGCCTTTTAGAGATTGACCCCACCCCTTTTCTTGCAGACCCAACATTCACCTTTTAAAAATCCCAAACTTGGTTAAAAACTCATAGATTTCTTCCATAAGCATTTTTGGATCCCAAACTTTCTGTTTGATAGTTCCAAATCGAATTTCCTTTCCAATGAGTCCAAACACTGAGCGGTTTCCACGAATTTTGGAATCTTGCTGTACTCGGTGGAACAGCAGAGGCTGCTCTGTCCCCATCACCTCTGTTTGCTCCACCCAGTCGGTGGGTGGAGGTGACGCAGTCCCATTTGAGGGACATTCATTGACCACTCGGTGAGGGCCAAATGTATCCTGCAGGGTCACCCAATCTAATTCATGTGGGGCCCCTGTTGTTATGTGGGTAAATTCCCAGGACCGACAAGAATAAAGAGTCAGAGAATTGCAGGAATATTTTGTGTCCCATGTTATAAAAGCTCCAATTAGTAAAATTCAGGTTTTTGGTTTGTCCAAAGGAACAGGTGCAGATGAGGTCACTTTACGAACTGTAACAATGTTTTTCTTCATCTCTCATTCGTTCAACATAAAAAGATGTAAAACCCCATGTAAATGTTACTGAGAACAGGAGCCAAGAGAGGACTTGCGTGTCTCTTATTGCAAAGTAGTAAAATCAGCTCGAAACTTCGCTCAAAAACAGGGTCATTGTAAATGTCGGAGAGATCTAGACCACCCAAAGTTCACTGAAGTAAAGCCGACCTCCAAAGGCAGATCTGAAGCCAAATCCCAATTCTTCATCCCGATATTTACAGGGTCGGCATTTCAGAGCAATACGTGGAGCTGATTTTTACATTTGTAAATTGTTAAAGTGCTCTTCGGTCACGCAGTAAAAATAAAGCTGTATAAACTTTAACCTGGGACATATTTAGCCGGATCATTGCACATTGAGCTCACTGTATTGTTTATTCCTCCTTGGGTTATGGGTGTCGCTGGCAAGGCCGGCATTTATTGCCCATCCCCAGGTGCTCTTGAGAAGATGACGGTGAGCATCAAAGTTCCTGTAATATTTTTTCGGGCCCTGCGTCTCCTTTAAGGGGCTCCGCGGCCCATTTAAAATACCGTGCATGTGTGTTTATCTATTGAAAAGCCGACTGCGTGGGACCCCTGGAGCACTGTGCAGACATGCGGCTGTGCGGCCACGGGGCTTACAGGGAACATTAGTGAGCATTCTTCTTGAACCGCTGCAGTCCGGTGGTGAAGGTATGTCCACATTGTTGTTAGGTAGGAAGTTGCAGGATCTTGACCCAGTGACGATGAAGAACAGTGAGATATGTCTTGGTGAGGAACTTGGAGGTGCTGGTGTTCACGTGCACCTGCTGCTCTTTTCCTTCTCGGTGGTGGAGGTCGTGGGTTTGGGAGGAGCTGCCGAAGAAATCCTAGGGACTTGTTGCAGTGCCCCCTGCATGTGGGAATATGCCGGTGTTACCGTGTTCAAGGTTCGGTAATCGATCGTGAGCCGCCAGCTCCCATCTGCTTTTTTAACTGACAAAATTGGTGAATTATTTGCAAAAATGTCCTGCCGTATAATGCCCTGCTGTAGCAATGTGTCCAGTGTGGTTTGTAGCGCTAACTGACTCTCAGCTGGAATGGGGCACTGTTTTACTTTAACATGGGCCGGCCCGTTAACCACCTCCTCCTGTATTGAGTGCCCACAATTGTGCTTGTGAGTAGCAAACACGGCCCGATACTGAGTTAACAGAGCTTGTGTGTTCGGGTCTGTGTGTGTGTGTAGTTATCTCGTATGTCTCAGGCTCCTCAATCACAGAAATAGTCGGGACCCCTCTGCCATGAGAATTTTGGTCTCCTAAACTGAGGAAGTTCTTGCTACTGAGGGACTGCAGTGAAGGATCATCAAACTGATTCCCAGGATGGCAGGACTGGCATATCAAGAAAGACTGGATCAACTGGGCTTGTATTCACTGGAGTTTAGAAGAATGAGAGAGGATCTCATAGAAACGTTAAAATTCTGACGGGGTTAGACAGGTTAGATGCAGGAAAAATGTTCCCAATGTTGGGGAAGTCCAGAACCAGGGGCCACAGTCTAAGGATAAGGGGTAAGCCATTTACGACCGACATGAGGAGAAACTTCTTCACCCAGAGAGTAGTGAACCTGTGGAATTCTCTACCACAGGAAGTTGTTGAGGCTAATTCACTAAATATGTTCAAAAAGGAGTTAGATGTAGTCCTTACTACTAGGGGGATCAAGGGGTATGGCGAGAAAGCAAGAATGGGGTACTGAAGTTGCATGTTCAGCCATGAACTCATTGAATGGCGGTGCAGGCTCGAAGGGCCGAATGGCCTACTCCTGCACCTATTTTCTATGCTTCTAATGTTCCCAATGTTGGAGAAATCCAGAACCAGGGGACACAGTCTAAGGATAAGGGGTAAGCCATTTAGGACTGAAATGAGGAGAAACTTCTTCACTCAGAGAGTTGTTAACCTGTGGAATTCCCTACCGCTGAGAGTATTGATGCCAGTTCATTGGATATATTCAAGAGGAAGTTAGATATGGCCATTATGGCTAAAGGGATCAAGGGGTATGGAGAGAAAGCAGGAAAGGGGTACTGAGGTGAATGATCAGCTATGATCTTATTGAATGGTGGTGCAGGCTCAAAGGACCGAATGGCCTACTCCTGCTATTTTCTATGTTTATATGTTTCTATGTTTTCTTTTCTGTACCATAGTAGATCATAATCCACAATTATACCACCCTTATCGAGTAAATCAGTAAAGACCCCATGAACCTTCCCATCACTGACTTTAAGCTAAATAGTCTTTCGCTCCTTGGACTTGTTCTATCTCCCACTTTAAATATAGGAATCACATTAGTTGTGTGCCAGTCCTCTGGCACTATTCCCTTTTATACATTTATCAATATATAATAGTGCCTCTGCTTTCTCTCCCTTTGCTTGTTTTAATATTCACAGATACAATCCATCTGGACCAGGGGTTTATACTCCCAAAGTTTGATTAGTTTATCAATCATCTCCCCTCCTTCTGTCTTAAATATCTTTGTATCTTTTTTGATCCATTCTTCTAATTTCATGTCCACATTGTTAGTCTCCCTGGTAAATACTTTACACTAACTTCCTTGGTATTTTAATCAATTCCTCTGTTTATAAAGCCAAGGATCCTGTATGCTTTTTTAACATTCTTAAAAACTTGTCTTCCACCTTCGAAGATTTCCATTCATAAAACTCCAGGGCCCAGAAATTTGAGTCCGCCACGAGAGTTGCCTTAGTAATGGGGTGGCTCGGGTTAACGGCCACTGAAAATGGTCATGGCGGTCAGAGAGAAAGATTCGTGCTGGGGATGAAAGATTTTTAGCCCAGCACTAACTCACTGTGTAACACCCTCCTGGTGGAGTTAGTGCAGGCATTTGAGGCAAAGTTGGTGTCCAGAAGCGGCGTTCCATCTTCCAACCATCTCTGGAAGCAAGGCAATAAATTCACTAGGAATTGTCGGATATTAAAAGGCCAATGTCTTCTGAACTGATCAAAATAAAATTGAAGGGAGAAAATGCAGTTTTCAGCCCTGACTGCCTTTAAAAAAAAATTAGCATTAAAAAGAAATCCCAAATGGAAGTATTTAGCTCCTAAAGCTGAATTCCCTTCCACACCTCAAAAAATGGGAAAAGTGCTTCAGCACTAATACAAATGGGTGAGCAAGCCAGGGAAGGGCACCCAGGGTCTCGCACGCAGCACTCCAGCTTTGTACAGGGGGCCAACACTGCAGGAGAGGTCCTCCGCCCACAGGGGCCAGGAGGCCCTCCAGAAAGAATGATGTGGGACCACATCACCGAGGCCGTCACTGCCAGCAGTGTCGCCCCAACCACCTGGCTCCAGTGCCCAAAGAAGCTTCATGGCCTCAGACCAGGGGTCAAAGTCAGTGACTCCATCTTCAAAAGCCATTTCCTACCAACTGATTCACCAGCCTCACACACTGCTCAATGCACGACTCCGGCCATGCTGATCACTCACCTGCAGCAATCTGCACCAATCACAAGGCACAGCTCCCATTCCTAGCCTCACCTCACCATCTGGGAAGAGACAGTGCAGGCCATTCTTGGTAGCAGCATGGCTAAGCCATTGGCCAGCTCCTGGGAAATCAATCATCCATTCCCGTAGATCCCAAACAGAGAGGGTTGGCAACCCGAAGGGTGTGAGCTGGAATAATTGCAAAATGGTTGCCCCAAATGTTCAGACTTCCCGGGAACCGACTCTCAGAGAGTTAATATTTCTAAATCCATCACATGGATGGAACAGAGTAACATTTCCATAATCAGTCAGCGACGGTATTTCTTCAACACAACGCTCCTACCTGCAGCTAAACTGTATTCAAAACCGTCTTCATAAAACACTATAAAAAGATGTGAACTCGCTGCTCAAACACCAGAAGGGACTGAGAGTCATTCAGTGCGTTCGACAGTGATCGGAGCGGACACCAAGATGCTGAGACTCTGCTTAACTGTGTCTGTCCTCTTCGGACGTCAGATCGCTGCAAAGGAACAAGATCAAGATTTGTACGATTTCTGTGGTGACTATGGCTGCCCTCAGCCCATAGAAGTGATTCAGTTCAACGTGAGTATAGTTAGCAGTTCACTGCGTTCTATGTTTGTACCTGTGGGAATGGTTTATGGCCCGTTTTTTAGTCCATAACGAGCGATGCGCCGACAGCACGTGTCCCAACCGAGAGGCCTGAGGTCGACCCGAAATTGGTCCTCGGGCCACATTAACATTTTATGGGTTACTGTCACCCCCTGCTGTGTCTCCACGGGCAGCTTGTTCATTTTACTAAGAAGAATATCGGGCCACTTGTCTCTCCAGCAGCGGCTGTAAGCTAAACCCTGGGAGTGGGGGGTTGGTGTGGCCACAGAGAGGGGGCATTGGGGCGATGGCAGGGACTGTGGAGTCGGGGAGCACTCCTGCTTCTCCTGGCTCCACTCAATCCAAGTCGGTTTCTGAAAGGAAGCTTGTAACAAGCATAAGGCACCTACTTTACATATGTAAGAGACCCAACGCATTTTTTGGGCAGCCCCCCAGGATGCTGGCGAAGCCATATCAATATTGTGACGCCTTTAATGCAGGCACAGATTGGGCCTGAGGCTTTGCACTCTGAAATTATGCCTTTTTGTCCCAGTCTTCTTCACAGAAATGCGGACCAATTTCTAACCCAGTGGAATTTCCCTGTATATATAAAGTGGGAAAAGACTCACAGGGAAACACGGTACCTGGACAATGGGTCATTAGCACTGATTCAGTGTGGGAGGCTTTTAATAATGTTCTCCATGTTTGCTTATTGAAAACCCATAAGGACCAAGGCCCATAGTGCAGGACATCACCAAGGGTGAAAGAGTGAGAGAGACAGGAAGCTGAGGCCAAGAGCCCATCATAAAATCCTAACTCTCTTTCTAGCCCAGTCCATCCAGGACATGAATACTGCTGCCACACCTGGGCACCTCGGACAGTCCTCTCAACACAGATTTGTTTCAGTAACTGTACAGTTGTGCCATGTGTTAATATCTTTTCTCTTAGAATTATGACGAGATGGAATATTTACCCGTTCAATGGATTGAAATAGAGGTTAATGGAATGGATATCAAGAGTGCACTCGCGACTGGCCTGGACAAACTACAGAATTATTCATGGTTTTTGAATGCTGCAGGTACATGAGATATTCCTTCAATGTAACAATAGAATATAAAACAACCCTTCGCTGTTTGAAATGTTTTCTTTGAAACTTCCTGTATAGAGAGACACACTGACCAAATAATGCCACCATTTTCAATCCCAAGGGTTGTGCTAGGATTGTGCCCATTGTGCCCTCCATAACTGACCCAGCCTCAGTTTGTGAGATCATTGACATGTTGCTGGTGGGCAGAAGTGCCACATGGGCTACTTCTTTGGTGCTTGCAGGCCATGTGTGCCCAGAATCTGACGAGGCTGCCCACACATGGGGGTTTGGGATACCAAGCTCATGTTCCGACTCCAGCCATGGCCCTTGAATTGTCTCTGGATAATAAAGGTTCTTTGCCAGACCTGAACCAGAGTCCACATACACCCTTGTGGAAGCCCATACTCTTCATTTCTCTCAGCTCACTGGCTGCTACTGGAATGCCGGGTCCTGACTGAGGCTCAGTTCTGTTTAGAGAAGGTTAAGAGCAGATTTGATAAAGATGTTCAAAATCATGAATGGTTTTGATAGAACAAATAAGGAGAAACAGTTTTCAGTGGCAGAAGGGTCGGTAACCAGAGGAGGCAGATTTCAGGTGATTGGCAACAGAACCAGAGGCGACACGAGGAAACATTGTGTTGTACAGAGAGTTGTTGCCTGAAAGCAGAGTGAAAGCAGATTCAATAGTAATATTCAAAAGAAAATTGGATAAATAGCTGAAGGGAAAAAATGCAGGGCTGTGGTTACGAACATGGGAGTGGATTAGTTAGAAAGCTCTACAAAGAGCGAGCCACTTTCTGTGCTGTACCATTCTATCATTCTGTGATTCAGTGTATCACATGAGTGTCTTCCACACCCCAGCACTGTCCCCCTGCCCCAACCTGTAACTTCAGACTCACCATGAGCAATGCCGCAGGTGACCTTCCAGTAGAATGCTGTAACAGTGTTTTCTCTGTCTGCAGATACAATTGTTCCTGTCTCTGCACCTTGGGGACTTCAGGGATACTTGGTAAATGGCACAATACAACAGAAATTCGGGGTATTTGTTGTACTAGTTCCTGAACTCACCAGCCCACCTGAACCAACGGATCCAACCATTAAAATAGGAATGTCACATATCGGCTGGTTCTATGTCAGGTGAGTTTAGTTGGTGATATATTGTGATTGATATTTCTTTACATCAGATACTTAGCCAACATTATTTAACCTGTAGCAAGCCTGTGATTAATGGGCTGGTCCAGTCAGGTGGGTCGTTGGCCAACATTAATCGTGTAATAAGTTGGTTCGTGTCTCATAACCTTCAGTTCCTTCCTCTGAGGACACGGCTAGACCTCCACACTCACATCACTCAGGTTCATATCGAGCACTGGACATAGCCGAGCCACAATTCCTCGGGACGCGATCCCAGGATGTGAATTCTACACTTTGTAACTAAAGTAGTTGGGCTTTTCTCTGCTGGAATGTCCCAAGAGCATAGACTTCCCTATTGTAACAATAATGGGGCTGGCTCCTGTTTTCAGACATTCTCACACACACCACATTCTGGGGGTTATTTTGACCAAAGGGTGAAAACAGGCGCTAAATGGCTGCAGTGCTAATAAGACTAACCTATTTGAAAGTCTGGATTTAGCACACAATTTGGGTCCTAATTGCTGAATGCCAAAATTTGAACTTGCTGGAGATGGTACAACACAAACCTGCAGGTTTAACACTCAAGTGCTGATTAGACACCATTTTCATGGAGCAGTATATGTGGCCTTCTCGCACCCACTTCCACTGAAGGTGTGGAGTGCTCTGGCTGGTACACAGCGGCACATTGCAGGATGGCTCAGGGACCGAGGGAGAGGGTGCAAAGGTTCTCGGATGTGGTACTGGAGACTGGGGTGGAGGAGTTCCAGAGGAGGAGGGACGTCTTGTACCCTCAGGGGGGGAAGGACATCACCTCGCCCTCCTGTCCATCTCTTCTACAGCATCTGGTGCTGCTCTGCCAGGCCTCATGTCCTCCTCCCATTCCTCGTCCAACCCAAGAGGGTGCCCTCGCAGATGACCATGACCAAGCACTCCCTTTCTCCTGGTGACTCCCATAAGGTGTCCAATAAGGTGGAGTAGCTCAGCACTTACTCATTTTAGGTGAAGTCCTCAGAAAAATTCTGGAATAAATGTTACTCAAGTGTTGGTGAGGTCTTGACAAAGTATCCCAGAAAGTCTGCTGATGTGCCTCAAAAGTTCTCTTCACAACTGCAGCAGCAATGAATTTTTGATGAGGTAACCAGGAGAGTCGATGAGGGTAGTGCATTTGATGTAGTGCATATCAATTATAGCAAGGCTTTTGATAATGTGCCACATGGCAGACTGGTCAGGAAAGTGAAAGCACATGGGATCCAGGGCAAAGTGGCAAGTTGTATCCAAAATTGGCTGAGAGGCAGGAAGCAAAATGTAATGGTTGATGGGTGTTTTTGTGACTGGAAGGCTGTTTCCAGTGGGGTTCCGCAGGGCTCAGTACCAGGTCTCATGCTTTTTGTGATTATATAACAATGATTTACACATGAATGTAGGGGGTACGATTAAGAAGTTTGCAAATTATACTAAAATTGGCTGTGTGGTTGATAATGAAGAAGAAATCTGTAGACTAAACGGTGGAACAGTGGAGGACTTTTAAGGAGCTCTTTCATAGAGCTCAACAAAAATATATTCCAGTGAAAAAGAAGGGTGGTAAGAGAAGATATAACCAGCCGTGGATAAACAAGGAAATAAAGGAGAGTATTAAATTAAAATCCAATGCATATAAGGTGGCCAAGATTAGTGGGAAACTAAAAGATTGGGAACATTTTAAACGACAGCAAAGAATGAATAATAAAGCAATAAAGAAAGGAAAGACAGATTACGAAAGTAAACTTCCGCAAAACATAAAAACAGGTAGTAAAAGCTTTTACCGATATATAAAACGGAAAAAAGTGACTGAAGTAAATGTTGGTCCCTTAGAAGATGAGAAGGGGGATTTAATAATGGGAAATGTGGAAATGGCTGAGACCTGAAACAATTATTTTGCTTCGGTCTTCACAGTGGAAGACACAAAAACCATGCCAAAAATTGCTGGTCACGGGAATGTGGGAAAGGAGGACCTTGAGACAATCACTATCACTAGGGGGTGGTGCTGGACAGGCTAATGGGACTCAAGGTAGACAAGTCCCCTGGGCCTGATGAAATGCATCCCAGGGTATTAAAAGAGATGGCGGAAGTTATAACAGTTGCATTTGTTATAATCTACCAAAATTCTCTGGAGTCTGGGGAGGTACCAGCGGATTGGAAAGCAGCTAATGTAACGCCTCTGTTTAAAAAAGGGGGAAGACAAAAGGCAGGTAACTATAGGCCAGTTAGTTTAACATCTGTAGGGGGGAAATGCTTGAAGCTATCATTAAGGAAGAAATAGCGGGACATCTGGATAGGAATAGTGCAATCAAGCAGACGCAACATGGATTCATGAAGGGGAAATCATGTTCAACTAATTTACTGGAATTCTTTGAGGATATAACGAGCATGGTGGATAGAGGTGTACCGATGGATGTGGTGTAGTTAGATTTCCAAAAGGCATTCGATAAGGTGCCACACAAAAGTTTACTGCAGAAGATAAAGGTACGCGGAGTCAGAGGAAATGTATTAGCATGGATCGAGAATTGGCTGGCTAACAGAAAGCAGAGAGTTGGGATAAATGGGTCCTTTTCGGGTTGGAAATCGGTGGTTAGTGGTGTGCCACAGGGATCGGTGCTGGGACCACAACTGTTTACAATATACATAGATGACCTGGAAGAGGGGACAGAGTGTCGTGTAACAAAATTTGCAGCTGACACAAAGATTAGTGGGAAAGCGGGTTGTGTAGAAGACACAGAGAGGTTGCAAAGAGATTTAGATCGGTTAAGTGAATGGGCTAAGGTTTGGCAGAGGGAATACAATGTCGGAAAATGTGAGGTCATCCACCTTGGGAAAAAAACAGTAAAAGGCAATATTATTTGAATGGGGAGAAATTACAACATGCTGCGGTGCAGAGGGACCTGGGGGTCCTTGTGCATGAAACGCTTTTGAGTTTACCTGCAAAACATAAAAACATTAAACGGTGCCACCCGACCTGGGTGACACTCCAGACATTTACAAGGCCCTTTTTTTTCCCCCCCCTTTTTTTTTGTTTTTTTTTGTGTTTTTCTTTTTTGGTTTTTTTTTTTGGGCACTAAATTCACAATTTTCCCCAGTGCCCCCTATAAAAGGGAAGGGGGACACTAAAAGCACCGGCAATTAAAACAAATTAAACTTAAAAAACGTAAAATCAAATTAAAATTTGGTTGCCGGGCGTGATGATGCACTCCAGTCCCTCCGGTGCCCACCTCTCGCGGAAGGCCGCGAGCGTACCGGTGGACACCGCGTGCTCCATCTCCAAGGACACCCTGGACCGGATGTAAGAGCGGAAGAGAGGCAGGCAGTCAGGTTGAACGCCCCCCTCGACCGCCCGCTGCCTGGACCGGCTGATGGCACCCTTGGCCGTGCCCAGGAGCAGTCCTACGAGGAGGCCTTCGGACCTACCCGCTCCCCTCCGCACAGGGTGCCCAAAGATCAGGAGAGTGGGACTGAAGTGCAGCCAGAATTTCAGGAGCAGCCCCTTCAAATAGTGGAACAGGGGCTGCAACCTTGTGCACTCAATAAAAACATGGAACACGGACTCCTCCAGACCGCAGAAATTGCAGGCGGCCTGGGAGTCCGTGAACCGGCTTAAAAATTTGTTGCACGGCACTGCTCCGTGCACCACCCTCCAGGCCAAGTCCCCGATGAATAGTGGGAGGACCCCTGCGTAGAGTGCCCTCCATCGGGGACCCCCGCCTCCTCCGGACAGCAAGATGGTACGCCATGGCGTGTCCGGACGGCCGGCGAGGATGGCAAAGTTGAGGGTGTGCAGGAGCAGCCCGTACAGGAAACCCCTCCGCGTGGAACTGAAAGGCACGGAGGGGATTTCCCCGAGGCGGCTCAAGTTGTGAGGCGCCGGCCCCCGAGGGAGGTTCCGGGGTTTGGCGCCGATGAGGAATTCCGTCCGGACGGGGGTCAGTTCGGACGGGATCTCCCCACGTGCTTGAGGCTACTCGATGCACCTAACGGAGTCAGGGCCCAGAGCTGTTTTTAGCGACTCGATGGCATCGGCCGCGTGGCGGACGTTGGCAGAATTTAGGCGCCGCGCCAGCGTGTCTGGCGCCATCCAGCCCGCACCTCCGCCATCGAGCAGGTCCCTGACCCTGGTCACCTCACCAGCCACAGCCCTCTCTTCCGACCGCCACATAAAGCCTCGGCCGTGGAGGTACGGATTCCCGAGCAGCGGTTCCTGCAGGACGGCCGCCACTCCAGCCGGCGGAGAGCTGCGCTTGGTGGAGACTTTGTTCCAGACCCTGATGAGTTCCCTGTAAAAGACAGGCAGCTCCCGGAGGGCGGTCCTGGCACCCCCCAAGTTCACAAACAGGAGCTGCATGTCATAATTGAGGTCGAGCTGCTGGCGGAAGAAATACCTCGCCAGAGCGCACCACCTAGGAGGGGGCTCGACGTAAAGGTATCTCTGCAGGGTCTGAAGACGGAAAGTCGCGAGCTGGGCGCTGACGCACACCAACGACTGACCGCCCTCCTCAAGCGGGAGACTCAAGACCGCAGCAGAGACCCAGTGCTTCCTGTTGTTCCAGAAGAAGTCCACCAGCTTCTTCTGTATCTTGGTGACAAACGCAGGGGGAGGGGTCAAAGTGACCAGCCGGTACCACAACATTGCGGCCACCAGCTGGTTTATGACTAGCGCTCGACCCCTGTAGGACAGCACTCGGAGCAGTCCTGTCCAGCGCCCTAGGCGAGCGGCGACCTTGGCCTCCAGCTCCTGCCAGTTCGCCGGCCAGGCTCCCTCGTCGGGGCTAAGGTAGACTCCCAGATAGAGGAGATGGGTCGTGCTCCAGGCAAAAGGCCTGAGCTCCTCCGGCAGGGAGTCCACCCGCCACTGACCCACCAGGAGTCCGGAACATTTCTCCCAGTTGATCCTGGCGGAGGACGCGGCCGAGTAAATCTCCTGGCACTCACGCATCCTCCGCAGGTCAGCGGGATCCTCTATCACGAGGAGCACGTCATCGGCGTAAGCCGAGAGGACGACCTCCACGCCCGGCCCTTGCAGAGCCAGTCCCGTCAACCTCGTCCGCAAGAGGCGCAGGAAAGGCTCCACGCAAACGGCGTATAACTGGCCGGACATGGGGCATCCCTGGCGCACCCCTCTCCTAAAGCGAAGGGGCGCCGTCAAGGACCCGTTAACCTTAATCAGACACTCCGCGGCGGCGTACAAAAGTCGGATCCGGGCGACGAAATGCGTCCCGAACCCGAAAGCGCGCAGAGTTCCGAGCAGATAGTCGTGATCCACCCTGTCGAACGCCTTCTCTTGGTCGAGGGATAGGAAGGCGACCGACAGACCAGCCTCCTGGGAACAATGGATGAGGTCCCGGACCAGATGGATGTTATCGTGCATTGTCCGGCCCGGGACCGTGTATGACTGGTCGGGGTGGATCATGTGGTCCAGCACGGCACCAAGGCGAGCAGACATCGCCCTGGCGAAGATTTTGTAGTCCGTGCTGAGGAGGGAGACCGGGCGCCAGTTCTTAAGGAGGCGGAGATCGCCCTTCTTAGGCAGCAGGACGATGACTGCCCTGCGCCAAGAGAGGGGCATCTCCCCGGTCGCCAGACTTTCCCCCAGGACCCGCGCGTAGTCGCTCCCCAGGACGTCCCAGAACGCCCTGTGGAACTCCACGGTCAGCCCGTCCAGCCCCGGGGATTTTCCCCTCGAGAGCCGGGCGAGGGCACCGGTCAGCTCCGCCAGGCTTAGCGGAGCTTCCAGATTTTCGGCGCCCTCCGGGCCGACCTTCGGCAGGTCCTCCCACAAAACTCTACGCGCTTCCTCGCTGGACGGATCCGGAGAGAACAGAGCCCCGTAATATTCACGGACCCTGTTGTTGACGCCCTCCGGATCCGAGACGAGAGAGCCGTCGTCGGCCAGCAGCGTCAAGAGCTGCTTACGGACACTCTGCCTTTTTTCCAGCGAGTAGAAGAAGGGGGAGCCGCGGTCCAGATCCCGCAGGAACCGGATCCGCGACCTCACAAACGCGCCTCGGGACCCGACGAGCTGCAGGTCCTTCAGCGCGGCCTTCTTCGCTTCGTACACCGTCCGCAGGGCCGGGTCCTGGACGACTTGACCGAGACGGGCTTCCAGGTCGAGCACCTCTTTTTCTAGGCGCCCGACTCTGGCCGCCCGCCTCTTGGTCGACCCCCTCGCGTACTCTTGACAGAAGACGCGGACGTGAGCCTTGCCCACGTCCCACCATAGCCTCAAGGAGGGGAAGCCCCCCTGCTTCCTTCTCCAGTCGGACCAGAATCGACGGAACGAGTCCTGGAACCGCACGTCCTCCAGCAGCCGGTTGTTAAAGTGCCAGTACGCGGACCCCGTCCTCGCGCGGAGCGAAGCGAGCTCCGCCCACACCAGGTGGTGGTCCGAACACGGCACCGGCCGCATGGAGGCCGCCGGGACGCAGGAAACGTACGCCCGAGACACGTAAAGGCGGTCGACTCTGGACCATCCAACTCCAGGCCTCACCCAAGTAAAGGCGCTGGAGTCGGGGTGGAGATTTCGCCAGACGTCCACCAAGTCGAAGGACCCGACCAGGTCCCTCAACTTCTCCATCGCCGTCATGCACTGCGGGGCACCGGAGCGGTCCCTCGCCTCGAGGGTGCAGTTAAAATCCCCCCCGAGGACAATGCAGTCGCCGACGTCGACGGAGCCAAGAAGAGCGGACACCTCTTCAAAGAAGCGCGTCTGCTGCGGGCCGGGATGAGGGGCGTACACGTTCACGAGATGGAGCGGCACGTCCCCCAGGCGAACCGTTACGTGCAGCAAGCGGCCTGGCACGGGCTCCTCGACCCCCAAGATCTCCGGCTGAAAATGCGGGCCCAGCAAGATGGCCACCCCACTAGAAATGGCGGTGAGGTGGCTCATGCGGACCTCTCCTTGCCATTCCAGGAGCCACGTGGCTTCGTCTCCCGGAACGGTGTGGGTTTCTTGCAGGAAGCACACCGCATATTTCCCCTCCCGCAGGAGCGAAAAATTGTCAAATCTACGGCGTGCCCCTCTGCCGCCGTTGATGTTGAGGCTGGCTATGGTTATCTTCATGGCAAAAGCATAGTGCAACCTCTACCTTAACCTATTGTGGGGGAGGGAGCGGAGTCTTTTGTTGAACTCCGCTCCCTCCGCAGCCCAGCGAGGAGTCCCTCGAGCTCGCGCAGCTCAAGGTGCTGCTCCTTTGTCAAGGGCCCGCCCGCGGCCAAGGTTTTAACGGCGGCGCGGACGGACCCCTTGATCAGCTCCGGCTCGGACCATTTTTCCAGGGCCAGTCGGGCTTGGTCGCGGCGACCCCGGCTCTGGGCCAAAAAGTCCCGGAGTTCCTTTGCAGGAATGAGGAGGGCCTCAGCGGCGGCCGCGAGCAGATCCACCGCCTCACTGGCGGTGGTCTCTAGGTCTTCACCCGCGTCCCCCACCGAGTCCCCGTCCTCCTCCGGGAGGTGGCCGCCAGCAGCCAGCCCATCGACCGCACAAGGTACGGCAAATGAACCGGCCGCTCCAACCGGCCCTGGCACTGCCCCGATCCCACCCCCAGGATCGTCGGCAGAGGAGTCCCCACTGGGCTCTTTTAAAAATGGTGCTGGGTCGGGAAATGACAGCGGAAGGGGTTCCCCCTCCGCCCCAGGAACCGGAGAACAAGGAGAGACCCGGCCATAGGAGATCCCCAGGCTCCCCAAGTGCACCAGCTCCAAAGTAAGGGGCGAGGGTGGGTGTTCCTCCCCCTCCCCGCTGCCACCCCCCGGCCCAGCATCTACAGTTTCATTAAAAACAGTTTGTGTTTCTGCCGGGTCGAGCGACTCCCGGGGGAAGTTGGGTATTGGCTGGGCGGGCTCAGGTTCGGCCTTTTCGGCCCCGCCCGCCTCAGTCCCCGGGACGCCCGGCCCGGCGGCTACGCATTCCTCCGCGGTCCCCACGCCCCCCACGACAGGCAGATCTTCCACTCCATCCCCAGGAGGCAGCGGCTGGGCAGCCTCGACTGCCTCACCCTCCCCGGGGACAGACTCTTCGCGCCTGCAGCGCAATTTGGGAGCGCTGGTGGGGGACGCGGGACACGCGGCGGGCACCGACTCCTCCGCGGAGGGATGTTGTTCCCCCTCCGCCTCATCGGAGCCGTGCCTCCTTTTGTTCCTGGGGGTGCGCGGAGGCAGGGAGACCCCCATGTCTGCCGAGGCCTCCCGCTCCGCCCCCCCCTTTTCCTTTCCTTTCCCGCGCCCGGGCCCCTCTGTGGTGTTATTCAAGGGCTCGGGCACGGGCTCGGGGGAACCACGCGCTCGCCGGTGACTGGGTTGGGCTGAGCGCGGTGGTCAAATTATCTGGCGCACCGAGGGGACCCGCCTCGAGATGTTTCGCCTTCTTCCGCGCCTTCTTTCCGGTCGGACGCTCTCCCTCCCCCCCGCCGGAGGCCCTGAAAACAAAGGCCTCCGACGATGCCCGCGCACCCATGGCTCCCGGCACGCGGACGCAACTAGGGGGAGGGGTGGCGGCGGCGCCAGCCTTGGCCGCCTTCGGTGCTTTGGCGGCCTTGGAGGCGGGGCAGTTCTTACGAACATGCCCCACCTCCCTGCAGGCATGGCACCGCACGCCGTCCGACGTCCAGAAGACGCGGTAGGCAGTCCCCTCGTGCACCACATTAAAATTCCCCTCCGTCGTGTCCTCCCGCGCCAGCCGGACAAAGAGCTGGCGGCGGAAGGAGAACACGTGGCGCAGGCTGTTCTCCCTGAGGCCGAGCGGTATGGGGTTGATCCCTGACCTTACCTCCCCCAGTTGTTGTAGGTGAGGGAGGAGGAGCTCAGCGGGAACAAAGGGCGGGACGTTCGAAATGATGACCCTCTGCGCGGTGGCCTCGAGAGGGTCCACCGGCAGGAACGTCCCGCCCACCGTGAGCCCCTTTTCGAGGGCCAGGGACACCGCCCGCTCCGACCCCAGGAAGAACACGGCCTTCCCAGACATCTTGGAGGCTGCGACAATGGCCGAGGGGCCGACTACCCCAGCCATCGCCCGCACGCACTCCTCGATGGTCATTGTGGGGTGAGTGTAGCTCTTGACCCCGTGTTTTTTAGCAATGAGTCTGAAAGGTGGCAGGGCAGCGGGTGGCGCAGGAGGGGCCGTGGAAGCGGTTGCCACCTGCGCATATGTCTTCGCTGGCCCTGCCACCGGCGTGGATGGGGTCGCCATCACGGGGTCCCTTTAAGGGCTACACCCACCCCAAAGTCACAGGCCTTAATGGTCTTTAATGGCCTCGTATATTAACTGAGCAGAGGAGCCCTTAACGAGGCACCTCTCCCCTCGTTGACAATTGGGGAGAGGCCTTGCTCCCTCTGCTCAGTTGTCTTAATTGGGTTTTTTTTTTGTAAATTTGGAAGGGAAGAGGCCTCAGAGAGAGAGGGGAGAAACAGAGTAGCAGAGAAAGAGAGAGGGGGGTGGGAAGGGGGGGGGACTGCGAGGGCAGGTCTCCCCTCGCAGCTGTGGGTGGGTGCACTCCCCAGATCGCAAAACACAAAAGTCTTTGGGGTGGTCTTCAGGTGGGGGGAGAAGATGTCTTCACCTGGGGTAGCTGGAGCCACCAGGCACTCCCAACGATCTTTAATTGGGTGATTAAGAAAAACAACAATCTTCAGCCTGGTAGCTCCAGCTATCCCAGGCTAGGCAATTGGGGGGGGGGGTGGGGGGGGTTCCAATTGTGGGGGGGGCCCAGTTGTAAGCACGGCCCCCACGCACACTACCACACACACACACACCCCCCGCGATGTTCCGGCCCTCAGTGGTCTTCTTTCCTCCCCCCACCGATACAACAAAGTCTGTTTGGGGAAATGCACCCACACCCACCTGTAGAATGTAGAGTCTCCCTCCTTCCACACTGGATGTTGTTGTTCTTTTCCCCCTCTCTCCAACTCTTTGCAGAATGGTAATAAAGATGTTAAAGTTTTCTGTTCTCCTCCTCTCCCTCTGGATAGAAGTTGGTGTTGAAGCCCCTTCCTTCCTTCTTTTCCTGGGCTGGTCTCAGGGCTCTCCAGGCAGGAGCTCAAGTTGCTAGCAGCTCCACTCACTGCTCACAGCTCCAACTGAGCAGGACACGCCTCCACAGCTCCACGATTGGTCCCTTGTGCATGAAACTCTTTTTGGAGTTCACCTGCAAAACATAAAACATTAAACGGTGCCACCCGACCTGGGTGACACTCCAGACATTTACAAGGCCCTTTTTTTCCCCCCTTTTTTGTTATTTTTTGTGTTTTTCCTTTTTTTTTTTTGTTTTTTTTTTGGGCACTAAAATCACAATTTTTCCCCAGTGCCCCCTATAAAAGGGAAGGGGACACTAAAAGCACCGGCAATTAAAAACAAATTAACTTTAAAACGTAAAATCAAATTAAAATTTGGTTGCCGGGCGTGATGATGCACTCCAGTCCCTCCGGTGCCCACCTCTCGCGGAAGGCCGCGAGCGTACCGGTGGACACCGCGTGCTCCATCTCCAAGGACACCCTGGACCGGATGTAAGAGCGGAAGAGAGGCAGGCAGTCAGGTTGAACGACCCCCTCGACCGCCCGCTGCCTGGACCGGCTGATGGCACCCTTGGCCGTGCCCAGGAGCAGTCCTACGAGGAGGCCTTCGGACCTACCCGCTCCCCTCCGCACAGGGTGCCCAAAGATCAGGAGAGTGGGACTGAAGTGCAGCCAGAATTTCAGGAGCAGCCCCTTCAAATAGTGGAACAGGGGCTGCAACCTCGTGCATTCAATAAAAACATGGAACACGGACTCCTCCAGACCGCAGAAATTGCAGGCGGCCTGGGAGTCCGTGAACCGGCTTAAAAATTTGTTGCACGGCACTGCTCCGTGCACCACCCTCCAGGCCAAGTCCCCGATGAATAGTGGGAGGACCCCTGCGTAGAGTGCCCTCCATCGGGGACCCCCGCCTCCTCCGGACGGCAAGATGGTACACCATGGCGTGTCCGGACGGCCGGCGAGGATGGCAAAGTTGAGGGTGTGCAGGAGCAGCCCGTACAGGAGACCCCTCCGCACGGAACTGAAAGGCACGGAGGGGATTTCCCCGAGGCGGCTCAAGTTGTGAGGCGCCGGCCCCCGAGGGAGGTTCCGGGGTTTGGCGCCGATGAGGAATTCCGTCCGGACGGGGGTCCGTCCGGACGGGGGTCAGTTCGGACGGGATCTCCCCACGTGCTTGAGCCTCCTCGATGCACCTAATGGAGTCAGGGCCCAGAGCTGTTTTTAGCGACTCGATGGCATCGGCCGCGTGGCGGACGTTGGCAGAATTTAGGCGCCGCGCCAGCGTGTCTGGCGCCATCCAGCCCGCTCCTCCGCCATCGAGCAGGTCCCTGACCCTGGTCACCTCACCAGCCACAGCCCTCTCTTCCAACCGCCACATAAAGCCTCGGCCGTGGAGGTACGGATTCCCGAGCAGCGGCTCCTGCAGGACGGCCGCCACTCCAGCCGGCGGAGAGCTGCGCTTGGTGGAGACTTTGTTCCAGACCCTGATGAGTTCCCTGTAAAAGACAGGCAGCTCCCGGAGGGCGGTCCTGGCACCCCCCAAGTTCACAAACAGGAGCTGCGTGTCATAATTGAGGTCGAGCTGCTGGCGGAAGAAATACCTCGCCAGAGCACACCACCTAGGAGGGGGCTCGACGTAAAGGTATCTCTGCAGGGTCTGAAGACGGAAAGTCGCGAGCTGGGCGCTGACGCACACCAACGACTGACCGCCCTCCTCAAGCGGGAGACTCAAGACCGCGGCAGAGACCCAGTGCTTCCTGTTGTTCCAGAAGAAGTCCACCAGCTTCTTCTGTATCTTGGCGACAAACGCAGGGGGAGGGGTCAAAGTGACCAGCCGGTACCACAGCATTGCGGCCACCAGCTGGTTTATGACTAGCGCTCGACCCCTGTAGGACAACACTCGGAGCAGTCCTGTCCAGCGCCCTAGGCGAGCGGCGACCTTGGCCTCCAGCTCCTGCCAGTTCGCCGGCCAGGCTCCCTCGTCGGGGCTAAGGTAGACTCCCAGATAGAGGAGATGGGTCGTGCTCCAGGCAAAAGGCCTGAGCTCCTCCGGCAGGGAGTCCACCCGCCACTGACCCACCAGGAGTCCGGAACATTTCTCCCAGTTGATCCTGGCGGAGGACTCGGCCGAGTAAATCTCCTGGCACTCACGCATCCTCCGCAGGTCAGCGGGATCCTCTATCGCGAGGAGCACGTCATCGGCGTAAGCCGAGAGGACGACCTCCACGCCCGGCCCTTGCAGAGCCAGTCCCGTCAACCTCGTCCGCAAGAGGCGCAGGAAAGGCTCCACGCAAACGGCGTATAACTGGCCGGACATGGGGCATCCCTGGCGCACCCCTCTCCTAAAGCGAAGGGGCGCCGTCAAGGACCCGTTAACCTTAATCAGACACTCCGCGGCGGCGTACAAAAGTCGGATCCGGGCGACGAAATGCATCCCGAACCCGAAAGCGCGCAGAGTTCCGAGCAGATAGTCGTGATCCACCCTGTCGAACGCCTTCTCTTGGTCGAGGGATAGGAAGGCGACTGACAGACCAGCCTCCTGGGAACAATGGATGAGGTCCCGGACCAGATGGATGTTATCGTGGATTGTCCGGCCCGGGACCGTGTATGACTGGTCGGGGTGGATCATGTGGTCCAGCACGGCACCAAGGCGAGCAGACATCGCCCTGGCGAAGATTTTGTAGTCCGTGCTGAGGAGGGAGACCGGGCGCCAGTTCTTAAGGAGGCGGAGATCGCCCTTCTTAGGCAGCAGGACGATGACTGCCCTGCGCCAAGAGAGGGGCATCTCCCCGGTCGCCAGACTTTCCCCCAGGACCCGCGCGTAGTCGCTCCCCAGGACGTCCCAGAACGCCCTGTGGAACTCCACGGTCAGCCCGTCCAGCCCCGGGGATTTTCCCCTCGAGAGCCGGGCGAGGGCACCGGTCAGCTCCGCCAGGCTTAGCGGAGCTTCCAGATTTTCGGCGCCCTCCGGGCCGACCTTCGGCAGGTCCTCCCACAAAACTCTACGCGCTTCCTCGCTGGACGGATCCGGAGAGAACAGAGCCCCGTAATATTCACGGACCCTGTTGTTGACGCCCTCCGGATCCGAGACGAGAGAGCCGTCGTCGGCCAGCAGCGTCAAGAGCTGCTTACGGACACTCTGCCTTTTTTCCAGCGAGTAGAAGAAGGGGGAGCCGCGGTCCAGATCCCGCAGGAACCGGATCCGCGACCTCACGAACGCGCCTCGGGACCCGACGAGCTGCAGGTCCTTCAGCGCGGCCTTCTTCGCTTCGTACACCGTCCGCAGGGCCGGGTCCTGGACGACTTGACCGAGACGGGCTTCCAGGTCGAGCACCTCTTTTTCTAGGCGCCCGACTCTGGCCGCCCGCCTCTTGGTCGACCCCCTCGCGTACTCTTGACAGAAGACGCGGACGTGAGCCTTGCCCACGTCCCACCATAGCCTCAAGGAGGGGAAGCCCCCCTGCTTCCTTCTCCAGTCGGACCAGAATCGACGGAACGAGTCCTGGAACCGCACGTCCTCCAGCAGCCGGTTGTTAAAGTGCCAGTACGCGGACCCCGTCCTCGCGCGGAGCGGAGCGAGCTCCGCCCACACCAGGTGGTGGTCCGAACACGGCACCGGCCGCATGGAGGCCGCCGGGACGCAGGAAACGTACGCCCGAGACACGTAAAGGCGGTCGACTCTAGACCATCCAACTCCAGGCCTCACCCAAGTAAAGGCGCTGGAGTCGGGGTGGAGATTTCACCAGACGTCCACCAAGTCGAAGGACCCGACCAGGTCCCTCAACTTCTCCATCGCCGTCATGCACTGCGGGGCACCGGAGCGGTCCCTCGCCTCGAGGGTGCAGTTAAAATCCCCCCCGAGGACAATGCAGTCGCCGACGTCGACGGAGCCAAGAAGAGCGGACACCTCTTCAAAGAAGCGCGTTTGCTGCGGGCCGGGATGAGGGGCGTACACGTTCACGAGATGGAGCGGCACGTCCCCCAGGCGAACCGTTACGTGCAGCAAGCGGCCCGGCACGGGCTCCTCGACCCCCAAGATCTCCGGCTGAAAATGCGGGCCCAGCAAGATGGCCACCCCACTAGAAATGGCGGTGAGGTGGCTCATGCGGACCTCTCCTTGCCATTCCAGGAGCCACGTGGCTTCGTCTCCCGGAACGGTGTGGGTTTCTTGCAGGAAGCACACCGCATATTTCCCCTCCCGCAGGAGCGAAAAATTGTCAAATCTACGGCGTGCCCCTCTGCCGCCGTTGATGTTGAGGCTGGCTATGGTTATCTTCATGGCAAAAGCATAGTGCAACCTCTACCTTAACCTATTGTGGGGGAGGGAGCGGAGTCTTTTGTTGAACTCCGCTCCCTCCGCAGCCCAGCGAGGAGTCCCTCGAGCTCGCGCAGCTCAAGGTGCTGCTCCTTTGTCAAGGGCCCGCCCGCGGCCAAGGTTTTAACGGCGGCGCGGACGGACCCCTTGATCAGCTCTGGCTCGGACCATTTTTCCAGGGCCAGTCGGGCTTGGTCGCGGCGACCCCGGCTCTGGGCCAAAAAGTCCCGGAGTTCCTTTGCAGGAATGAGGAGGGCCTCAGCGGCGGCCGCGAGCAGATCCACCGCCTCACTGGCGGTGGTCTCTAGGTCTTCACCCGCGTCCCCCACCGAGTCCCCGTCCTCCTCCGGGAGGTGGCCGCCAGCAGCCAGCCCATCGACCGCACAAGGTACGGCAAATGAACCGGCCGCTCCAACCGGCCCTGGCACTGCCCCGATCCCACCCCCAGGATCGTCGGCAGAGGAGTCCCCACTGGGCTCTTTTAAAAATGGTGCTGGGTCGGGAAATGACAGCGGAAGGGGTTCCCCCTCCGCCCCAGGAACCGGAGAACAAGGAGAGACCCGGCCATAGGAAATCCCCAGGCCCTCCAAGTGCTCCAGCTCCAAAGTAAGGGGCGAGGATGGGTGTTCCTCCCCCTCCCCGCTGCCACCCCCCGGCCCAGCATCTACAGTGTCATTAAAACCAATAAATTGTTTTTCTGCCGGGTCGAGCGACTCCCGGGGGAAGTTGGGTATTGGCTGGGCGGGCTCAGGTTCGGCCTTTTCGGCCTCGCCCGCCTCAGTCCCCGGGACGCCCGGCCCGGCGGCTACGCATTCCTCCACGGTCCCCACGCCCCCCACGACAGGCAGATCTTCCATGCCATCCCCAGGAGGCAGCGGCTGGGCAGCCTCGACTGCCTCACCCTCCCCGGGGACAGACTCTTCGCGCCTGCAGCGCAATTTGGGAGCGCTGATGGGGGACGCGGGACACGCGGCGGGCACCGACTCCTCCGCGGAGGGATGTTGTTCCCCCTCCGCCTCATCGGAGCCGCGCCTCCTTTTGTTCCTGGGGGTGCGCGGAGGCAGGGAGACCCCCATGTCTGCCGAGGCCTCCCGCTCCGCCCCCCCCTTTTCCTTTCCTTTCCCGCGCCCGGGCCCCTCTGTGGTGTTATTCATGGGCTCGGGCACGGGCTCTGGGCACCACGCGCTCGCCGGTGACTGGGTTGGGCTGAGCGCGGTGGTCAAATTATCTGGCGCACCGAGGGGACCCGCCTCTAGATGTTTCGCCTTCTTCCGCGCCTTCTTTCCGGTCGGACGCTCTCCCTCCCCCCCGCCGGAGGCCCTGAAAACAAAGGCCTCCGACGATGCCCGCGCACCCATGGCTCCCGGCACGCGGACGCAACTTGGGGGAGGGGTGGCGGCGGCGCCAGCCTTGGCCGCCTTCGGTGGTTTGGCGGCCTTGGAGGCGGGGCAGTTCTTACGAACATGCCCCACCTCCCTGCAGGCATGGCACCGCACGCCGTCCGACGTCCAGAAGACGCGGTAGGCAGTCCCCTCGTGCACCACATTAAAATTTCCCTCCGTCGTCTCCTCCCGCGCCAGCCGGACAAAGAGCTGGCGGCGGAAGGAGAACACGTGGCGCAGGCTGTTCTCCCTGAGGCCGAGCGGTATGGGGTTGATCCCCGACCTTACCTCCCCCAGTTGGTGTAGGTGAGGGAGGAGGAGCTCAGCGGGAACAAAGGGCGGGACGTTTGAAATGATGACCCTCTGCGCGGTGGCCTCGAGAGGGTCCACCGGCAGGAACGTCCCGCCCACCGTGAGCCCCTTTTCAAGGGCCAGGGACAACGCCCGCTCCGACCCCAGGAAGAACACGGCCTTCCCAGACATCTTGGAGGCTGCGACAATGGCCGAGGGGCCGACTACCCCAGCCATCGCCCGCACGCACTCCTCGATGGTCATTGTGGGGTGAGTGTAGCTCTTGACCCCGTGTTTTTTAGTAATGAGTCTGAAAGGTGGCAGGGCAGCGGGTGGCGCAGGAGGGGCCGTGGAAGCGGTTGCCACCTGCGCATACGTCCTTGCTGGCCCTGCCACCGGCGTGGATGGGGTCGCCATCACGGGATCCCTTTAAGGGCTACACCCACCCCAAAGTCACAGGCCTTAATGGTCTTTAATGGCCTCGTATATTAACTGAGCAGAGGAGCCCTTAACGAGGCACCTCTCCCCTCGTTGACAATTGGGGAGAGGCCTTGCTCCCTCTGCTCAGTTGTCTTAATTGGGTTTTGTTTTTTAAAAATTAGGAAGAAAAGGGGCCTCAGAGAGAGAGGGGAGAAACAGAGGGTAACGGAGAAAGAGAGAGGGGGGTGGGAAGGGGGGGGGGCTGCGAGGGCAGGTCTCCCCTCGCAGCTGTGGGTGGGTGCACTCCCCAGATGGCAAAACAAAAAGTCTTTGGGGTGGTCTTCAGGTGGGGGGAGAAGATGTCTTCACCTGGGGTAGCTGGAGCCACCAGTCACTCCCAACGATCTTTAATTGGGTGATTAAGAAAAACAACAATCTTCAGCCTGGTAGCTCCAGCTATCCCAGGCTAGGCAATTGGGGGGGGGGGTGGGGGGGGGTTCCAATTGTGGGGGGGACCCAGTTGTAAGCACGGCCCCCACGCACACTACCACACACACACACACCCCCCGCGATGTTCCGGCCCTCAGTGGTCTTCTTTCCTCCCCCCACCGATACAACAAAGTCTGTTTGGGGAAATGCACCCACACCCACCTGTAGAATGTAGAGTCTCCCTCCTTCCACACTGGATGTTGTTGTTCTTTTCCCCCTCTCTCCAACTCTTTGCAGAATGGTAATAAAGATGTTAAAGTTTTCTGTTCTCCTCCTCTCCCTCTGGATAGAAGTTGGTGTTGAAGCCCCTTCCTTCCTTCTTTTCCTGGGCTGGTCTCAGGGCTCTCCAGGCAGGAGCTCAAGTTGCTAGCAGCTCCACTCACTGCTCACAGCTCCAACTGAGCAGGACACGCCTCCACAGCTCCACGATTGGTCCCTTGTGCATGAAACTCTTTTGAGTTTACCTGCAAAACATAAAGACATTAAACGGTGCCACCCGACCTGGGTGACACTCCAGACATTTACAAGGCCCTTTTTTTCCCCCCTTTTTTTTTGTTTTTTTTTGTGTTTTTCTTTTTTTGGTTTTTTTTTGGGCACTAAAATCACAATTTTTCCCCAGTGCCCCCTATAAAAGGGAAGGGGACACTAAAAGCACCGGCAATTAAAACAAATTAACTTTAAAACGTAAAATCAAATTAAAATTTGGTTGCCGGGCGTGATGATGCACTCCAGTCCCTCCGGTGCCCACCTCTCGCGGAAGGCCGCGAGCGTACCAGTGGACACCGCGTGCTCCATCTCCAAGGACACCCTGGACCGGATGTAAGAGCGGAAGAGAGGCAGGCAGTCAGGTTGAACGACCCCCTCGACCGCCCGCTGCCTGGACCGGCTGATGGCACCCTTGGCCGTGCCCAGGAGCAGTCCTACGAGGAGGCCTTCGGACCTACCCGCTCCCCTCCGCACAGGGTGCCCAAAGATCAGGAGAGTGGGACTGAAGTGCAGCCAGAATTTCAGGAGCAGCCCCTTCAAATAGTGGAACAGGGGCTGCAACCTCGTGCATTCAATAAAAACATGGAACACGGACTCCTCCAGACCGCAGAAATTGCAGGCGACCTGAGAGTCCGTGAACCGGCTTAAAAATTTGTTGCACGGCACTGCTCCGTGCACCACCCTCCAGGCCAAGTCCCCGATGAATAGTGGGAGGACCCCTGCGTAGAGTGCCCTCCATCGGGGACCCCCGCCTCCTCCGGACGGCAAGATGGTACGCCATGGCGTGTCCGGACGGCCGGCGAGGATGGCAAAGTTGAGGGTGTGCAGGAGCAGCCCGTACAGGAAACCCCTCCGCGCGGAACTGAAAGGCACGGAGGGGATTTCCCCGAGGCGGCTCAAGTTGTGAGGCGCCGGCCCCCGAGGGAGGTTCCGGGGTTTGGCGCCGATGAGGAATTCCGTCCGGACGGGGGTCAGTTCGGACGGGATCTCCCCACGTGCTTGAGCCTCCTCGATGCACCTAACGGAGTCAGGGCCCAGAGCTGTTTTTAGCGACTCGATGGCATCGGCCGCGTGGCGGACGTTGGCAGAATTTAGGCGCCGCGCCAGCGTGTCTGGCGCCATCCAGCCCGCTCCTCCGCCATCGAGCAGGTCCCTGACCCTGGTCACCTCACCAGCCACAGCCCTCTCTTCCGACCGCCACATAAAGCCTCGGCCGTGGAGGTACGGATTCCCGAGCAGCGGTTCCTGCAGGACGGCCGCCACTCCAGCCGGCGGAGAGCTGCGCTTGGTGGAGACTTTGTTCCAGACCCTGATGAGTTCCCTGTAAAAGACAGGCAGCTCCCAGAGGGCGGTCCTGGCACCCCCCAAGTTCACAAACAGGAGCTGCGTGTCATAATTGAGGTCGAGCTGCTGGCGGAAGAAATACCTCGCCAGAGCACACCACCTAGGAGGGGGCTCGACGTAAAGGTATCTCTGCAGGGTCTGAAGACGGAAAGTCGCGAGCTGGGCGCTGATGCACACCAACGACTGACCGCCCTCCTCAAGCGGGAGACTCAAGACCGCGGCAGAGACCCAGTGCTTCCTGTTGTTCCAGAAGAAGTCCACCAGCTTCTTCTGTATCTTGGCGACAAACGCAGGGGGAGGGGTCAAAGTGACCAGCCGGTACCACAGCATTGCGGCCACCAGCTGGTTTATGACTAGCGCTCGACCCCTGTAGGACAGCACTCGGAGCAGTCCTGTCCAGCGCCCTAGGCGAGCGGCGACCTTGGCCTCCAGCTCCTGCCAGTTCGCCGGCCAGGCTCCCTCGTCGGGGCTAAGGTAGACTCCCAGATAGAGGAGATGGGTCGTGCTCCAGGCAAAAGGCCTGAGCTCCTCCGGCAGGGAGTCCACCCGCCACTGACCCACCAGGAGTCCGGAACATTTCTCCCAGTTGATCCTGGCGGAGGACGCGGCCGAGTAAATCTCCTGGCACTCACGCATCCTCCGCAGGTCAGCGGGATCCTCTACCGCGAGGAGCACGTCATCGGCGTAAGCCGAGAGGACGACCTCCACGCCCGGCCCTTGCAGAGCCAGTCCCGTCAACCTCGTCCGCAAGAGGCGCAGGAAAGGCTCCACGCAAACAGCATATAACTGGCCGGACATGGGGCATCCCTGGCGCACCCCTCTCCTAAAGCGAAGGGGCGCCGTCAAGGACCCGTTAACCTTAATCAGACACTCTGCGGCGGCGTACAAAAGTCGGATCCGGGCGACGAAATGTGTCCCGAACCCGAAAGCGCGCAGAGTTCCGAGCAGATAGTCGTGATCCACCCTGTCGAACGCCTTCTCTTGGTCGAGGGATAGGAAGGCGACCGACAGACCAGCCTCTTGGGAACAATGGATGAGGTCCCGGACCAGATGGATGTTGTCGTGGATTGTCCGTACGGGACCGTGTATGACTGGTCGGGGTGGATCATGTGGTCCAGCACGGCACCAAGGCGAGCAGACATCGCCCTGGCGAAAATTTTGTAGTCCGTGCTGAGGAGGGAGACCGGGCGCCAGTTCTTAAGGAGACGGAGATCGCCCTTCTTAGGCAGCAGGACGATGACTGCCCTGCGCCAAGAGAGGGGCATCTCCCCGGTCGCCAGACTTTCCCCCAGGACCCGCGCGTAGTTGCTCCCCAGGACGTCCCAGAACGCCCTGTGGAACTCCACGGTCAGCCCGTCCAGCCCCGGGGATTTTCCCCTCGAGAGCCGGGCGAGGGCACCGGTCAGCTCCGCCAGGCTTAGCGGAGCTTCCAGATTTTCGGCGCCCTCCGGGCCGACCTTCGGCAGGTCCTCCCACAAAACTCTACGCGCTTCCTCGCTGGACGGATCCGGAGAGAACAGAGCCCCGTAATATTCACGGACCCTGTTGTTGACGCCCTCCGGATCCGAGACGAGAGAGCCGTCGTCGGCCAGCAGCGTCAAGAGCTGCTTACGGACGCTCTGCCTTTTTTCCAGCGAGTAGAAGAAGGGGGAGCCGCGGTCCAGATCCCGCAGGAACCGGATCCGCGACCTCACGAACGCGCCTCGGGACCCGACGAGCTGCAGGTCCTTCAGCGCGACCTTCTTCGCTTCGTACACCGTCCGCAGGGCCGGGTCCTGGACGACTTGACCGAGACGGGCTTCCAGGTCGAGCACCTCTTTTTCTAGGCGCCCGACTCTGGCCGCCCGCCTCTTGGTCGACCCCCTCGCGTACTCTTGACAGAAGACGCGGACGTGAGCCTTGCCCACATCCCACCATAGCCTCAAGGAGGGGAAGCCCCCCTGCTTCCTTCTCCAGTCGGACCAGAATCGACGGAACGAGTCCTGGAACCGCACGTCCTCCAGCAGCCGGTTGTTAAAGTGCCAGTACGCGGACCCGGTCCTCGCGCGGAGCGAAGCGAGCTCCGCCCACACCAGGTGGTGGTCCGAACACGGCACCGGCCGCATGGAGGCCGCCGGGACGCAGGAAACGTACGCCCGAGACACGTAAAAGCGGTCGACTCTAGACCATCCAACTCCAGGCCTCACCCAAGTAAAGGCGCTGGAGTCGGGGTGGAGATTTCGCCAGACGTCCACCAAGTCGAAGGACCCGACCAGGTCCCTCAACTTCTCCATCGCCGTCATGCACTGCGGGGCACCGGAGCGGTCCCTCGCCTCGAGGGTGCAGTTAAAATCCCCCCCGAGGACAATGCAGTCGCCGACGTCGACGGAGCCAAGAAGAGCGGACACCTCTTCAAAGAAGCGCGTCTGCTGCGGGCCGGGATGAGGGGCGTACACGTTCACGAGATGGAGCGGCACGTCCCCCAGGCGAACCGTTACGTGCAGCAAGCGGCCTGGCACGGGCTCCTCGACCCCCAAGATCTCCGGCTGAAAATGCGGGCCCAGCAAGATGGCCACCCCACTAGAAATGGCGGTGAGGTGGCTCATGCGGACCTCTCCTTGCCATTCCAGGAGCCACGTGGCCTCGTCTCCCGGAACGGTGTGGGTTTCTTGCAGGAAGCACACCGCATATTTCCCCTCCCGCAGGAGCGAAAAATTGTCAAATCTACGGCGTGCCCCTCTGCCGCCGTTGATGTTGAGGCTGGCTATGGTTATCTTCATGGCAAAAGCATAGTGCAACCTCTACCTTAACCTATTGTGGGGGAGGGAGCGGAGTCTTTTGTTGAACTCCGCTCCCTCCGCAGCCCAGCGAGGAGTCCCTCGAGCTCGCGCAGCTCAAGGTGCTGCTCCTTTGTCAAGGGCCCGCCCGCGGCCAAGGTTTTAACGGCGGCGCGGACGGACCCCTTGATCAGCTCTGGCTCGGACCATTTTTCCAGGGCCAGTCGGGCTTGGTCGCGGCGACCCCGGCTCTGGGCCAAAAAGTCCCGGAGTTCCTTTGCAGGAATGAGGAGGGCCTCAGCGGCGGCCGCGAGCAGATCCACCGCCTCACTGGCGGTGGTCTCTAGGTCTTCACCCGCGTCCCCCACCGAGTCCCCGTCCTCCTCCGGGAGGTGGCCGCCAGCAGCCAGCCCATCGACCGCACAAGGTACGGCAAATGAACCGGCCGCTCCAACCGGCCCTGGCACTGCCCCGATCCCACCCCCAGGATCGTCGGCAGAGGAGTCCCCACTGGGCTCTTTTAAAAATGGTGCTGGGTCGGGAAATGACAGCGGAAGGGGTTCCCCCTCCGCCCCAGGAACCGGAGAACAAGGAGAGACCCGGCCATAGGAAATCCCCAGGCCCTCCAAGTGCTCCAGCTCCAAAGTAAGGGGCGAGGGTGGGTGTTCCTCCCCCTCCCCGCTGCCACCCCCCGGCCCAGCATCTACAGTGTCATTAAAACCAATAAATTGTTTTTCTGCCGGGTCGAGCGACTCCCGGGGGAAGTTGGATAATAGCTGGGCGGGCTCAGGTTCGGCCTTTTCGGCCCCGCCCGCCTCGGTCCCCGGGACGCTCGACCCGGCGGCTACGCATTCTTCCACTGGCCCCACGCCCCCCACGACAGGCAGATCTTCTATGCCCTCCCCAGGAGGCAGCGGCTGGGCAGCCTCGACTGCCTCACCCTCCCCGGGGACAGACTCCTCGCGCCTGCAGCGCAATTTGGGAGCGCTGGTGGGGGACGCGGGACACGCGGCGGGCACCGACTCCTCCAAGGAGGGATGTTGTTCCCCCTCCGTCTCATCGGAGCCGCGCCTCCTTTTGTTCCTGGGGGCGCGCGGAGGCAGGGAGACCCCCATGTCTGCCGAGGCCTCCCGCTCCGCCCCCCCCTTTTCCTTTTCTTGCCCGCGCCTGGGCCCCTCTGTGGTGTTATTCAAGGGCCCGGGCACGGGCTCGGGGCACCACGCGCTCGCCGGTGACTGGGTTGGGCTGAGCGCAGTGGTCAAATTATCTGGCGCACTGAGGGGACCCGCCTCTAGATGTTTCTTCTTGTTCCGCGCCTTCTTTCCGCTCGGACGCTCTCCCTCCCCCCCGCCGGAGGCCCTGAAAACAAAGGCCTCCGACGATGCCCGCGCACCCATGGCTCCCGGCACGCGGACGCAACTAGGGGGAGGGGTGGCGGCGGCGCCAGCCTTGGCCGCCTTCGGTGGTTTGGCGGCCTTGGAGGCGGGGCAGTTCTTACGAACATGCCCCACCTCCCTGCAGGCATGGCACCGCACGCCGTCCGACGTCCAGAAGACGCGGTAGGCAGTCCCCTCGTGCACCACATTAAAATTCCCCTCCGTCGTGTCCTCCCGCGCCAGCCGGACAAAGAGCTGGCGGCGGAAGGAGAACACGTGGCGCAGGCTGTTCTCCCTGAGGCCGAGCGGTATGGGGTTGATCCCCGACCTTACCTCCCCCAGTTGGTGTAGGTGAGGGAGGAGGAGCTCAGCGGGAACAAAGGGCGGGACGTTTGAAATGATGACCCTCTGCGCGGTGGCCTCGAGAGGGTCCACCGGCAGGAACGTCCCGCCCACCGTGAGCCCCTTTTCAAGGGCCAGGGACACCGCCCGCTCCGACCCCAGGAAGAACACGGCCTTCCCAGACATCTTGGAGGCTGCGACAATGGCCGAGGGGCCGACTACCCCAGCCATCGCCCGCACGCACTCCTCGATGGTCATTGTGGGGTGAGTGTAGCTCTTGACCCCGTGTTTTTTAGTAATGAGTCTGAAAGGTGGCAGGGCAGCGGGTGGCGCAGGAGGGGCCGTGGAAGCGGTTGCCACCTGCGCATACGTCCTCGCTGGCCCTGCCACCGGCGTGGATGGGGTCGCCATCACGGGGTCCCTTTAAGGGCTACACCCACCCCAAAGTCACAGGCCTTAATGGTCTTTAATGGCCTCGTATATTTAACTGAGCAGAGGAGCCCTTAACGAGGCACCTCTCCCCTCGTTGGCAATTGGGGAGAGGCCTTGCTCCCTCTGCTCAGTTGTCTTAATTGTTTTTTTTTTTAAATTAGGAAGGAAAGGGTTCTCAGAGAGAGAGGGGAGAAACAGAGGGTAACGGAGAAAGAGAGAGGGGGGTGGGAAGGGGGGGGGGCTGCGAGGGCAGGTCTCCCCTCGCAGCTGTGGGTGGGTGCACTCCCCAGATGGCAAAACACACACAAAGCACAGTCTTTGGGTTGGTCTTCAGGTGGGGGGAGAAGATGTCTTCACCTGGGGTAGCTGGAGCCACCAGGCACACAATCCTAAACGATCTTTAATAGGATGATTAATGACAATCTTCAGCCTGGTAGCTCCAGCTATCCCAGGCTAGGCAAATGTGGGGGGTGGGGGGGGGTTCCAATTGTGGGGGGGGCCTAGTTGTAAGCAAGGCCCCCACACACACTACCACACACACACACACCCCCCGCGATGTTCCGGCCCTCAGTGGTCTTCTTTCCTCCCCCCACCGATACAGCAAAGTCTGTTTGGGGAAATGCACCCACACCCACCTGTAGAATTGTAGAGTCTCCCTCCTTCCACACTGGATGTTGTTGGTTTTTCCCCCTCTCTCCAACTCCTTGCAGAATGGTAAAGTTGTTGCAAAGTTTTCTTTTCTCCTCCTCTCCCTCTGGGTTAAAGTTGTGGTGAAGCCCCTTCCTTCCTTCTCTTCCTGGGCTGGTCTCAGGGCTCTCCAGGCAGGAGCTCAAGTTGCTAGCTGCTCTCCTCACTGCTCACAGCTCCAACTGAGCAGGACACGCCTCTACTGCTCCACGATTGGTCCCTTGTGCATGAAACTCTTTTTGGAGTTCACCTGCAAAACATAAAACATTAAACGGTGCCACCCGACCTGGGTGACACTCCAGACATTTACAAGGCCCTTTTTTTTCCCCCCTTTTTTGTTTTTTTTTGTGTTTTTTCTTTTTTTTTTTCTTTTTTTTTTGGGCACTAAAATCACAATTTTTCCCCAGTGCCCCCTATAAAAGGGAAGGGGACACTAAAAGCACCGGCAATTAAAACAAATTAACTTTAAAACGTAAAATCAAATTAAAATTTGGTTGCCGGGCGTGATGATGCACTCCAGTCCCTCCGGTGCCCACCTCTCGCGGAAGGCCGCGAGCGTACCGGTGGACACCGCGTGCTCCATCTCCAAGGACACCCTGGACCGGATGTAAGAGCGGAAGAGAGGCAGGCAGTCAGGTTGAACGACCCCCTCGACCGCCCGCTGCCTGGACCGGCTGATGGCACCCTTGGCCGTGCCCAGGAGCAGTCCTACGAGGAGGCCTTCGGACCTACCCGCTCCCCTCCGCACAGGGTGCCCAAAGATCAGGAGAGTGGGACTGAAGTGCAGCCAGAATTTCAGGAGCAGCCCCTTCAAATAATGGAACAGGGGCTGCAACCTTGTGCACTCCATAAAAACATGGAACACGGACTCCTCCAGACCGCAGAAATTGCAGGCGGCCTGGGAGTCCGTGAACCGGCTTAAAAATTTGTTGCACGGCACTGCTCCGTGCACCACCCTCCAGGCCAAGTCCCGGATGAATAGTGGGAGGACCCCTGCGTAGAGTGCCCTCCATCGGGGACCCCCGCCTCCTCCGGACGGCAAGATGGTACGCCATGGCGTGTCCGGACGGCCGGCGAGGATGGCAAAGTTGAGGGTGTGCAGGAGCAGCCCGTACAGGAAACCCCTCCGCGCGGAACTGAAAGGCACGGAGGGGATTTCCCCGAGGCGGCTCAAATTGTGAGGCGCCGGTCCCCGAGGGAGATTCCGGGGTTTGGCGCCGATGAGGAATTCCGTCCGGACGGGGGTCAGTTCGGACGGGATCTCCCCACGTGCTTGAGCCTCCTCGATGCACCTAACGGAGTCAGGGCCCAGAGCTGTTTTTAGCAACTCGATGGCATCGGCCGCGTGGCGGACGTTGGCAGAATTTAGGCGCCGCGCCAGCGTGTCTGGCGCCATCCAGCCCACTCCTCCGCCATCGAGCAGGTCCCTGACCCTGGTCACCTCACCAGCCACAGCCCTCTCTTCCGACCGCCACATAAAGCCTCGGCCGTGGAGGTACGGATTCCCGAGCAGCGGCTCCTGCAGGACGGCCGCCACTCCAGCCGGCGGAGAGCTGCGCTTGGTGGAGACTTTGTTCCAGACCCTGATGAGTTCCCTGTAAAAGACAGGCAGCTCCCGGAGGGCGGTCCTGGCACCCCCCAAGTTCACAAACAGGAGCTGCGTGTCATAATTGAGGTCGAGCTGCTGGCGGAAGAAATACCTCGCCAGAGCGCACCACCTAGGAGGGGGCTCGACGTAAAGGTATCTCTGCAGGGTCTGAAGACGGAAAGTCGCGAGCTGGGCGCTGACGCACACCAACGACTGACCGCCCTCCTCAAGCGGGAGACTCAAGACCGCAGCAGAGACCCAGTGCTTCCTGTTGTTCCAGAAGAAGTCCACCAGCTTCTTCTGTATCTTGGCGACAAACGCAGGGGGAGGGGTCAAAGTGACCAGCCGGTACCACAGCATTGCGGCCACCAGCTGGTTTATGACTAGCGCTCGACCCCTGTAGGACAGCACTCGGAGCAGTCCTGTCCAGCGCCCTAGGCGAGCGGCGACCTTGGCCTCCAGCTCCTGCCAGTTCGCCGGCCAGGCTCCCTCGTCGGGGCTAGGGTAGACTCCCAGATAGAGGAGATGGGTCGTGCTCCAGGCAAAAGGCCTGAGCTCCTCCGGCAGGGAGTCCACCCGCCACTGACCCACCAGGAGTCCGGAACATTTCTCCCAGTTGATCCTGGCAGAGGACGCGGCCGAGTAAATCTCCTGGCACTCACGCATCCTCCGCAGGTCAGCGGGATCCTCTATCGCGAGGAGCACGTCATCGGCGTAAGCCGAGAGGACGACCTCCACGCCCGGCCCTTGCAGAGCCAGTCCCGTCAACCTCGTCCGCAAGAGGCGCAGGAAAGGCTCCACGCAAACGGCGTAAACTGGCCGGACATGGGGCATCCCTGGCGCACCCCTCTCCTAAAGCGAAGGGGCGCCGTCAAGGACCCGTTAACCTTAATCAGACACTCCGCGGCGGCGTACAAAAGTCGGATCCGGGCGACGAAATGCGTCCCGAACCCGAAAGCGCGCAGAG